>NC_139010.1:71473475-71780975 GCF_964374135.1 Grampus griseus
GATTTAACTTTACTATTTAATGACTTTAAGGAAGTTACCTAACTTCTAAAGACTCTTTTCCTTATTTAAAACATGGTGACAAAAATATTTACTCCTCAGAGTTGTTTTGAGAGTTAAATGTTGTATAGCACTGATAAGCAATTAGCATGTTATTTTTTTTTTTTTTGTGGTACGCGGGCCTCTCACCGTTGTGGCCTCTCCCGTTGCGGAGCACAGGCTCCAGACGCGCAGGCTCAGCGGCCATGGCTTATGGGCCCAGCCGCTCCGCGGCATGTGGGATCTTCCCGGACCAGGGCACGAACCCCTGTCCACTGCATCGGCAGGCGGACTCTCAACCACTGCGCCACCAGGGAAGCCCAGCATTTTATTTTTATTAGGTAAAGGTCATGGCCGCCACTTTAGGAATCTTTACCCATTTAAAAAGACTATAAAAGGTTTAATTAATTCTTCAGTTAATTTTATATAATATTATAATAGTAATTAAAAATGTTTTTTAACTATTAGAAGCAACTATGTGCTTTTCAATTTTGGGCTTCCATAGCCCATAGATAGGGAGGAGGAGGCTTTTCTGTGATGAACCTTGTGGGATTATTTGCTTTTAAACTTTGCACATATATATCTTTAGTTAAAAACAAGTGGAATAAAAACAAACCACAGCAGTACAGAAGTCAAATGAGACACAAATTAGTGGATCAGGGATAAATGCTCAAAAAATGGTTCTGGGCAATTGGTATATGGAAATATACTGCGAAATATCTGGGAAATATTGTCTATGGGGAAAATTAAGTTAGATCCATGCAACAAATACAAAAATAACTTCCAACTTGATTGAAGATCAGAATAGTAAGAGCAAAACTGTACATCCTTTGAAGAAAGTTAGAGATTATCTTTACAATCTTCAGTTAAGAATAAAAAGCACAAATCACAAGGAAAACAATACATTTTTTTTAATAGATCTTTATTGGAGTATAATTGCTTCACAACACTATGTTAGTTTCTGTTGCACAGCACAGCGAATCAGCCATGTGCATACACACGTCCCCATATCCTGTCCCTCTTGAGCTTCTCTCCCACCCTCCCTATCCCACCCCTCTAGGTCATCGCAAAGCACCGAGCCGTTCTCCCTGTGCTGTGCTGCTTCTTCCCAGCAGCCAACTATTTTACATTCGGTAGTGTATGTATGTAGATGCTGCTCTCACTTTGTCCCAGCTTTTCCCTTCCACCCCATGTCCTCAAGTCCATTTTCTATGTCTACCTCTTTATTCCTGCCCTGCAACTAGGTTCATCAGTACCATTTTTTTTTTTTTTTAGATTCTGTATATATGCGTTAGCGTATGGTATTTGCTTTTCTCTTTCTGACTTACTTCACTCTGTGTGACAGACTCTAGGTCCATCCACCTCACTACAAATAACTCAATTTTGTTTCTTTTTATGGCTGAGTAATATTCCATTTTATATATGTGCCACATCTTCTTTATCCATTCATCTGTCAGTCATTTAGGTTGGTTCCACGTCCAGGCTATTGTAAATAGTGCTGCAATGAACATTGTGGTACATGTCTCTTTTTGAATTATGGTGGAAAACAATAAATTTGACCAAGTTAATGTACAGGCTTTTTTATGACTATATAGTTCTCCAAAGAAGATATACAAATATCCCAGTAAGGACATAAAAAGACGCCCAACATCACTAATCATTAGGGAATTGCAAATCAAAACCACAGTGAGATACCACTCACACCCATTAGGATGGCTGTTATCAAGAAATAGAAAACAACAAATGTTGACCAGGATGTAGAGAAATTGGAACCCTTGTGCACTGCTAGGGGGAATGTAAAATGGTGTGGCCACTATAGGACAGAGTATAGAGGTTCCTCAAAAAGTTAAACATAATTACCATATGATCCAGCAATTCTACTCCTGGGTATACACACAAGAGAATTGAAATCGGGGCAGGAACAGATATCTGTACACGCATGTTCCTAGCAGCATTATTCACAGTAGCCAAAACCTGGAAACAACCTACATATCCATATATGGATGAATGGATAAAGAAAATGTCGTACATACATACAATGGAAATTCTTCAGGGTTTAAAAAGGAAGGAAATTCTGACACATGCTACAGCACAGATGAACTTTGAATACATGCTTAGGGAAATAAGCCAGTCACAAAAGGACAAAACTGTATGAATTCATTCATTTGAGGTGCTTAGAATAGTCAAATTTATAGACAACAAAGTAGAGTAGTGGTTACCATGGGCTGGGGAGAGAAGGGAATGGGTGGTTATTATTTAATGGGTACAGAGTTTTAGTTTTGCAAGATGAAGAAAACCCTGGAGATGGGTGGTGATGATGGTGCACAACAATGCAAATGTACTTAATGTCACTGAACTGTTCACTTAAAAATGGTTAAAAAACCAAAAAAAAAAAAAAAACTCAGTAGGTTGAACAGAATAAGCAAGGTGGAGAAGAATCCATAGTTTGATACCATTTATATTGTTTTATAACCTACGAAAATACTAAATATACTAGATCTAGATCTAGATCATAGATATGGGAACATTGATAAACCAATATAGGATAGTGGTTGTGTCCAAAGACAGAAGACATAAAGCAGTTGAATTTGAGAGGGAGCCTCAATCATATCTGTAATATTTTCTTTCTTTAGAAAATCTACAGTAAACATGGTAAAATATTGGGTTTGACAGATCTGGGTAGTGGTATATAGGTGTTTATAATACCATTCTTTAGACTATTCTGTGTGCTGAAAAATTTTTCTTTTTCCCTAAAGAGAGTATAGAGTTACAAGAAATCTTCAAAAGGCCTAATTTTTAGTAAATGCTGGCCTTTATTCTCTCAGCTCTTTTTCCTGACTCACTTCTTAGATGGGTTTTCTGAGCATTTTCCCTGGTTCTCATTTTGGAAATCTGCTTTTCTTCCCTCCTTCTGCTGATTTGTTTTGGACGCTGGGCCGAATTACTTATTCTTTTGTCCTAGATAGGCTCAGATTATTGGGTCACTTTCTTTTCTGGATTCCAGATGTCCTAAAGATGACCTTGAAGGTGATTCTTCTTTGGAGATTTTTATAATAAACTGGTTTCTGGAATTCCTAATTTCTGGAAGTCCTACTCTTTGATCTGACTCTTTTCTGTTTCATTTCTTTGACGCACATTCAGGTTTCTAATTCTGTTGCTGGAATACTGTATTTAACACACAATTTATGAATCAGTGGCCATGTGGGGGGTGTGTGTGTATGTTGGGTTTTGGTGGAATGATTAAAATCTGTCTGCCCTAACTCATTATCTATCTCTAACATTTTCATCTCTTTCTTTGTCAAAGTCTGTACCTTTTACAGGTCACCCCTTCTCTCCAAATGGGAATTATCTTTCAGAATCCATTCAATATACTTTTATAACATCAGACATTCATAAACATAATTTATAGAAAAACAAAGGTAATCTAATGGGCCTTAAGGACATTGCTTAACTTCTCCTAGGTCTCCTTTTTCATTTCTGGCATATGGTGATACCTGCTCAATCAATCTCACTGGATTCTTATACAGACTATTTTAAGTTGTATAGATGAAAGCACTTTGGAAGTTTTATATTACTGCATGCATATAAATGTACACTTAAGAAACGTACATTTCTTAAGTGAACTCTAACGCATAAAATTGGTAGACTATGAATATTATGTGTAAGCCTTTATAATAGTAGTTCTCAAAATGTGATCTTCAGAGCCTTGGCTCCTGGAATGTTCATAGGTGTTATGGGAAAAGTGCTTCTATGGATAAAACATTGGGAAAACACTGGGTTTAGTAAAGTTAGGCTTCTATGCTTTTGTACTCTCTCTTTTGAGAGTAGTTAATAGGTTCATGTACTTTGTGAACTGTAGAGAGAGATTATATCAACTAGGGAATACCCCTTTTGGAGCAGATTTGTGAACCTCAGAATACACTGAGAGAGTGGGAGATATAATGCAAGATATATTTTATTGCTCTCAGTCTTCCAGGTTAATGTTCTAAACCGTGGTTTTCGTTTTTGTGATTCCTTTGATCTTTACTAGTAATAATATTGAATTAAAGCCAAATTTATTATTTCATTTCTAGTGTAATAGGCATGATTGCTTATATAAGAAAACAAGTAATTCATTACAACTAATTGTATTTGAGATTATTTTCTTGTTTCAAAAGGGCTTCTAAGTTACCAAAAAATGAAATAAATTTGTTTTAAACCTTGTTACATCTATGTGCTTGTATTAAATACCAAGGCCTGCTTTTAGATATGCCATGTCTAAGAGGATAAAATCTAAAACACTGTCCTGAGAACGTTTCTAGTCACTGAATACCGAATTATTTGACATCTCAAAATCTCTATTAATATATGTGTCAATTCTGAGGCTATATTTAAATGATAAACAGTTTTCTTTAATCATTTTTCTTTCCATAGTCTTTATGTAGCTCATGAATTATTTAGGTTTCTTTTTTTCATTTTTTTCTATTTTTTGCAACTAAAGCTCTTCTCCTTTACATAAAATGAAAACTATTCCTTTGAAATATCGAATCATTAAACTGATTTAAATATTTTATTTTGATGATTCCATTTTTAGGCATTCTTTCATTGAGTATTATATATTCCATTTAATTTTGCATGCATGCATGTAAAATTTGATTTAGTGATTTAACTTTCTGATGGGTTTGCCCAGTATTGACATTAATGAATTTTACTATATGATTCTTGGTTTATTTAATAAAATATGTCATTGAAATTATCCTCCAATGTAAAGTTCATCTAATTTTTTTCCTTTGATTTCCTTTATTCTCATACATGTAAAATTATTTGTGATAATTTTAGGCAGAAGTTATTTTTATCTAAGGAATAATGCTAGTTGAGTAATGATACTAAATTGTAGGTCATGGAAAATTAATGAAAGGCTTCCTAATTTTAAGTATTGTATCTTTATTTGGCCAATGATTATTTTATAGTATTTGTCTTAAATAGTTCTTTTTTTTCACTTTTTGTTTTGCTGTTTTCATTTTCCTAGCTTGTGATGAATGGAAAATATTACCGAAACCAAACCTTCATAGAGATGTCAACAGATTTGGACACTCTGCAGTTGTCATTAATGGGTAAAAGAAGCACATTTATCAGTTATACTACCCACATATTTTGTTATTCTTTAAACAAATTATTGTTTGTACTTAATGGATTGGATTTTATATATCCCTGTAATACCGTGGAATGAATTTTGCTTCATTAACTGTATCCTTCATTTCTTTTTTGTTTAAATTTATTTAAGGGGCAGGGGAGTATCAAAGGAAAGGTGCTGAGACAGAACTTCAGATACTCTTTTAAAAAGTCATCCTGCCTTCTTTCGTTTTTCCAGAGATCAGATCATGAATGACTTCCTTAAAAAAGATCAGTCTGAAGTGATAGAAAGGCTAGCCACATATTTCTTCTGAGGAGAGCAAGGGAAGTGAGAAGAATTAGATTCTCATTTTGGTTCTGTCATAACTGAATGTGTGACTTTTGACAAATCTCTTAACCTCTCTGGCCTTGAAGACTGTTCTATCCACTGGGAATTTGGACTGGATGATCATTAAGTTACCTTCATCCTTTAAGTTATTATGATTTTGCTATTTCTATAGCACAAGTTCGTTAATGTGGACTTGTGACAGTAAACAATATGCTAGATCATTCATTAGCTTAAACTTCGTAATTCATGACATTTTTCATAAGTTCATTTTATTACTACCTTATTCTAATTATGTAAAAATTCTCCAATATAATACTAAAAGTAGTCAGAACTTAATCACAATGAAGCTGTGTAACTGATATCAGTTAGCTTTTGAAACTGAAATAAATGAAATTCAGAGTGTAAACATAAAACCTCTAGGCTTCTCTGTTGAAAACTGCATTTGGTTGATTTTTATTTTACTTTTTTTAAATAATAAAAGATATTCTTGAAGCATTTTCTGATCTTTTCCATTTATTGTGTTAATAATATTTTTAGAAACAAAAATTAGGCTGTTTTGAGGGCATGTCAAATTTTTTGGCATTGGTAGTATTAATTAATTGAGTAATCATCTGGGCTTTTCAAATTGAAACTTTGAAAATCTTTTTGATAATTTTACTCTTGGTCTTTTTATTTTACAAGAGGATAGTAAAACACTATATGAAGAACTCTATATCTAATTTCTAAATTCTTTGTATTCAAAAATTGTAATTCTATATAGCAATTCTAAAGTATATCTTATTGTCTAAAGTGTATCTTATTATAGTATATACAGCTACTATATATTTCTAAAAAATTGTTTCCTAACTAGATAAGATAATGTAAAATGTGTATTTAAATTTATTTTTAAAACTAACACATTAGACAGAGACTTTTCTTAATATTGTTCCTTTAAGATTCTTATTTTGTCTCTAATAGGTCCATGTATATATTTGGAGGATTTTCTAGTGTACTCCTTAATGATATACTTGTATACAAGCCTCCAAATTGCAAGGCTTTCAGAGATGAAGAACTTTGTAAAAATGCTGGTCCAGGGATAAAATGTATTTGGAATAAAAATCACTGTGAATCTTGGGAGTCTGGGAATACTAATAATATTCTTAGAGCAAAGTGCCCTCTGAAAACAGGTAAACATTTTTTTTCTTTCTTATATTTGGAACAAAGTTTCTTTATTTGGCTAGAAGTGGAAATGCATTCTGCTTGTAAGAATTACCTTAGTAGCTTTCAGAAATTAAAAATTCATAATTCTCTAATTAGGAATTCTAATGTTTGAATTTAGCAGTGATTAGTAATTTAATATCTTTATTAGCTATTTTTAGTTTTCTTTTTTGAATTCTGTATGTAATATTTATATATCAATTTGTATATGTAACATGGCCATATATATGAATTATTTTCATATGTAAGTAAAAAATGCTTTCAAATACACCCTGTCTAAGATATACTGTATGCTTCAAAGAAAAAAAATGAAGTAATTTATTCTGCATTTGGTAGTTTTTTTCTTTCTGAATTATTGCCAAGGCAGACCATAAAGTTAAAAATTTTCTAGAATTTTGATGAGTTTTGTTATAATTTAATATTTCTTATAAAATATTGAATAAATAAATCAAACTTATGAATAATTACTAATAAGTATTTATTTATGAGGAATGATTTGGATAAAAATTGTTCAATTTTCTTTAAATGAGTGGGGCTCTTATACATTTTTGGTGCTACAATTAACAAATCAAGTTTTGCTAATCTATAATAAGTCATGTCTCTAAATACCTTTATGAAGAATAATAAGCAATGAGTATTTGTTATAATGTTTTCTTTTAGATATATAGTAATACATTTTGTTTAGTAAAATACCTCTAAATCTTTTTCTCCCTCCATAATGTGTAAATTTTAATTAATTACTTATTTTAATGTGTAAATTTTAAATGGCTGGAGGATCCTGGTAGACTGAATAAAGATGAGTCTAGGAGGTATCTAAATCCCTTTAAATATAATTAAATTACAAAATTGAGTTCATATTGAAGAATTTATTTTGATATTGATGGTTATATTTATGGTTTAAAAATGTCTTAGTGATTCTTAACAGATGTTAAAAATATGTGAATTAAGACGTGTGACATTTTCTTTTTCATCCTGATATGTTCTCTCATTTGTATCACAGCTGCTTCTGATGACAGATGTTACAGATATGCAGATTGTGCCAGCTGTACTGCCAATACAAATGGGTGCCAGTGGTGCGATGACAAGAAATGCATTTCATCAAACAGTAACTGCAGTATGGTTAGTATTTATGGGTAAATGATGTTGTAGCTAACATGCTACTTCATAATCGTTAGCTTACCATTTAGTACCACTGTACAAAATAGCACTTTCCTTATCAAGATATTTAGAAGGGGGAAGGGTGAAATAGGGGTATGAGATTAAGAGATACAAACTACTATGTATAAAATTGATAAGCAACAAGGATATATTGTCCAGCGCAGGGAGTTATAGCCATTGTTTTGTAAGAATGTTAAATGGAGTATATAATCTTGAAAAATGTTGAATCACTATGTTGCACACCTGAAGCTAATTCAATGTGGTAAACCAACTATACTTCAAAAAAAAAAAAAGACATTTAGAAAGTATGTAGGAAATCACCTACTTCCTGGTATGTTGTAAATTCAGCCTGTAGTTCCTTGCTCATATTTGTCAGTCTAGATTCCATTTTGAATCTGGAAACTTTTACTTCTTTTCATAAATAAGGTTGGGAAAATCCTTTCAAAAATTGTTTTTAAGAAAAGACTGTAGCTATAAACATTGTCTTCTGTGCTGATGAAAATAGGATTATATAAGGATTATATTATATAAGTCGTATCCGTGAGATTCTTGTCAGACATGCATGAACAGTGGTGTGGTTTAGGTTTTGTTTATACACTTTGTGTGCGAGTTTAATCTGAAGTATTGACAGTGGTAGTTTTCCTTTTATCTGTCTTTAGATCTCTGGTTCTCTGAGGCAATATTGTCCCCCGGAGGGACATTTGGCAATGCGTATTTTTTGGGTTGTCACAACTGTGGGGCTGCTACTGGCATCTACTATGGAGAAAGCCAGGGATGCTGCTAAACATCCTACAATGAATGAACAGCCCTCCCACAAAAAATAATTGTCTGGCTCAAAATGTCACTAGTGATGAGGCTGAGAACCCTATTATAGATAAGAGTATTGAAAAAATAATAAAATTAGTATTGATGATAGATTAAAATGGATTAAGAGCAGCAAAAATTAACCTTTTAAGTGGGTAGCATCAAAATGTCCCATATGTTTTTAGAGGATGTCAACAAGTTGAAGGAAAAAAATTTTTAAAGTATTAACAATTATGTTTAGTAGGGTTAAAGATTCTCTTATTGGAGTATAGCTTAAATAACTAAATAGTGTGCAGACAGATTTTCAACTAAATACATATTATTTTTTATTTTTCTGAATTTTTATTAATCAAGAAAACTATCCACTTGTTTTTCAAGATACCAGGCAGAAGTAAAAGGTAAAGAAAAGGGAATTTGAAAACTAAGTAATAAGTTTTTATTTTATCATCTAAAATTTTTCTTTAGTAACCAGTCATATTTCAAAATACTTAGTTGTATGATTCTATTCTAAAATAATATTTAAAACTTAAAATGAAAGAAAATATTGAATTATTGACTAATCAGATTGAACCCTTTTGTTTTCATACATACTGTGTTGGTGTATACTTTTCAGTGATATGAATTGCTGTAATGATAATAGATACCTCAATTTTATTTGAGTTTTAATGTTAATATGACATGACTCACTTTGAAAATTTGAATTATTTTTTATACTTGCATAATATTCATGTAATGGGAGTTACATTAGTGAATAATGTGGAAGTAGGAGGTAAGTAAAATAAAATATAGGAATAAGGGACTAAAATGGAAAACGTTATTAGATAAAAATTGCAAGCAGATTTTACTTAAAAATTTGTTCGGTAACTGAGTTAATTTGTGTTTAGACATTTACACTATATGAAAATACACATATCTCAAAAATTGTATTATGCAAATTGTTATCAAGTGTTCATTTTTAAAAGTGGCCTTTTGCTTTAGAGTTATTTTTGATAATGATGTGTTAACAAGGAAAGTACTGGGTGAGATAGTATAAGTGAGCAGATGGTACTCACTTGTAATTTAGACTTTGATATAATATGTCTTTTGGACGGTTTTATCAAAATGTCTGATGATTAAGCTAAACCAAATGCTAATGGATACAGAAAGGTCTATGAGATTTTAGTGTAAATGATGTCCACTGAGATTCTATTTCATTATTTAGTCATAGTTACTGCAAGTTGCATATTTTGTGCTCTAATAGCTCCAATAACCTTACTTCTTACAGATTTTCATTTTAAATTTACATCTAAATATAGTAGGATGAAGATGAGTAGAGTAATGGTTATGCTTCACAGTCTGTTTACTAATGTGCATCTGGTTCATTAGGCCAAAAAATGCCAGCCATGTTTCAAAGTAACAGTCAGCTTTCTTCCATCATTGAATAAATTGGCCCTGTGTGTGACTGAAATATAATTTCATCTTTTGTACTGTTTCAGTATCAATAAATGATTATACTGTTCTTTTTTTTTTTAAATAAATTTATTTTTGGCTGCAGTGGGTCTTCGTTGCTGTGCGCGGGCTTTCTCTAGTTGCGGCGAGCAGTGGCTACTCTTTGTTGCGCTGTGTGTGCTTCTCATTGCAGTGGCTTCTCTTGTTGCAGAGCACGGGCTCTGGGTGCACGGGCTTCAGTAGTTGTGGCATGCAGGCTTATTAGTTGTGGCTCACGGGCTAAGAGCGCAGGCTCGGTAGTTGTGATGCACGGGCTTAGTCGCTCCGTGGCATGTGGGATCTTCTGGACCAGGGCTTGAACCTGTGTCCCCTGCATTGGCAGGCGTATTCTTAACCACTATGTCACCAGGGAAGTCCCAATTATACCGTTCTTAATGAAGAGCAGTTGAGTTATTTGGATGGTGACTCTGATGTTACCATTGTTATTCTAAAGATTGGCATTAAGCTGTTATTCTTTCTCTTATTCTAACATGTTGTTAGCCATTCTCTTGTCTTTTTTATAGGTTATTTTATTTATCAGATGATTCAAGTAAATTTATTTTTAGTTAACAGATGTTTGGAACTATAATAATTGTATATAATAATACTAAGATTTATATACTATATGAGAACAAAAAGCTATGAATCAGAAAAACAACATTAAGAAAATTTATATGTTCTTAATGAAAACGTGATGGTTGAATAAGAGTTGCAATGTAGTTTGGGTTTTAAAAAAATATTTCTTCTGCGATTATTTTAGGATGAGTAAGATAAACATTAGTATCTATGTACTTTTTTTCTTTTTCTTTTTTTTTTTTTTTTTTTGCGGTGTGCGGGCCTCTCACTGTTGTGGCCTCTCCGGTTGTGGAGCACAGGCTCCGGACGCGCAGGCTCAGCGGCCATGGCTCACGGGCCCAGCCGCTCCGCGGCATGTGGGATCTTCCCAGACCAGGGCACGAACCCGTGTCCCCTGCATTGGCAGGCGGACTCTCAACCACTGCGCCACCAGGGAAGTCCCTATCTATGTACTTTTAATCTGTGACCTTATAGTATATGCAATTTGCTCTAAAGAAATTAACATCTTTGAAATGGAGGTGACCGCAATGTATTTTATGTTGGAAAGTATAGTAGTTTATAAATAAATATTTGATGGGTGACATTTTAAAGTATATATCTAAGAGGATAAAAATTGCTTCAACCATTTTTATATATGGGCGAGTTATAAGCAAATTTTAACTGTTAAGTTTTTTGGTTGAAGAAAACTATTTAACACCCTTACATGAGAAAGCCTGAGGTAAGTATGTCTGCCTACTGAAATAAAAGGGGCCTCAGGGTGCAGCATGTGTTTTTTCCTTTTTGTTTTTTTCTCAAAAAAGAGTAACAGGAAGAGTTGAGCCCAAAATTTTAGAATTTGATTTTCATTATCATAGATGCTAAAAATATTATGTGAAATATTGAAACTTGGTATGTGCAGGGAACTCACACCACAGTTTCTATGTTGCCTTTTTTTTCTTTTTTAACCTTTAACCTCTTAGAGCTGGAATTAGTTGAAATATGATAGTTGTATAATAGGACTGATCAAAATGTAACTTTTGCAGGTTCTTTTCAACCTCCATTATGGAAATGTGACAGATACATACAGGAGAAACATCAATTAACCAAAACCATTATTTAATGTCTGTGAAAGTAAAATTAGTTTGAGTTATTGAGAAAATAATTTGTCTTTTTAGATTTTATTGGATTTTGATAAAACATCTCTTTAAGTTTTTCTACTCATCATTTCTACTTCATTCCCAAGGATCTGTATGATAGTTTTGTTATGACTAGAATTCTTTCATGTGATCATTGAGAGAAATGACTTTGTGCATTGGCTTTATTTATTGAATTGGAAACCTGTTATCAGATTCAATAGAATAGGTTTTCATTACATGGTTTCTGTTTCAAATTGTGTAATTTGCACGTTTTTCCAGTAAGCACACATTCTAATTCGAAGAACTTTGTTTAAATAAAGAAATGAGTAAGAGAAATTCTGATTCAGTACAATTGGATTTGGTGTTAGAAATCTGTATTGTAAAGCTCACCAGGTGACTTATATGTACACTGAAGTTTAAGAGTCATTGCTGTACAAAGGTGAAAAATAACATGCTTTATCTTTTAATTTTGTAGTCTGTGAAAAACTATACCAAATGTCATGTGAGAAATGAGCAGATTTGTAACAAACTTACCAGCTGTAAAAGCTGTTCGCTAAACTTGAATTGCCAGTGGGATCAGAGACAACAGGAGTGCCAGGCTTTACCAGGTAAAGATTTCAATTTGGTAAATGAGTTTTATAGTCCACAGATGAATGCCATTATAGTAAAGAACGTTTAGTAAGAACATCCCATTTTCTAAAATTAAATCAGTAGCAAATAAACAATAATATTGGAGTAATGATAGCAGTGTTTCTACAAGAAAAGTTTGTATGTTCATTTCTAATTCTTTTAAGATGTTCAAGGTTTCTTGTATTTATTATGCTATTGACTTGATCAGAATACTGTTCAATTAAAAAATTATGTCTTAAAAACATAGAAAATAAAAAGTATTTAGTATCCAGATCTAGCAATGTTAACATTTTAGCACATTGGATTTTATTTTTTAAGTGCCCTTTATTTTTTAAATTTCAGGAACTGTTTTTTACTGACTGCTTTTTTGTTACAAATTGAAACATTTCTAGTAATTGTTATATGATTTAATGAGAATCTAAGTTCTGCAAACCAGAGCAAAACTCATTTTATTTATTTTTTAAAAAATAATTAATTAATTAATTAGGTTGTGCCAGTGCCAGGTCTTAGTTGTGGCAGGCAGGCTCCTTAATTGTGTCTCACCAGCTCCTTAGTTGCAGCATGTGTACTCCTTAGTTGCGGCTTGCCAGCTCCTTAGTTGTGGTATGTGAACTCTTAGTTGTGGCATGCATATGGGATCTAGTTTCCGGGCCCCCTGCATTGGAAGTGTGGGGTCTTAACAACTGTGCCACCAGGGAAGTCCCAAAACTCATTAAAAAGAAATTTCAATTTAATTTTTATAGCTAACACTCTTCTTAGTGGACCCTAAGTACTCTTTCTTTCAAATATGAAAGAGAAAAGCAGAAAATTGAAAACTTGTATAGATATTTAACCAGTTCCATTTTCTTATTATACAGATAAGCTGAGACACACTAGTTATGTGACTTGCTTCAAGGTGCCTGACTTGTAAATGGCAGAGGGGACTAATAACTGGGAGTTCTATTTCTGTTCAGTTTTTTGCCTGTTTCTATATCATGATTTTTTTTTTAAATTCTTTCATAGAAAAATTTTCTGAACCTATGTAGTTCTAGAAAGTGTTGGAAAATTCCATCACAGGATTTAAGGCTTTCTTATATAAGTTCATGTGAGAAAATAAAAATTAGATTGCCTTTAAAAGTACGATTGAGGTTTTGGAATTTTCTCTATGTGCTGACTTTTGAAGCTTTTAAATAGTGATATATGCATGTGTGTTCACTTTGAGTAAATTAGAGAATATTAATGCAGTAGGCAGGATTTGAGAAGCATTAGTGATATGACACTAAACTTGAAAGTAATGATTTCTAAGTGTTAAAATCTAAAAATAACATGTAGATCAGAAAAAATACTTATAAAGTCTCTTTAAAAAGACAAAGAAAATGCTAGACTAAAATAAGATTTGACTGAAGGAATATATATGTTTAAAGGAATATTACTCAATAAGAAGGGAATTAGATTACCAGTGGAAATTTGGAAAAATAATAGTGAAGTTTTATTTGGTAGTACCCATCTATTCATTGCTTGGGAAAATATTTTGGTTTGGTATAAGGGTTCTACTTGACCAGGCTGTTATTTTGGAGAATAATAAATAGAATAAAATATTTTATTATGTACTAACTTACCTTGTCCTGTGTTCATATTTACTAAGAACCAGCTTGGTATATATATAGTTTGGTTTCCATTCAGCTTGTCTCAAGGAAGTGAATGCTCTAAATGGAGGGCCCAGTCTGTATAGTAGTTGCACTTTTCCATGAAAGTTTGTGAATTGCATTTTTCCCATTGATCTCATATAAAATTGGCAATTTGAATTTGTCTAACTAAACTTATTGAAAAAATTAACTGCTATCCTTTTAACTCTAAAGCTGAGTTAATTCTCAATTAGGAAGCCTAAAACATCAAAACATTTGGGTCAGTGCTATAATTTAGTTTAGCTTCAAAGGCCCATGCGTTGTTTGCATTTGTGTGATTTATCAACCAGGTATTTTTGATCTTATAAAAAAAAAGCGACAGGCAAAACTAATGCAAATCCTTCCTTGATTTAGTAAGGAAAGAAACAGCCGAAATTTAACCAAAACTTTTGCACTCTTTCCTTAAAGTGATTTGGTACTTTAGATTTCAGAAGACAAGGAAGATTGCTATATGTGTAGCCCGAAAATGAAAACAGACATGTTTGAAAGTCTTATTAAATGACTCCAGTTTATTGAGGGGTTACTGTGTTCCAAGCACCGTGTGTTATTCTCATTACCTAGTTTAACAGGACAGCAGTTATTAAAGAACCAGAGTACCCTGTAATACTAAGATATTATTTGCTTTTGTGATTCTCATTCTGTTATAGGTTTGCTATGTAAATAGTTTTCCAAAGGCTACATAATACATGATTCCAATAGATTGAATGTAGATGCAGATACGAGAATACAGTTATATTAAACCAATACTAAAGAGATTTGCAAAAATATTTATAAAACAATGCCACACTTTTCACTATTTTGGTTTTTGGAGACTATAATTAAAAAATTAAATATGCTATTTATTTTAAGTTGTTATATTTTTCCCCAACATTTTATTATGAAAAATTTCAAACATAGAAAAACTGAAAAAATTGTAGAGAGGATACCCAATACCCTCACCCTAGATTCTATGATACACGTTTTCCTCTGCTTTATTCCTGATCTCTCTGCCTATCCATGCCCTATTTATTTATCAACCCATGTCAATTTTTTGATGCCAGGGACCTGATTTGAACTGCTCCTAAGGAGAAAATTTGATGGTACATCTTCTTCAAGCCTATAATAGCATAAAGGGACAAGACATCCCAGAAACTGGAGAAGTGTGTTTGTAATAAAAATTTAAATTATAATTTTAAATGAATAAGTATATTTTTAAAAGATCAGTTTTTATTTTTAATATGATCAAACCCAATAGATATAAAATGCATAAGAGAAAAAATATGTGGAGTTCTCAATAATTTTTAAGAGTTAAAGGGGTCTTGAGACCAGAATATTTGAGAATTGCTGCTTTATAATAATTCCATAAAGATTGTATTAATGCATCCAAGGCTGAAAGGGCAAGAGGCACTGATATATTTAGTGATGTGGAAACTAAAATGTAGTGAAACTTCATAGATCGGTGTGTTAATAAAACACTGCAATGTTAATTAATGCACACTAGAGCATAACTTTATATTGTATTTATAAATCCATGTTTAGAAAATAGGCACTGTTTTAAGTTCAATTTGGACCCTAAGGATAAACCACTGTTACTGAATGGTATGTTTAAACTTTCGAAAGACCTGAATGACTGTGTAAAAATAAATACTAGAAAGCAAAGCTTATAGCTTCTTTACTAAACGTAAATGAAATGAGACTTCTCGCCCCACAGTTATAATTAAAGAATCAAAGAACCCAGCTTATATCAAAATCGTACACCTGGGCTATGGAAATTAGATTTAGAGGACAATTAGCTACACTTGTAGGATAACTTTGAAATTGCTTTTGTTATGTGCTGGTTATTTTTCTATTAAAGTGATCTTGTATTATATAAATTGCACTTTGGGACATAAGTGCAGTAGTGATTTTACTTGCTGAGAAACCATATGCCAGTACACTAGGTTTACACAGAAAACCTAAGAGTCAACACATTTTAACAGATGTTATAGAGCCGTAGCTTTTCTTATGTTTAAGAATTAAAGAAAAAATTAGGATCTTCTTGTTCTTCATCAGACTATTAGACACATTTAGTTTGGTATGTTATAGTGATATATTTAAATTTTTATTGTTAAAATTATTTAAACAAATACCGAAGTTGTATATAGAATTCTAAAATAATTGAAAAATACACATGCTTTTTGGTAATCTAAAAATAAGATATAATTTTTTTTTTGACTAGCTCATCTTTGTGGAGAAGGATGGAATCATATCGGGGATGCTTGTCTTAGAATTAATTCCAGTAGAGAAAACTATGACAATGCAAAACTTTATTGCTATAATCTTAGTGGAAATCTTGCTTCATTAACAACCTCGAAAGAAGTAGAATTTGTACTGGATGAAATACAGAAGTATACGCAACAGGTAACAACTATACTTGTTTTTATTATGGAAATATGCTGATAATCCTGTAACCATTGGCAATGGTTCATTCAGCCTCTTTTTGTTTTTTAATACATTTATTTTACTAAATCGTCGAAGTAGAAGTGTAGAACTGATTTCTTTGGTAATAAAGTTTTCTAAATTACTAATCTCATGTTTTGCTCAGTAAACCATTGCATTATCTTACCAAGAAGACATCTCATATGAATAAATATACTTTAAATATACTTTAAAACTTGTGCTTATAATTTAAGAATTTGTTTTGTAGTGTAATAATTTTGGGATGTCCCTTATAATTAGAACACTAGACCAACACATTGGCTATATTTGTATATATGTATCTTTGTGTGTGTATTCTGTGGGTTAAATTTTTGAATTATACTATTTTCCTAGGTATAGATTTGCTTGAAATAATATACAAATAGTTAACAGGACTTAAACTGATTTTTAAAGTACATGGGAGATTTGGAACATACAGCATTTGGGAACAGTTTGAATTTCCTAGAGAGTTGGTCCATAGAAAATGGAATATTTCCTTGGAAATAATGTCAAATATCATTTTATAAGAAATTTTTAATAGGAACTCACAGTATTTTCTGTTCTTGGGATGTTAAAATACAGTCAACTCTTTAGAACATATTAAGTTGGAGATTTGGAAATAATTTACTAAATATTGTTTTGAAATATCTTATTTAGATACTTACTTGAAATGTCTTGAGGACATTTTTAAAAATTGAGGTATATTTGATGTGTTGTTTCAGGTAGACAACATAATGATTTGATATTTGTAATATTGTGATATATATTGTTTTTGGATTTTTTTTTTAGGTTCCACATGTAAGTGAGATCATTTTCTTTCTCTCTCTGACTCATTTCACTTAGCATAATGCTCTCAAGAGCCATCCGTGTTGTTGCAAATGGCAAGATTTCAGTACCCTGTGATCTCACTTCTGTGTTGAATTTAAAACAAAGAAACAGGAATACACATGAAAAAACAAAAAAACAAGCTCAAAGATACAAAGAACAGATTGGTAGTTGTCAGAGGCAAGGGTGGAGGGTGGGCAAAATGGGTGAAGGGGGTCAAAAGGTACAGACTTACAGTTATAAAATAAACAAGCCATGGGGCTGCAATTCATGGCATGGTGACTATAGGTAATAATACTGTATTATGTATTTGAAACGTGCTAGGAGAGTGGATCTGAAAAATCCTCATCACAAGAAAACTGTGTATGGTGACAGATGTTAAGTAGACTTATGTGGTGATCATTCCACAATATATACAAATATTGAATCATTACTTTGTATACCTGAAAATAATATAATGTTATATGTCAATTATACGTCAGTTAAAGAAAAGAAAAAATATAGTCAACTCTTAAGTTGTAGGAGATTTAGAAATAATTTACTAAATCTAATTTAAAATAACTTATTTAGTTCATATACATACTTGAAATATACTAAGATAATATAAACTGTCATAGCATCATTGAAGATTTTTGTATTTTGTGTCAAAATAAAATTAGAGCTCAGTATAGATCAGGTAAGTGATAAAGCTAAACAATAATAAATACCTCAGATCTGAGGTGTGTACAAGATTTGGCCAATGTTTAAGATACACACACACACACACACACACACACACAGACACCCTGTGGTAAATAATCCACAAAGTGGCATGATTTCTATACAAATAATGGAGATATGGCTATAATTCAACTATTTCTTTGAAAACTATGTTAGATTTCAATGACTTTTTTTGACCTTAGGTTATGGCTTTTATTGGACAAGGGTCTGTTGGTGCTACAGAACTCCACTCTGCAGTGCAGTGGATATGGTTTTGGCTTGAAAACTTTTCAGAGCAAAGATTACCAATTGCTTGCTATTGAAACAGTTAAGTAATACTTCCTTGGTATAGCTGATTTTTAAGCAGCATTGAGGACAGTGTATCAAAATGATGGAGAACATGCAGTGTGGACATACTGCTTACCTCCACAGCTTAGTAGCAAGTTAGCCTCCCCAGTTTATGTTCCTCATCTGTAAACTGGGATATAGTAATCATAGCTACCTTATATGTTTATTGTGAGAAATAAATGAGGTATTGTATGTGAAGAGCATAGATACATTTTATTTCTTAGTGTTTACTAAAGTTATCATTATTATTGTTTGCGTTTTAAAGATTATTTTTGTATGTCTGTTTCCACTACTGCTGTAACTACTATTTCCAAGAATCATTAATTAGATAATGAATTCTTAAGTAACTAAATGAATTTATTTGATGAATAGTTAATAATATTGATATTGACTGTAGAAAAATATTTGCCCCAGAATAGTGTTTTAATTTTTCCACTTTACAAAGCCTTCCTCCACCCACCCCCACTAATTATACTAGGACCTTTTCCTTCTTAAGATCATTTCTGATTTATGCGAAAGAATAGGAATATATGTTACTGATTTTCCTTTTGCTAACAACAGGGGAACAAGCATCTGATTTTTAAAAAGTGATATAAGAAAAGTTTTGTATAAATGTTAAAAAATTAAAGGGACTTAAACACATACTCTTTTGAAATGTTTGTATGAACATTCAGTTCATTACTATTGCCTGCCATAATTTTTGTGGTGGTATTAGTGTGTGTATTTCTCATGAGTATTGATACAGATAATTTAATTTCTAATGCCATTTTATATCTGTAGAGTCAAAGCCCTCCCCCATTAATAAAATTGATAAATTTATTATACCTCCAGTTTTTATAAATATTCAAAAGTTTTACATGGATATCACATTGTGATACTTGGCTGTCAAACATTTGTTATATGCTTGATATTAATAGGGAAAAGAAAAACTATAATAATTAAATTTGTATGAAAAATTGATCTGTAAAATCATTTTTGTGTGAACTGAAGCTGTATTTCTGGGAAGGATGGGCTAATCTTCATTCCTTTAGTACAAATTTATTGAGCACCTTCATTGTACTTGGCAGTCTACTGCTTGCTGAGAATATAGAGATCAAAAACAATCACTGTTGTTAAAGAGCTTATGGGGGAGAAATACAAACACAGTCATACCAAAGTGTGATAATTGCAATGATAGATGCACACAGGGTGATGTATGAAGGTAGAGGATGGATACCTGACCAGTAACGTGGACTTAAGGAGTTTCCTAGAGTAATGCTGTAGTTAATTATTGCAGGACTTTGAGTTGGCCAGCACATGAAGATATTTGTAAGGAGGTCAGAGAAGTGCCTCTGTTTTTTCTCTTAATTTGCCTTGTTTGAGAGCTACCAGCCTTATGGTTGAGGATAAGATGCAAGTGGTGTCATCTAGGAGAGATCTGTTGATTTTTAAAAAATATTTTAGACAATATTGACAGGGTGTTATTTGTAAAGTTTTATTTTTAGTCATATGGAGCATACAACATAATTTAAGATCTATTTATATTCTTGTACTACCAAGAGCTTCATTTCTTTAATTACAAAATTGAGATTCAGTTATCAATGAACATTTGGAAATTAGTTCTACTGAATATGTATAACTTATAAAGAGCGTCTTATTGGTAGATCCACATTCTTTGACTTTTAGAAAGTACTAGTGTTTGGCATTTGAGCTCTATTGCTATTTTCCTTGTTTAAAATACATTATTTTTAGTTTTTACATTTTAAACTTGAAATATGCTATTTTAGAAGTTTCATATTTCAAGATTTCTTACATAAGTTGCTCACTTTTTCTTATGATTATACAGTAGGTCCTTATTAGTTATCTATTTTATATATAGTAGTGTGTATATGCTTATAAGTCATAAAGATTAGACCAACAATTATTTCGGATGTATGACGAACTTAGATTCAGTAGTTTGTGGCATAGCCTGCCCTGTAAATGAAGAATGTTTTATTTCATTAGAAATATGAGCTTTAGCAAAATTTCAAAGGTGGAATTTTCTGCAAGGTGACATTCCGCTAAGCATATCTTTATATAAAATGAATTATATCCTGAGTCACTGCAGTTGTATAAACTTAAGGTAACCTTTCTGTAGCAAATAAAGATTGACAAATTCATGCACTTTAAACAGGTATCCTGGATCAAATGATCATTTACTTATCAGAAATGGCTAATGAAATGTTGCAATGATTTATGGTGTGCTGCAGTAAATTTTCATAATATAGTAATTTATCTTTCATTCTTCAACTGCCTGTCCAGTTCATTTACTGCGTAATAGTTACTTTAAATGTTTTATCAACTGCTTATTTTTCTGTTCCTCTCCTCTTCCTTGCAGATTCTTATCATGATGATTTAGAGAATAATATTTCATTTTAAACGACTTGTTTTTACTATAGATAGTTTGGAAATATAGACAGAGTTGCTGTAACGTGAAGCACAGTCATTAATCTGAAATAGCTATGTTGGATTGATTCCTGTTGTTATTATCCAGAACTATAAAAATGTTATAGCTTTTTTGTTATCAAAATATCTTTGAGAATAAGTATGAAATATATGATGAACACAAGGCAAAGCAGCATGTGTATTTTTATAATTAGAAACATTATTTATTAAGCACTATCTCTGTCTCAGGAATTGGATGTTGGAAAATAAGCATCTCTGTTCTAATGGCCTTGCTTAGGAAAATTTGTTGACTACCTACTATGTGTACAGTACTCTACTTAGGTGATATGAGATCTACTGTTATAATGAATATTCATAATATTTTAATTTCATTTAAGAAATATTTGTTGAGTATTTTCTGTGTGAAAATTGTTATATTTATACACTATAAATTTCTAGGTCTACGGGTTCTTTATAAGCTCTCTAGGACAATTTGTACAACATATTTAGAATAAATACTGGATTTATATATCGTATTTCTGTATTGTTAAAGACTCAAGTGGAGGGACATATTTTTCTCTATCCTGACAGTCAGTAATGTAAAAAAAAAAAAAGATGATGTGGAGTTTTGAAACTACTTCACATTATAATATTATTAGCTTGGTAACTGAGAACATAAATTATTATTATGTATATTTAAGGTAGAAATGTTTAGGAATGATGTCAGCAAGGTGATAGAATGGGAGTTTGCAGCACTCATTCCCTCACAGAAACATTGATTTGAACAATCATTCATATACAAAATACCTTTACAAAAGCTAAGGAGTCCAGGTAAGAGATTATAGCACCGGGTTGGGGGCGGTGGGGGGAACACAGAAATAAGAAAACACTCATTGAAGATGGTAGAAAGGACAGTTTCACATTACCTGCATCATCCTTCCCCTAAGCCTGCACAGTACAGGAAGCACGGTGAGAAAGGGTGAGAAATACCCTCTGCAAAGGGGAAGGAGAATGAAATGAGCACCGATTTTGCTTTGGACCCTACTTCCAGGCCTGCTCTAGTGAACCCCAGTGCCTGGATGATCCCTGTGGACCCAGGCGCCAGGCATATCCCAGTGCCACACTGGCTCCTGTGGCCTCAGGCTGCAGGCTGGCACCCGCAGACTCAGCCTCCAGGCTAGTCCCCCATATCCCTAGGAAACAGGAGACCTAGGATCCACACCCTCCCCATTAGACCTGGCCTCTAGAGACCCAGGGTCAGGCTCATCCCAGTGGACTCAGGCTTCAGGCCCTCCCCTATGATCCCAGGTACCAGGCCCACCCCCATGGACTTAGGCGTCAGAAGACTCAGGACCAGGCTTGCCCCAGTGGACCCTGGTACCAGGCTAGCCCCTGCAGCCTCATGACCATACTTGATGGCCCAGGTGCCCGGCTTGCCCCAGCACCAGTCCATAGGATTCAGGCTCATGGCCTGATCCAGTGCCAGGTAAGCCCTGTGGATGCATGCTCCTGGGTGGCTCCCACAGTTCCAGGCTCCAAACTGGCCCATGGACCAGGCTGCAGGCCTGCCACTGTGGACCAGGTTCCAGGCTCACCACTTTGTACTCAGTTACCAGTCCTACCCCAGTGGATCCTTGTGCCAGACTGGCCCTTCAGACCTAGGATCCAGGCCTGCACCCACAGACTCAGGCTCCAGGCTTGCCCTCGTGGAAAAGAGAAAGCGGCAGAAAGCTCATTTAAAGGAATAATTACAGGAAACTTCCCAAATATGGAGAGGGAAAAGAACATCCAGATCCATAAATCCCAAAGAACCTCAAATAGATTAAACATAACGAGACTTTCACCAAGACACATTATAATAACCCCAAATAAATCCAAGCATTTATGCTCAATTGATGTTTGACAGAGGTGCCAAGAACACACGATGGGAAAAGGACAATCTCTTCAATGAATAATGCTGGCTATTCTTATGCAGAAGAATGGAAGTAGATCCTTATCTTACACCATATTAAAAAATCAATTCAAAATGGATTAAAGACTTACACACATTAAGACTCGAAACTGTAAAACTGCAAGAGGAAAACACAAGAAAAAATCTTAACATTGGTCAGGGCAGTGATTTTTTGGATGTGACCCCAAAAGCACAGACAACAAGAGCAAATATAGATAAATGAGACTGTGTCAAACTAGTAAGATTCTGCATAGCAAAGGAGATAATCAAGAGTGAAGAGACAGGGCTCCCCTGGTGGCACAGTGGTTAAGAATCCGCCTGCCAATGCAGGGGACACGGGTTTGAGCCCTGGTCCAGGAAGATCCCACATGCCACGGAGCAACTAAGCCCATGCACTGTAACTACTGAGCCTGCGCTCTAGAGCTCGTGAGCCACAACAACTGAGCTCACGTACTGCAACTACTGAAGCCCACATGCCTAGAGCCCATGCTCTGCAGCAAGAGAAGCCACCGCAATGAGAAGCCCACACACTGCAATGAAGAGTAGCCCCTGCTAGCTGTAACTAGAGCAAGCCTGCTCACAGCAACGAAGACCCAACATAGCCAAAAATAGATTAAAAAAAAAAAAAAGAGTGAAGAGACAACCTATGGAATGGGAGAGAATGTAAACCATACATCTAATAAAGATTTAATGTTCAAAATATATAAAGAACTCAAATAATTCAACAGAAAATAAATAACCCAGTTAAAAAATGGGCAAAGGACATAGAAATTTTTCAAAGAAGACATAAAAATGGCCAGCCAGATATATGATGAAAAGCTCAACAGCAGTAATCATCAGAAAAATGCAAATCAAAACCAATTGAGATATCACCTCACACCTGTTAGAATGGCTGTTATCAAAAAGATAAGAGGTGGGCTTCCCTGGTGGCACAGTGGTTGAGAGTCCGCCTGCCGATGCAGGGGACACGGGTTCGTGCCCTGGTCCGGGAGGATCCCACGTGCTGCGGAGCGGCTGGGCCCGTGAGCCATGGCCGCTGAGCCTGCGCGTCTGGAGCCTGTGCTCGCAACGGGAGAAGCCACAACAGTGTGAGAGGCTTGCATGCCGCAAAAAAAAAAAAAAAAAAAAAAAAAGAGGTAACATATATTGGCAAAGATGAGGAGAACAGGAACTCTTGTATACTGTTGGTGAGAATGTAAGCAGTATAGTCAATTTGGAAAATGGTATGGAGTTTCCTCAAAAAATGAAAACTATCATATAACCCAGCAGTCCCATGTCTAGGTATATATCCAAAGGAAATTAAGTCAGTATCGTGAAGAGATATCTGCACTTCTATGTTCATTGCAGCATTATTCACAATAGCCAAGCTATGGACACAACTTAAGTGTCCATCAACGGATACATGGATGTATAAAGAAAATATATATATATACACATATGGGTATGTTAATTAGCTTGATTGTGATAATCATTTCATAACGTGTACATATACCAAAAAAAAATCATACACCTTATATAGGTATAATTTTCATTTGTCAATTATACCTCAAGAAAGCTAGAAAAAATGAAAAATAAAATCTCAAAAAGAAAAGCATAACTCTAAAGCAGAAACAAGGAAAGAAAAAGAGGTGTTCATAATCTAAAAAATTTTGTAAAGGGAGTACCTTGGACCAAGAATATATCATTATTTTTTCAGTCTCATTAGAATAATATATTTTAAAATTGAGTAATGATTAAAATAAGGTATATAAATACAGCATATATTTTGTTTCTAAGCGACTTTTGAAATATCATTGAGAGCACTAAGAAAGTTTACTTTGATGGCATTTGTCAACCTCTGTTAATTAAATTTAGGCATCAGGGTCAAAGATTTTATTAGTTTTCTTGATCTCTTTAATAATGAAAGTAGATGACATTAATTTATCTAAAACTGCACTAAAGTCCTTGTGTACTAGTAGAGGTCTGAACTAGGAGAGAGGCCCTTCTTCCTAGTCCTTTGTGAACCTGTTGTGAAGTCTTCACTCAGCCTTTATATACTGTTCATTGATTTTGTTTTCTGTTTTCTCACAGTGCATAAAATGCCAATTTAGCTTTAGATTCTTAACTCCACAACTGATTAGATTGGTAGTAACAGTAGTAATAGTAGCTGCAGCAGAAGTAGCAGTAACAGTAGCAGCAACACAATATGTTAAGTTTTTTTAATGATCTTCCCTCGTAAGATAGGTATTTATATCAGATATCACCATTTTATAGAAGAGGAAACTGAGGTTCACGAGGGCTAAAGAAATGACCCCAGTCATGTCACTAAACACAAAATATGTTTTAAACATAGTGTTCTATTATACATGATTCTCCAAGATGTGCTGGAATTGTTAATTATCCTTAGTACTCGAAGTCCTTAGAAAGGCAGTTCTATATATTTTCAAATGTAATTTTTAATGGTAATGAACTGTTTGCTAAGGAATATGATGCAGGATTTTTACATCTCACTTTTTTAAAATGTCCCTTTTGCTATTGTTTACAGAAAGTATCACCTTGGGTAGGCTTACGCAAGATCAATATATCCTACTGGGGATGGGAAGACATGTCACCATTTACAAACACAACACTACAGTGGCTTCCTGGTGAACCCAATGATTCTGGGTTCTGTGCGTATCTAGAAAGGGCAGCCGTGGCAGGCTTAAAAGCTAATCCTTGTACCTCTATGGCAGATGGTCTTGTCTGTGAAAAACCTGTTGGTAAGTAGTCCAGTAAACTAGTATTCTTTAAAAATATGTTTCCAACCTTTCCCACTACCCTCTTCCACGGTGTGATGCTATGTAGGCCTGAAGTAACTTTCACCATCTTTTTATGATGCTGATTTCAATGTATATTTTATCTTTATTCACATTCCCCACTTACTATTAGTGACCTCAGCCTTAACTTATGAAAATATCAAAATTGTATTGTTTTATACAATCTTTATTTCTTGGTTAAAATAGTGAGATTATGAACATATGGTTGTAGTTACAGTATAGTAATAATCTGTTCTTAATATTTTAATGTGTTTTACTTTTATAATAATAGTCTTTGTAAGAAAGATTTATCATTAAGATCAACAACTAATTTAGAAACATTTTAATCTTACAGATCTATTATTTCAGTTGGCAAATGAAGAGAAACCTTGCTGTTCCATCTTTTGAAATGGGTTTTTGTTAAGTGAGAAAGGAATATTGAATTCTTTTCTCTTTTTTTAAATACTATATTTTGTATTGCAGAAGAATATACATAACATAAAATTTATAATTTTAACCATTTTTCCCTTCAGTGTTTTTGAGATATAATTGACTTTTTAAAACATTTTTTAAGTATAGAGTTCACTGTCATTAAGCATATCCACATTGTTGTTAATCTATCAACACTATCCATCTCTAGAACTTTTTCATCTTCCCAAACTGAAACTCCATATCCATTACACAGTAACTCCCCACTCATCCCTCCTCCAGCCCCTGACAGCCACCTTCTACTTCCTGTCTCTATGAGTTTGACTGCTCTAAGTATCTCATATAAGTGGAATCATAAGGTGTTTGTCCGTTTGTGACTGTCTTATTTCTCTTAGCATAATGTCTTCCAAGTTCACCCATGTTGTAACATATGTCAGAATTTCATTCCTGTTTAAACATGAATAATTATCCATTGTATATATATACCACATTTTGTTTATCCATTCATATATTGATGGACACTTGCTGCTTCCACCTCCTGACTATTGTGAATAATGATGCTGTGAACGTGGGTGTACAAATATCTATTCCAGTTCCTGCCTTCACGTCTTCTAGGTACGCAGCCAGAAGTGGAATTGCTGTATCATATGGTGATTCTGTGTTTAATCTTTTGAGGAATTGCCATACTGTTTGCTATGGAAGCCTCGCCATTTTAACACTTCCACAAGTAGTGTACAGGCTTCCAATTTCTCCACATCCTTGCCAACATTTTAAAAAAAAGTCATCCTGATGGGTGTGATAAATATTACATTTTATGTAAAAATTTTATAGTAAACTGTTTTATTTTTGTTTGTTGCTTTGATAAAGTGTGGAATGTTTATAGAATTATGGCTAGCTAGAAAAGTAAATAATGTTAGTGTACATAATATTTAGCCAATGGATAGAAAAACCTAGGTCATGTATTACATTTCTATTAAAAAATTTTAAATTATACAATTTTATGTACTTTGGAAACGATTAAAAATTTCCAAAGTATTATAAATTTCAAATTAGATAATAAATTTAAGAAGTATTGACATGTCATCTTCATTCTCATTTACCTTATCATACAATTTTAACTCTAATTTTTATCCCACACTTGGCTTAATTGAAACATTCCCTAAACAACAAAATGAACGAAACTCGTATACTTGTGTTAGAAAGCAGTTAACAAATAAAATAATTACATTTGCTGATGTATTCCAGTTAGTCCAAATCAAAATGCAAGGCCTTGCAAAAAGCCATGCTCTTTAAGGACGTCGTGTTCCAACTGTACCAGCAACGGAATGGAGTGTATGTGGTGCAGCAGCACGAAGCGATGCGTTGACTCGAATGCCTACATAATCTCTTTTCCATATGGACAGTGTCTGGAGTGGCAGACTGCCACCTGCTCTCGTAAGTATTTCTCTAGAGTCCCTTTTTGTTTAACTGCAACATAAATCACTTTTCTGTGATGGACAGAGAAATTGAACATTTGAGGAAGTTTAAAAAAATGAGAAAAAATATTGTCGCTAGTTATAATTAAAATTGCTAGTTACAAGTAAAAGCTAGTTTTAAAACCTCTTAATGCTGTAACCCTGATTTACATTATACCATCATTTTGAATTCCCCTGAGTCTATTACCCTGCTGTGAGCATTTTGCCACATTTGTGTTCCCCTGAACTCTGAGCGTGTGTTGAAAACAGAGTGACACTTCATGAAAGTGCTCACTTCAGAAGGATCGCATTGCTTCGTCGTGCTTCTTTAGTGTCCTTTAATCTAGCACAGTTCCTGTGGCGTCTTTTTTTATAACTGTGATTTTTTTTTTTTTAAGAACCTACACCAGTTGTTTTGTAGGTTTCCCAACTTGGATTTGTCTAATTGTTTCCTCATGATTAGATTAAAAGTTAAGTAGTTTTTTTGGCAAGGATATATCAGTGGTGGTATATTTGCTACAAATGCAAGATGTATAATCTTGGCGTCACATGGGAAGTTGTGTCATCAGGCCAGTACTGAACTTACTGTGGGTTGTGCTTCGGGGGAAGACCCTGCCTTTTGCTGGTCTCATGTTTTATAAGGACTATAGAATGAGGAAGCACCTGACAGTCTGTGTTACTAGGTACTGTGTAGTTATGAGGCAGCATGGTCATCCAGTTATAAGCCCTTCTCGCTCAGATGAGTGCCCTCATTTAGAGGCAGCTGCTTAAGCCAATACAGGTGGAGACTAACTGTCTCTTCCAGACCTTACATTACTCCCAGGGAGGATGTGTCCTTCCCCTAGGGACCCAACCAAATCCACATTTGTTCCATGTCGGGCACCAGTGTTGCTTGAAGAGCTGGGACAAAGTGGTAATTGCCACAGTGTAGGCTAGAGCTTGCAGGCTGTAGCTGTTGTGTGCATTTATTCTTCCAGGCTCTTGGCATCAAGTGGAGAGGTGTTCCTGGGATGGGTATGGCTGGACCTGTTATGGGTTGAGCTCCCTGTTGCTATCCCATTTTAGGAATTTTGATAAGGAATGGGGACGTACGTGATCAAGTGTGTGACAAGGGGGTGTTGCAGGCATAAAATGGTCTTGTTAGCACAGAAGACGTCTTATAACTAGGAGCCAGCTGCTGAGGAAGGTTGAAATACCAGTCCTGGAGACTCGTGGGGAGTTGAGACATTGCTCAGCTTCTCCTGCCTTGATTGTTGTGTTTGTTTCACAAAAGATTATATACGTATGACCCATTTAGATAAAGTTGAAAATAGGCAAAACTATGCTATATTGTTTAGGAATGAATTTTTTAGGTAGAACTGTAGGGTAAGGTAAAAAGTTATTCTTATAAATGTCAGATAGTGGATGCTGCTGGAAAAGATTAGTGGTGTTGATTAGGAAAAGGGTACAAAGGAGGCAATGTCCTGCTTCTAGGCTGCATGCAGGTACAGAGTATTCATTTAAAATAATTTATTAGTATCACATTTTTCTTTATGTACTTCTATGTATGTGTGTTATATTTCACAATACAAAAAGGCTAAAAGGTAGGGAAAAAGGAACTTGGAAAGTCTCCAAGCTCTTAAACTTTTAAGAACTTTCTAAAAATTATTTAGAGTTAAGTCTAAGTTGTCTTCTCCATTCACAAATCTTTCTTATATTCCATTCTTTTCATTTGTTCATCTTCTGGAAAATAGTCTTCAGTAATTCTTTCCAAATAAATTTGTGACTAGTAAACTTTTTGAGTCTTTGCATGTCTAAAAGTGCATTTTTCATGTTCACTTGAATGATTAAATGCCTGGGTGTGGAGTTCTAAATAAGTTGTTTCCTTAGAAGGTCTAGCATTAAGTGTTGTGGATAAGAATTTTCATGCCAATCTAATTTTCATTCTTTTGTGGGACATCTTTTTTTTTCCTTTCCTTGAGAGCTTTTAAGACTATTCTCTTTATCCTTGGCATTCAAAAATTTGCAGTTTATTTGAGTTCAGTTTTACAGTAGTTGATGTGGATTTCAAAAATGGATTCTCATTCGCTCTTAATTTGGAGAGTAGTTTTCCGTCATCTGCTAAAAATGTTCCTTAATGTCAAATTATTTGTTTTCTTCTATTTACTCTTATTGGAAATCTTAAAATAGTCATTGGAATTTTTGGATATATATCAATATCTCTTGTTTTTGCCTTTTTTTATTGGAGTATAGTTGATTTATAATATTGTGTTAGTTTCAGGTATATAGCAAAGTGATTCAGTTATATATATATATATACATATATATATATTCTTTTTTCATATTATTTTCCATTATAGGTTATTATAAGATATTGACTATAGTTCCCTGTGCTGTATAGTAAATCCTTGTTGCTTACCTATTTTATGTATAGTAGTTTGTATCTGTTAATCCCATACTCCTAATTTATTCCCCCCCACCCCCCCTTTCCACTTTGGTAACCGTAAGTTTGTTTTCTATGTCTGTGATTCTGTTTTGTATATAGATTCGTTTTTTTTTAGATTCTACATATAAGTGATATCATATAATATTTGTCTTTCTCTGTCTGACTTAATATGATAATCTCTAGGTCCATCCATGTTGCTGCATATGGCAATATTTCATTCTTTATTTATGACACCACATCTTCTTAAGCCAGTCATCCAGTCATCTCTTTATGGGCACTTGGGTTTTTTCCATGTCTTAGCTGTTGTAAATAGTGTTGCTGTGAACATTGGAATGCATGTATCTTTTCAGATTAGTGTTTTTGTCTTTTCTGAGTATATGCCCAGGAGTGGGATTGCTGGATCATATGGTAGCTCTGTTTTTAGTTTTTAAGGAACCTCCATACTGTTTTCCATAGTGGCTGCACCAATTTACATTCCCGTCAACAGTGTAGGAGGGTTTCCTTTTCTCCACTCCCTCTCCAGCATTTATTATTTGTAGACTTTTTGATGATAACCTTTCTGACCAGTGTGAGGTAATACCTCATTGTGGCTTTGACTTGCATTTCTCTGATGATTAGTGATGTTGAGTATCTCTTCATGTGCCTTTTGGCCATCTCTGTGTCTTCTTTGGAGAGATGTCTATTTAGGTCTTATGCCCATTTTTTGATTGGGTTGTTTGTTTTTTTGTTATTGAGTTGTATGAGTTGTCTGTATATTTTAGATATTAACCCCTTGTTGGTCACATTGTTTGCACATATTTTCTCCCATTCCATAGGTTGTCTTCATTTTGTTGATGATTTCCTTTGCTGAGCAAAAGCTTTTAAGTTTGACTAGGTCCCATTTGTTTATTTTTGCTTTTAATTCTTTTGCACTGGGGGACTGACCTAAGAAAACATTGATATGATTTATGTCAGAGAATGTTTTGCCTATGTTCTCTTCTAGAAGTTTTATGGTGTCATGTTTATCTTTAGGTTTTTAAACAATTTTGAGTTTATTTTTATATGTGGTGTGAGGGATTTTTCTAATTTCATGGATTTACATGTAGCTGTTCAGCTTTTCCAGCACCACTTGTTGAAGGGACTGTCTTTTCTCCATTGTGTATTCTTGACTCCTTTGTCGTAGATTAATTGGCTGTAGGTGTGTGAATTTATTTCTGGGCTCTCTATTCTGTTCCATTGATCCATATGTCTGTTTTTGTGCCAGTACCATGCTGTTTTGATTACTGTAGCTTTGTAGTATTGTCTGAAGTCTGAGAAGGTCATGCTTCCAGCTTTGTTCTTTGTCCTCAGGATTGCTTTGGCAATTCTGGATCTTTTGTGGTTCAGTATGAATTTTAAGATTATTTGTTCTAGTTCTGTTAAAAATGCCATGCATATTTTGATAGGGATTGCATTAAATTTATAGATTGGTTTGGGTGATTTGGTCATTTTAACAGTATTAATTCTTCCAATCTAAAGACATGGGATATCTTTTCACTTCTTTGAATCATCTTCAGTTTCCTTTTCAGTGTTCTATAGTTTTCAGTGTATAGGTCTTTCACCTCCTTGGTTAAGTTTATTCCTAGGTATTTTAGTTTTTGATGTGATTTTAAACAAGATTGGGTTTTCACTTTCACTTTCTGATATTTCATTGTTAGTGTAAAGAAACGCAACAGATTTCTATATGTTAATCTTGTATCCTGCTTCCTTGCTGAATTCATTTATTAATTCTAATAGTCTTTGTATGGAGTCTTTAGGGTTCTCTCTCTATATAGCATATACTGTCATCTGCAAATAATGACAGTTTTATGTCTTTCTTTCCAATTCTTGTCTGATTGCTGTGGCTAGGGCTTCTAGTACTATGTTGAGTAGAAGTGGTGAAAGTGAGCATACTTGTCTTGTTCCTGAATTTAGTGAGAAGGCTTTCAGCTTTTCAGCATTGAATATTATTTTGGCTTTTGGTTTGTTGTAAATGGCTTTTATTATGTTGGAATATGTTCTTTCTATACCCAGTTTAGTGAGAGTCTTTATCATGAATTGATGTTGAATTTTATCAAATGCTTTTTCTGCGTGTAATGAAATGATCATGTGGTTTTTGTCTTTCCTTTTGTTGATCGGGTGTATCACATTGATTGACTTGTGTATGTTGAACCATCCTTGCCACCCTGGAATGAATCCAACTTGATCATGGTGTATGATTCATTTTATGTATTGTTGGATTCAGTTTTCTATTTTTTTGAGGATTTTCTCATCTATAGTCATCAAAGATATTGGCCTGTAATTTTCTTTTTTTGTAATGTCTTTGTCTGGTTTTGGTATCAGAGTGATGGTGGCTTCATAGAATGACTTTGGGAGTGTCCCTTCCCTTCATTCTTTTGGAATGGTTTGAGGAGGATGGGTATAAATTCTTCTTTGAATGTTTGGTAGACTTCCCCAGTGAAGCTGTCTGGTGCTGGACTTCAGTTTGCAGGGAGTTTTTGTTTTGTTTTGTTTTGTTTTTACAGATTCTATTTTACTTCTAGTGATCAGTCTATTCAAATTATCTGTTTCTTCTTGCCTCAAATTTGGTAGGCTGTGTATTTCTAGAAACTTTTCCATTTCATGTAGGGTGTCCAGTTTGTTGGCACATAACTCTTCATATTTTTATGCCTTTTTCTTTTATTCTCTTATGACTTTTTGTATTTCTGTAGTGTCAGTTGTTACTTCTCCCCTTTCACTTCTTATTTTGTTTATTTGGGTCCTCTCTCTTTTCTTACTGGTGAGCCTGGCTAGAGATTTTCAATTCTGTCTTTGTGAAAAACCAGCTGTTGGTTTTATTGATCTTTTCTATTGTTTTTTGATTTCTATTTTATTTACTTCCTCTCTGATCTTTATTTCCTTCCTTCTGCTGACTATAGGTTTTGTTTATTCTTCTTCTAATTCTTTTAGGTGGTAGTTTAGGTTGTTTATTTGAGATTTTTCTTGTGTCTTGAGGAAGGCCTGTATTGCTATGAACTTCCCTATTAGGACTGCTTTTGCTGCCTCTCATGGATTTTGTCAGTGTGTTTTTATTGTCATTTGTCTTGAGGTATTTTCTGATTTCCTCTTTGATTTCATCATTGACCCATTGGTTTTTTTAATAGCATGCTTTTTAGTCTTCGTGTGATCCTTTTTCCCCCATTTTTCTTTCTGTGGTTGATTTCTAGTTTCATACCATTGTGGTCAGAAACGATGCTTGAAGTAATTTCTATCCTGTTAAATTTGTTGAGGCTTGTTTTGTATACTAGTATGTGGTCTATTCTAGAGAATGTTCTATGTGTGCTTGAAAACAATGTGTATTTTGGTCTTTTTGGATGTAGTATCCTATAGATATCAATTAAGGCCAACTGTTCTATTGTGTCATTTAGGGTCTCTGTTGCCTTATTGATTTTCTGTCTGGAAGATCTGTCCATTAATATCAGTGGGGTGTTAAAAATCTCCTACCATCTTTATTTTTCTCTTACTTTCTGACTTTATGTCTCTTAGTATTTGTTTTATGTACTTAGGTGCTTGTATATTGGGTGCATATATATATTAATGAGTATGATGTCCTCTTCTTGTATTGATCCCTTTGTCATTATATAGTGTCCTTCTTTGTCTTTATGGACTTTCTTTTAAAGTATTTCTTGTCTGATGTGAGCATTGCTATCTCCACTTTCTTGTTGTTTCCATTTGCATGAAATATTTTTTTCCATCCCCTCACTTTCAATCAATATGTGTCTATATGCCGTAAAGTGAGTCTCTTGTAGGCAGCATATTGTAGGTTCTTGTTTTTTAATCCAATCTGCCATTCTGTGTCTGTTGATTGGAGTATTTATTCCATTGACATTTCAGCTAATTATTGATAAATATGTATTTATTGCCATTTTAAACCTTGTTTTCTAGTTGATTTTATAGTACTTCTGTGTTCATTTCTTCTTTATATTTTTCTATTTGTGATTTGATGGTTTGCTTTTGTATTATGTTGTTTCTTTTTCTTTTTTGTGAATCTACTATATGTTTTTAATTTGTGATTATTCTGGTTTTGAAGTATGTTAACCCATAACTACATCTGTTTGCTTTAGACATAGTCATGTAAGTTCAAACACATTCTAAAAAATCTATAGTTTTGTACTCCCCTCCCCCACATTTTGTGATTTTGACGTTCTATCTTACATCTTCGTGTTTATCCTTTTGCTGTTAATTGTAGTTATAATCACTTCTAAAAATTTTTTTGATTGTTTTTAAATTTATGTACTGGCTTATTTAAGTGATCAATCCTGTTATATTTTTGTCTTTCCTATTGTGATTTTCCCTTTCCTATAGATTCTTGCTTCTTTTCTATTTAGAGAAGAGCTTTCAATATTTCTTTTAGGTTATGTTTAGTATTGCTATATTCTTCTTGTTTTTGCTTGTCTGGGAAACTCTTTATCTCTTCTTTTATTCTAAATGATAAGCTTGCTGGGTAGAGTATCCTAGGTTGCTGGATTTTCCCTTGCAGGAAGTTCAGTTAGGTGGCAGCTGTCAGCACTGGTCTGTCTGCACAGATAGCTAGGAAGCCAGCAGGTGCATGCTCTTTCTGAGCAGAGTCCAGGCTCCTCCCAGCTTGCAGAGGGGCTTTTCAGGGCAAGGACCTGCCCATGTGTACCCTCCCTCCTTCGCAGATTCCTCACACAGGCCTTGGATCTGTCCTGATGCCTTTTTTTTTTTCTGTCCTACCAAGTTACTTGGGGATCTTCCTTACAGCTTTGGTGGTATAAGAGATCTTCTGCCAATTTCCAGTTAGTTTTCTGTGAAAACCGTTCCACCTGTAGATGTATTTTTGATGTGTTTGTAGGTGAGCTCCACTTTGTCATCTTGATCCACCTACAAGCTTAATATCTCTTAAATTCACTTGTACTTTCCATCTCTTTGTTTGCTAAGTGAGATTCAGATATTTTTCCTTTTTTATGGTTTTTAAAAATTTGGGGCTTTTTTTTTTTTTTTTTTTGGTGGCACACGGGCCTCTCACTGTTGTGGCCTCTCCCATTGCGGAGCACAGGCTCCGGACGTGCAGGCTCAGCGGCCATGGCTCATGGGCCCAGCCGCTCCGCAGCATGTGGGATCTTCCTGGACCAGGGCACGAACCCGTGTCCCCTGCATCAGCAGGTGGACTCTCAACCACTGCGCCACCAGGGAAGCCCAAATTTGGGGCTTTTTATCTATTCAGAATGAATTTTTTTGAGAACCCTCCACTGTAAAGATTGTAACTTCATTTTTTGAAGGGTAAATTTAAAATGATTAACTATTTGAACACAGGTATGAATTGCATTTTTACCACTGCTGAACTAAATGATGATAACTGCTGCTGGTGGGATTGTCAGCTAGGCATGCACAGGTGACTTCTTCAGTCCTGCTTTGGCATCTCTTGTTTTTGATCTTTTGCTTCTTTTGTTTTCTTGATTGTTATAGAGGCTTATTTTCTACTTCTGCAGTTTGTTCCTTGAGCAGTTAGTCTAGTCTGCTGGATATTTCATTTCCATAGGTCTTTTCTTTCACTGTTATGTCTATTGTCACATTTGCCTTTCCCGTGGCTATATATATAGCTCATTTGAACTGATGATGTCTAATAGCAGTTATTTTTTTCTTCCATAGCTTTTAAAATTATATGCCCTATATATCCTTGTAAGGAAGAGGGGCATTTTACTTTGCCTCAAGGAGCCCTTGTGTTTTTTGGAAATAGTATTTACCTGGCAGTGACCCACTCCTTATGGAAAACAAACTCCTTCTCTATTAACGTTTAATTCTTTTCCATGTTTTTAACCAACAAACATTGAAAGAAACTACTGTAAATAGGCTTTCAGTAATGTAGTAGTAGGTTGTGCAGGAGGGGAAGTATTCTACAGTCCTGTGATTAGGTCTCATTCTTTTGGTGAGCCTGTGCCCCATACTGTTCTGTGAACTTCACTTCACTAGTGGTACTCAGTCTTTTTTTCCACTCTTAGGTGGTATAGCATGGCTGGAGGGAGCTGGAGTTGTATATTTCTCTTCCCCCCACATGAAAGACTAGAGCAGGTTAGAGTTGGTTATTTCCCTTTAGCCAGGTCAGTTAGGCTCTGGTAAAACCCCAGTAGTTTAGGCTCTGTTAAATTGTTTCTCCAGGCCTTGGTAAGAAAAACAGTGCTCTGGCATATCTCAAAATTGTTCCTTTTCCCCTCCCATGCTGGAATCACAAAGGGGTTTTTCTTTGATATTCACTGCGAGGACCTGTTAGAATTAATCTTTCAAAGAGCCAAAGATAAATAAATAAAATAAAATAAAAATAATTGCTCTAATTACTTATAGCTCATACATAGTCTTCAGACTAGCCATAACTTACTCAAAATAGCACAGCCTACAAAAGCTTTCCTATATTATTGTTTTCCGTAAGAAAAGAAAAAACATTAGAGTCTCAGATTTTTAGTCTCCGTTACAAACTAAAGAATGAATATTCTGTTAATTTTTCAGCAATGCATGTTGCTCTCCACTCTTTTTTTTTTTTTTTTTTTTTCTGTACGCGGGCCTCTTGCTGTTGTGGCCTCTCCCGTTGCGGAGCACAGGCTCCGGACGCGCAGGCTCAGCGGCCATGGCTCACGGGCCCAGCCGCTCCGCGGCATGTGGGACCAGGGCACAAACCCGCAACCCCTGCATCGGCAGGCGGACTCTCAATCACTGCGCCACCAGGGAAGCCCAACTCTCCACTCTTGAGTAATAACTAAACCAACATTTCCTTTTGTAATAGTTTCATACCTAAAATAAAACATAAGAGAATAGAACGTTGCTCTGAAGATGACATTTTGTAATTCATTATTAAAGCCTAAAGTCTAATAGATAAAGACACCATTAATAGTTTGTCATTCAGTCAGTGTAAGAAAGGCAGGATTCTTTCATCTAAGATTTACCCAGTTGTTTGAAAAGCAATAACAGGTATGTTGTGTTTGAAAATAGTTTAGGTTTAATTGTACATTATGCTTCTTCAAGACATTTGATTGGTTATCTTTCCTTAAAAAGGTAATCCTAAAATAAATTTTATTTTCCTAGGAGATATCTATAGACTATAAATATAAAGCCTAGATTTACTTCGGGTGTGACCTAGTAAAGATTTACTTCAATTCATCATATGATAGTAAATTAGAATGTCAAGATAGCATACCTAATTTGATATTTTACATTGTTCCCCATTGATTTCATAGCAACCCAATATAGTTTTGAAGACAATTAGAATAATCTAGTCAGTGATACTGTGGGCTAGCTACAATCGCAGATAAAAGAGAAATATTTCACAGCAAAAAGTCTAGGGAGGAGTATGGTAATATATAAAATGTTCAGTTATCTAAGGGTATTTTAAATGAAGTGCCGTTTAACACCATTTACTGCTTAAAAAATTTCAAAAAGAAGTATGTTCATGTCACTGAATTAGTTATCTACAGGGTTAACATTGACTTGTGTTCAGTGATGCAAAGAATATTCTTCCTTTTAAATTTATTATTAAGGAAATATAGGAGATGGTACTCATTCTTCACTTTCTTACATCCAGTCTGTGAAATGCTCAGCACTGAAAAAATTCATAACAACAAATTATACTGCAATTGATGAATTCTTTAAACCAGTATTGTATTATCCCTGCACAGCCTACTATATTGAGTTCCTGATGTTCACTGAGAAGCTTGCACTATTCTTATTCGCAGCTTTCTGAGGAACATTTCTGTTTCCAGTAACATTAAAACACTGAGTGGCAGTTAAGTTATTACCACGACAAAAATGAAATTGAGACCGCCAGAAGTCTACCGTTTTTTTTTTCCTCTGAGGTTTTTCTAGCATGCCATGAGAAGGCATCATTCATGGTACTTTGTACCTATGCACTATCTTATATGGATAAATAAGTCCCAAGACAAAGTGTACCTTTGCTAGCAAAACATCAGTGAAACTAATTTTAAAAAGTCTCAGCCTGATATAAGGTACTATGATTGTGAATTAAAAATCTGAAACATCACATAGCAGCTATTATGACTATTATGGCAGACTGTATATATTCATCCTTGGAAAAGACATCACAGTATTCACAGGCTTAGTTGAGGCTCCTAGTCTATACATCAGTTAAGCAAAAAAAGGTTGAGCTTCAGTGAGTGATTCTTGAGGTGGTATTCTGCAGCCCTGAAAGTCAGAGAGAGCCTGTCCTCCTGGTTGCCTGCTGAGGCAGAGTATCCAGTTTCCATAGTCCCATTCAGTTTGGCTCTTTGAGTGAGGTTGCTGTTACACATCCCATGGCCGGCAAATGCTAGTATCTTGGACCCTTGGGAAGACCATTGTCCCTGAGAGGCAGTCCAGCTGGGTTCAGCTATCCCAGGGAGTGGGTAAGCATGACTTACACTGGACATTCACAGGAAGATGCAGATCTTTTCCTTGAAGGCCCTCCCTAGGCACAACAAGAACAACTAACATTGCTCTATATCACAGACAATGTTGTCTGTAGGCCCCAGGATCAGTTCCCGAAAGGTCTTAATACTGGCAAAGTTCTCAGGAGTGTTTAAAATGCTGACTTCGTTTTTCTCCCTGTCATGGTACCACACCTTTATTCACCCTCAAGTCAGTCCATTCATCTCCTCTTTGTTCATAATGTATGTTTTATTTGCTTTTGAAGTAATTACTGTCTCTTATTATTATACTGTCTCTAAATTATTACATTATTACATTATTACATAATGTAATTATGTAATATGTAAAATTACATAATGTAATTACATAATGTAATATGTAAAATGTATGTATGTAATGTAATATGTAATGTAATATGTAAAATTACATAATGTAATTTTATTACATAAAATGTTTACATTAACTATAGATGACTTTTTACTGTTTTTCAGATCATATTTATTTTTCCATTAGCTTGCAATTCTATTTGAATATAAAGTCGTATAACATACTTGTTAATGATGTTCCTGCCATGCAGCTCAAAATTGTTCTGGATTGAGAACCTGTGGACAATGTTTGGAGCAGCCTGGTTGTGGCTGGTGCAACGATCCTAGTAATACAGGAAGAGGACACTGCATTGAAGGGTCTTCCCGGGGACCAATGAAGCTTGTTGGAATGCAAAATAATGAGATGGTTCTTGACACCAGTGTTTGTCCTAAAGAGAAGAACTATGAGTGGTCCTTTATCCAGTGTCCAGGTAATAAAAATGTGATGAAAGCAATTTTAGCTTCTGCACAAGGACACCAAGAATTACTTTCCTTTCTTATAATAAAGATTTAGAAAAAAAAACAATGAAAATAAGACTCAAATTTAAAGGATTAAAAAAATTCTTTCCTATATCCATGTTTGTTTTATAGGTGGTATTACGTTTGGAATCATTAAACAGGCTGACCAGATGCATGGTACATAATTGTTAGATTTGGTTTCATGTGAACTGTTAAAAGGAAAAAGAATATTGGTTTCATACCAAATTTCTTTACTGTAGTGTAGTCTTTTATTGTTTATAATATTATACTATCTTAGAATTCAAAGGCAGCTCAGAGGATCCAGTCAGGCTAAGTATGGGAATATTTTGTATAATATCCATGATAGAGTTATTTGACCCTTGGTATTTGGTACCATTCAATTTTGAAGGTCAGTAAAGTTTTTAGAGTTTTTAAAATAGGGAGTCTGTTCTTATATGGAATAAAATCAACCTTCTTGAAAAATTAATTTATTCAGAATATTTTTATTGAGTGCCTACTATGTGCAAAGAGTGTTTTACGTGCTAGAGACATAACAATGAACAAAAGTAGACTAAAATCACTGCATTAATTGAGCCTGTATTCGAGTTGAAATTAATAAAATTAATTACACACACATATATATGTATATGAAGTTAGGTGGTGATAAGTGCTATTAAATAAAGCAAGGAAGGGGGATAAAGCTTGCAATTTAAAAGACTGGTAAGAGAAGATCTCACTTAGAAGTAATGGTTAATAAACACCTCAAGTAGATGAGGGAGTGAATCATGCTGCTGTCTGGGGAAAGAGTGTTCCAGAAGACACAAAGACTTGGGTGAGATAGTTTATTTACGAGATGAACCTAGGAAGCACAATTGAGGGAACAGAGAGTTTCAAAGTCGGGAGAAAAACCAATAATATGTACATTATTAGGCTGACTACTATACTGGGAAATTTGAGCTCAGACACACTAGGGACCTATGAAGAACTATGCAGAATGCTTCTCAGAGTTAACCCTCAGGGATTGGGGGTGGGGGTGGGGAATTTACCCACTAACTCTCTTCCATTGATGGTTGAGTGATGCCTCTGGGGGTATTGTACTTCTGAGTTGTGCCGGCATTTCTGATTAATAGCTTATCATGATACCAGTGAACATTCTGAGGCAAAAAAGTGGGGAGATACTGCAGAACTTGCTGTAGGTGCGGCGCTGACAGTGTGTTGCCCTGAAACCAGAAGGGAATGTGGTACTTCTACATAAACTTTGGAATATATGAAAACCAAGAAGAGGGACAAACTATTGATTCATACAACATGGCTGAATCTTAAATACCTTTTACTTAGTGAAAGAAGCCAGACCAAAAGGCTACATATTGCGCTATGGAGATGGAAAAGAGATCAGTTATTTGCCAGAAGTAGTAAAGGTAGGGATTGCCTTCAAGGGGACCTCATAATGGAATTTTTTGTGCTGTGGAACTCTTCTTTATGACACTGTGGTGGTTCATAATGACTCTATGCATTTGTCAAACCATACTGTATACCACAAAGAAAGAACTTTCCTGACGGCAAATTAAAAAAAAAGTCAACCAGCATGTCAGGGGATCCCAGAAGGGAATGCAAACTGTGAGAAATAAATTTAACTGTATTACAAATGCCATAACCTCATCAAAATAATGAGCTGACCTAAGTAACCTTGGAAAACAGCGTTTTGGCTGGATACTGTAAAACTAAAGAAAAAAACCTACATAAACATTATATTCTGATTGGTAAATTTGTTTCTCACATAGTACAGATTAACAATTCTAACAATACTTTATATGTTTAGTAGGTTTGGACAAATATATAAATTAATTGTGTTTAATGTGAGCCAGGTTTCCCACCGTCACAGAAAGACATAGACATAGAGAATGGACTTGAGGACACGGGGTGGGAGGGGGAAGTTGGGGCAAAGTGAGAGTAGCATTGACATATATACACTACCGAATGTGAAATAGTTAGCTAGTGGGAAACAGCAGCATAGCACAGGGAGATCAGCTCCGTGCTTTGTGATGACCCATAAGGAGGATGCGAGGGAGGCTCAAGAGGGAGGGGATATGGGGATGTGTGTATGCATATGGCTGATTCACTTTGTTGTACAACAGAAGCTAACACAGTGTTGTGAAGCAATTATACTCCAATGAAGGTCTATTAAAAAAACATGCGAAGAGTAAAGACTATAAAGAACCCTGTGGGGAATTCCCTGGCGGTCCAGTGGTTAAGACTCCGAGCTTCCACTGCAGGGGCCACAGATTCGATCCCTGGTTGGGGAACTAAGATGCCACATGCCGTGTGGCATGGCCAAAAAAAAAAAAAAAAAAAAGAAGAGAAAAAAGAATCCTGGTATTGGTTTAGAGTATAAGCATGAATTCAAGTTTATTTTAATATTTAATATATATACGCAGAGGTATATATACATATATTTTCTAGCTCAGTTCTCCAAGAGGGCCTGGAAGCCATGATGCCCCACTAGCAATGAGCACATTCAGTGCCCACAATCCTGGTTTCTAAATACCATTTTCCAATGAAAGGAACCAGGGCTCTCTGGAGTAATGGCTGGTTCTAGGGCTGGGGCAGGGAGAACACAAGGTGAACCTGAAGTATTGTTTAATGCCAGAAAGTAAGAAAGTGCTCAAAACAAAATAAAGGAGGATGGGAGCATGTCAAAGGGACACAGCCAACCAGAAAGAGTTCTTAATCGGTCAATCTGGGCAAAAAATAATGATTGTGTTGGATTGTAACCCAAAGAACAGAATACATATCCATGTGATTTAAGTGACTGAATAGATAATAAATGGGTGAGAATGGATAAATATTCCTTACAGAAAATTCCAAATAATAAATGTAGAATGAATGAGGGAAATAAAAAATTGCTGTTAGAACCCCACAGTAATAAGTGCCGTAAGAATAGTCTTCTGAAGAATGTACAAGTTAGTGGGTGAAACTTTAAGGAGAAAAAATATATTTGTGTAGCTTCCAAATATCTTCCTCAAAAATATTTATTAATTACTATGGTGGTTTGAACGTATGTCCACAAGTATCTTGACACTCATTCCCCTAGGAAGTGGAGCTTAATTTCTCTCCCCTTGAGTGTGAGTTGGACATGGTGACTCCTAGTGAATAGAGTGTAGATGTGGAAAAACTGTAACTTTACAGTGGAGGGTGTAAGGTGACATCACCATAAACAAGTGATCAAGGTTAACAACACCAGTAATAAGTCATGTTAATATCACATACCCCCTGATATGATGTGGTGAGAAGGGCACCTCACTTCTGTGGTATTCTTTCCCCAAATCTATAACCTGGTTTAGTCATCAGAAAACATCAGACAAAACGACATTGAAGGACATTTTACAAAATACTTGACCAGCCCTCTAGAAAAGAATCTGCTTCCAAGCTCATTCACATGTTGGCACAATTCAGTGCCTTGCAATTGTAGGGCTGAGGTGACTGTTTTCTAGTTGGCTGTCAGCCAGTGACCACTTCGGCTCTGAAAGAATGCTCACGTTCTCTCCCTCATCCCCCTTCCGTCTCCAGAACTCGCATTGTAGAGTCTCGACAACTGAAATGAGATCACTTACACTTTGAATCTCCTTCAAGTAGAGACTAATGTCTTTGAAGGGATCATCTGACTGAGTCCATCCAGGATGATGTCCCTTTCTCAAAGCCAACTGTGCCATGTAACAACCTAATCATCAGAATGACTATCCCATCATATGTTCAGGTCCCTACCACACTCAGGAGGAGGTCATTAGTGTTTGATTAAATACCTGAGGTACTATAACCCAGCTTCATCAACACATAAGACTAACCATCATACCATACAGTTTACCCATTTATAGTGTATAACTCAGTGGTTTTTAGTATATTCAGAGTTATACAACCATCACTACAGTCAGTTTAAAAACACTTTTATCATCTTTCAAAGAAACCTTGTACTTATTAGCAGTCATGGCCTGTTTAACCACCCCCCACCCTGGTCAGCTATGGATTTACACATCCTGAACATTCTATCTAAATTGAGTCATATAATTGTAGTCTTCTTTTACTGCCTTCTTTCACACCACAGTGTTTTCAAGGTTTATCCATGTTGTGGCATATAGCAGTGCTTCATTTCTTTTTATTACCAAATAATATTCCATTGTATGACTATACTACATTTTGTTTATTCATTCATCATTTGATGAACATTTGAGTGTTTCTAATTTTTCGTTTTTAAAATAATGCATCTATGAATATTCATGTACAAGTTTATGTGTGGACATATTTTCATTACCTTGGAAATGGAATACCTAGGTCATATAGTAACCATGTTTAACCTTTTGAGGAACTGCCTGACTGTTTCAAAGCTGCTGTGTTATTTTACATTTCCACCAGCAGTGCATGAGGGTTACAGTTACTCTACATCCTTGCCAACATTGCTTATTTCACATCGTTTTTTTTTTTAATAGATCTTTATCGGAGTATAATTGCTTCACAATACTGTGTTAGTTTCTGTTGCACAACAAAGTGAATCAGCCATATGCATACACACATCCCCATATCCCCTCCCTCTTGAGCCTCCCTCCCACCCTCCTTATGGGTCCTCACAAAGCACGGAGCTGATCTCCCTGTGCTATGCGGCTGCTTCCCACTAGCTAACTATTTTACTTTCGGTTGTGTATATATGTCGATGCTACTCTCACTTTGCCCCAGCTTCCCGCTCCCACTGCATGTCCTCAAGTCCATTCTCTATGTCTACATCTTTATTCCTGCCTTGCAACTAGGTTCATCAGCACCATTGTTTGTTTGTTTGTTTTTAGATTCCATATATATGCGTTAGCATACTGTATTTATTTTTTTCTTTCTGATTTACTTCACTCTCTGTGACAGACTCAAGGTCCATCCACCTCACTACAAGTAACTCAATTTTGTTTCTTTTTATCGCTTAGTAATATTCCATTCACATCGTTTTGATTGTAGTCATCCTTGTGGGTGTGAAGTAGTATCTCATTGTGGTTTTGATTTGCAGTCATTTGGTGGCTAATGATGTTGAACATCTTTTCATGTGTTTATTAGCTATTAGTATTTCTTCTTTTGAGAAATGTCTATTGGATTCTTTGCACATTGTTTAATTGGGGTATTTGTCTTTTTATTATTGAACTGTGAGTGTTCTTTATATATTCTGAATATATCCCTTACTAAAGATTGATTTGCAATTATTTTCACCCATTCTGTGGGTTGTCTTTCACTTTCTTGATAGTGCCCTTTGAAGCACAAAAGTTTTTTTTTTTAAAATAAATTTATTTATTTATTTTTGGCTGTGTTGGGTCTTCATTGCTGTGCGCGGGCTCTCTCTAGTTGCGTCGAGCAGGGGCTACTCTTCGTTGCAGTGCGCAGGCTTCTCATTGCGGTGGCTTCTCTTGTGCGGAGCATGGGGTCTAGGCGTGCGGGCTTCAGTAGTTGTGGCATGCGGGCTCAGTAGTTGTGGCTCGCAGACTCTAGAGTGCAGGCTCACTAGTTGTGGCACATGGGCTTAGTTGCTCTGCAGCATGTGGGATCTTCCTGGACTAGGGATTGAACCCGTGTCCCCTGCACTGACAGGTGGATTCTTAACCACTGTGCCATCAGGGAAGTCCCCACCAAAGTTTTAAATTTTCATGTTTTATCTATTTTTTCTATTCTTTCTTGTGCTGTTGGTTTCATGCCTGTGAAATCATGTATAATAAAAGATCCCAAAGGTTTTCACCTATGTTTTCTCTTCAGGCTTTAATAGTTTTAGCTCTTACGTTTAGGTCTTTGATCTGTTTTGAGTTAATTTTTGTGTGTGGTGTGAGATAGGGATCCAGCTTAATTCTTTTGTTCATGTCTATAAGCACCATTTGTTGAAAAGACGGTTTTTTCCTTATTAAATTTACTTTAAATTTTGTATATATTTTTTCATCTTAGAAATTGAATTTTAGTCATTTTTATATTTTCCATTTCTCTCCTTCTTATGTTGATATTTTACTCTGTATTCTCGAGTATATGGAGCATACTTTTAATAGCTGTTTTAAAAATCCTTCTCTACTCATCCCAATTGGTATGCCATTTCTTTCTCTGTTTCTATTGGCGTGTGTGTGTGTGTGTGTGTATATATATATATATATATATATATATATATTTTTTTTTTTTAACTGATTATGAATCAGAATTTCCAGGTTGGTTATTTTTGGTGGTATTATCCTGGACATTGTGATTTTTTTTCTAGCTTATTCAGTTTTGTTCTATTTCTTTAAGTGTGTTGGACTTTATTCTGGCATTCAGTTGTGTTACTTCAAAAATTGTTTTTAATATTTGTCATGGCCTGTACATAGCAGCCCTAAGTTCAGTGCTAATTTATTTCCACTACTAAGACAGTGCCTTTCTGTGTTCTGCATACAGTGCTCTTTGTATTAAGAGGTCTCTCCACGTTGACTCTTGGGAGTATAAGCTATTTCTAGTCCTACGTGAGTTCCTGACATTGTTTTACTTACTTTTTTCTGATGGTTCTTTCTCCAGCTTCATAGAGTTTCACACTGTGTTCAATTTATTATTTAACCAAAGATTCAAGGGGACCTGTCTATAGATTGCTGTGTGCAACTCTCTCTTCTCTAGTATTTTGCCCCACAAAGCCTAACCACCATGGCCTCCCTGAACTTTGCTCTTTGTTTCCTCAACTAAATGAGGGTTTGGGTTTTCCTCCCTGGGCTTTATCCTCAAATCTGCCTCCAGATAGCAAGCCAGGGCAGTCATATTTTGTCGTCTTTTTCTCAGGGATGCCATTCCTGAACTGCCTGTTATACTTGAAAGTAGTTGTTTCATATATTTTGTTCAGTTTTCCTATGTTTACACTAGAGGTCAGTTCTCACAGCAGTTAAACCTTCATGGGCAGAAGTGGAAATCTTCTATGTGTTTTTATTTACAGTGAATCTCTTGTAAGCAGCATTAATGTCTTGTTTTTTATTGTTGTTGTTGATGTGTTTTTAAAATCTATTCTGATAATCTCTGTCTTTTATCAAATTGTTTAGTCAATTTAGATTTAATATAATATTGGTAATATTGAATTTAGTCCTACCATCATGGTATCAATTTTAAAATTTCCTTTATTTTTTTCTCTGTTGTTTGTTCCTCCTTTTGCCTTTTTTTAGATTAATTGAGTGTTTTTAAAGTCCACTTTTATCACTTTTATTGGAATTTTAGCTATACCTCTTTTGTGTTTTTTTTAGTGACTGCTGTAGTGATTGTAATAGTCATCTTTATCTTATCACAGTCTACCTTGAATCAATATTATACTACTTCATGTATAAGGTAAGAATATTACAAAAGTGTAATTCCATTTGCTCTTTTCCTGTCCTTTGTGTGATTACTGCCATATATTTTACTTCTATATATGTTATTAACCACACATCACATTATTTTTTTTACTTTAAAAAGACAATTTTCTTATAAAAAATCATAATAATAAAAAAATCTTTCTATTTACCCATGTATTGACCATTTTCTGTGATCTTCATTTTTCCCTATTGATCTGAATTTCCTTTTGCTATAACATTTCTTTAGCTTGATGAACTTTATGTAACATTTTAAAGTAGTGTGTTTCTCAGTTGGGCTATAAATTAGCTTTTATACATCTGAAAAAATTTTTATTGTGTATGTGTGTGTCCTCATATTTGAAGGATATTTTTACTGGTAATAGCATTCTAAGTTGACAGATATATTTTTTCAATAATTTGAAGATGTAATTTCCTTTTCCTCTGGCTTCTACTTTCTCTTCAGAATTCCTCTGTCAGTTTTATTGTTTCTCCTTTGAAAGTAATATGTCTTTTTCTTCCCTCTGACCTTTTAAAATATATTTTTTCCTTAGTTTTTGGATGTCAGCAATTTTAGTGTGATGTACCTAAGTATCATCTTTCTTTTTTTAATTGTGACATGTGTTTTTCATCATGTTTGTAAAATTTTCTGCCATTATCTCTTCAAATATTGCATCTGTCCCATTGTGTCACTCTAGTCTGTATTTCTAAAAGTTTGATTCACTTATGTTAGGCTTTTTCACCATGTTCCTAAGTTTTCTTATTGTCTTGTCTGTATTTTATATCCTTGCACCTCCTCTGATCTATATTTTGATTCATTAATTCTTCCTTTAGATGTTTCTAGTTTTCTCTTAAACCTATTTTTTAATTAGTCATTGTTATTTAACATAGCACGCGAGGTTCACTGTATTAAAACAGTTTTACACATGATTCTGCATCATCTATTTTGCTGAATTCTGCTAGGCAGTTCTTCTACCAGTCTCTCCTGATTTTTCTCTTGTGGCTCCATTTATCTGGCAGCTTGACTGGTTTTGGATGATCTCAGAATTCTTTACTCACACGTCTGGTGGTTTGAGCTGATTGCTTGATCTAGGGGTCCTCAGGCTGCAAATGATTGTTCTCTGCTGTATTTGGCCTATCATCCTCTGGTGGTGTAGACTGGGATGCTGTACATATATGTTTAGAATAGAATTCGAAGAAGGAGAGAGCAGAGTATATATGGCTCTTGAGGCGTAGGCTCAAAATTTCCATACCATTACTTCTGAATTCCACTGTTCTGAAACAGTCTTCATGCCAATGCATGTTCAAATGGTGGGAAAAAATTGTACTTTTTTGATGAGAGCAAGGATAAAGTAATATTATGAATTTTGTACATACAGAGATGTGAAGAATTTGTGTAAATTAACTCTCCTCACCAATATGGGTTAATAAATCATTTTCTTTATTATCCTCCTAGTTGATGTGAAGTGGTAGCTCTCTGTGGTTTTGTTTTGCATTTCCCTTATGACTTATGGTGTTCTTTTCATGTGCTTATTAGCTACTCATATACTTTCTATGGAAAATGTCTATTCAAATCATTTGCCCACTTTTTTTGTTTTTTGTTTTTTTGCGGTACATGGGCCTCTCACTGTTGTGGCCTCTCCCGTTGCGGAGCACAGGCTCTGGACATGCAGGCTCAGCGGCCATGGCTCACGGGCCTAGCCGCTCCGCGGCATGTGGGATCTTCCCGGACTGGGGCACAAACCCGTGTCCCCTGCATCAGCAGGCGGACTCTCAACCACTGTGCCACCAGGGAAGCCCCATTTACCCACTTTTAAATTGAGGTTTTTTTTTTAAATGGTAGAATTGTAAGAGTTATTTATGTGTTCTGAGTATGAGATCCTTATCAGACATATGATTCTCAAATATTTTCCACTGTTCTGTGTGTTGTCTCTTCACTTTCTTGACGGTGTCATTTGAGGCACAGGATTTTTTTTTTTTTGCTGTACACGGGCCTCTCACTGTTGTGGCCTCTCCCGTTGCGGAGCACAGGCTCCGGACGCGCAGGCTCAGCGGCTATGGCTCACGGGCCCAGCTGCTCCGCGGCATGTGGGATCTTCCCGGACCGGGGCACGAACCCGTGTCCACTGCATCGGCAGGTGGACTCTCAACCACTGCGCCACCAGGGAAGCCCAAGGCACAGCATTTTTTTGATAATGTCCAGTATATCTTTTTTTTCTGTTAGTTGCTTAAGCTTTAGGTGTCATATATAAGAAACTGTCGCCTAATCCAAAGTCATGAGGATTTACATCTATATATTCTTCGAACATTTTTGTAATTTTAGCTCTTACCTTTAGGTTTTTGATCCTTTTTTAGTTAATTTTTATATATGGTGTGAAGTATGGGTCCAGACTTATCCTTCTGCATGTGAATATCAAGCTATCCTGGCACCATTTGTTGAAAAGACTATTTCCCCAGTTAAACTTCTTGACACCCTTGTTGAATATCAATTGACCATAGATGTATGGTATTATTTCTAGACCTAATTCTATTCTATGGTCTATATGTCTGTCCTTATGACAATGGCACATGGTTTGATTACTGTAACTTTGAAGTAGGTTTTGAAATTGGGAATTGTTAGTACTCCAACTCTGTTTTTCTTTATCAAGATTGTTTTGCCTAATCTGAGCCCTCTGTTTCTAAACATGAATTTTAGGATCTGCTTGTCTATTCCTATAAAAAAAGTCTTTTGGAATTTGATGGCATTGAATTTGCAGATCAGTTGGGATGAATTTCTATCTTAATATTAAGTCTTCCCATCCATGAATACAGATGCCTTTTCATTAATTCCTTTTAATAATGTTTTGTAGTTTTCAATGTACAAATCTTGCATTTCTTTGGTTAAATGTATTGTTAAATATTTTATTCTTTCTGATGCTATTGTATTTGGTATTGTTTTCTTAATTTCACTCTCAAACTTTTCAGTTTGGAAGTGTATAAAAATACAATAAAACAGATTTTTCTACAATTGATCTGTAGCATTGTTGAAGACAATTATTAGATTAAATAATGTTTTTGGATTTCTTAGTTTTCTGTATGGAAGATTATGTCATCTGAAAGTAAAGTTAGTTTTCTTCTTTTTCAATCTGGTTGCCTTTCATTTTTTTTTTCTTGCTTAATTGCCCTGTCCAGAACCTCCAGTACAGTACTGAATAGAAGTGACAAGTAAGGACAGTTTTGTCTTGTTCCTGACCTTAAAAAGAAAACTTACAGTCTTTTACCATTAAATATGATGTTATCTATGAAGTTTTTATATATGCCCTTTATCAGGTTAAGATAATTCCCTGCTATTCTAGTTCGTTGAGTATTTTCCATCTATTGAGATGATGTTGTGATCCACCCCCACCCCACTTTATTTCTCTAATAGTATGTTGTATTGATTGATTTTCATATATTTAAATAATCTTGCATTCCTGGGGTAAATGCAACTTAGTCATGATGTATAATCCTTTTATATTCTAGTGGATTCAGTTTGCTAGTATTTTGTTGAGAAGTTTTGCAGTTACAATCGTAAGAGGTATTGGTCTGGCATCATCTTTTCTTGTGATAAGTTTGTCTTGTCTTTGTATTAGGTTAATACTGGCCTCATAGAATGAATTAGGAAGTCTTACCTTTGCTTCTGTGTTTTGGAAATATTTGTGAATAATTGTTAATTCTCCTTAACTGTTTGGTAGAATTCATGAATTAAGCCAGTTGATCTTGGGCTATACTTTTCTGGCACTTTGTTGATTAATAACTCAATCTTTTTATTGTTAAAGCCTGTGCCTATTTTCTGTTTCTCCTCTAGTAAGTCTTGGTAGTTAGTATCTTTCTAAGAATCTCCCCTATCATCTAGGTTATCTAATTTATTGGCATCCAGTTGTTCATAGTATTTCCCTATAGTCCTTTTCCCCAGTCTTTGTCAGTCGTATGTCTCATCTTCCATTCCTGATTTTAATAATTTGTATCTTCGTATATTTCTTTGTTAGCCTAGCTAAAGCTTTGTTGATTTTGTTGCGCATTACAAAGAACAGTTTGTATTTGGCTTTATTGATTTTCTTTATTGTTTTCCTACTCTGCATTTTATTTATTTTCACTCTAATCTTCATTATTTCCTTTCTTCTGCTTGCTTTGAGTTTAGTTTTCTATTAATTTTTTACTTTATTAAGGTACAAAGTTGGTTGATATGAGACCTTTTCTCTTTTTTAATGTAGGCTTTTACAGCCATAATTTTTTTTCTGAGCAGTGTTTTGCTGCATCCTGTAAGTTTTGGTATATTATGCTTTATTTTAATATACCTGAAAGTAATTTTTAATTTTCCTATGATTTGTTTTTTGATCCATTGGTTATTTAGGAATGTGTTGCTTAATTTCCACAATTTGTGATTTTCCCAAATTTTCTGTTACTGATTTCTAATTTTATTCAATTGTGGTTAGAGAACATACTTTATATGACTTCAGTCCTTTTACATTTATTGAGGTTTGTTTTATGACCTAGTATATGGTCTATCCTGAAGAGTTTTTTATGTGCACTTAAGAAGAATGTATATTCTGCTGCTGTTATGTGGATTTTTCTGTTTATGTCTGTTTGGTCCAGTTGGTTTATAGTGTTGTCCAAGTCTTCTAATCCCTTGCAAATCATCTGCCTAGTTGTTTGATTCATTATTGAAAGTGAGGTACTGACGTCTCCAACTATTTCTGTTGAGTTCTTTATTTCTGTTTTAATTTCTGTCGGTGTTTGCTTCATGTAGTTTGAGGCTCTGTTAGATGCATGTATGTTTACAATTTTTATATCTTATCGATGGATTGTCCTTTTTATCAGTATAAAATATCCCTCTTCATCTTCAGTAACATTTTAAAAGTCTGATATTTCTATAGCCATTCCATCTTTCTTGTGGTTGCTGTTTGTATGCTATATCTTTTTTCATCCATTCACTTTCAATCTCTTTGTGTATATAGGTGTGTCTCCTATGAAGGGTACATAGTTAGATCTTTGTCTTTTATCTGGTCTGTCTTTTCTGCCTTTTGATTAAATCATTTGATCTATTCATATTTAATGTTATTTTTGATGCAGTTGGATTTATGTGAGTTATTTTATTTTTTCCCTGTATATCATGAATTTTCTGTTCTTCCACTCTTCATTTGTTTATTTTTTTGCAGTAAGTGAATATTTTCTATTATAACATTTTAATTTTTAATGATTTTTCATTATATTTTATGAGTTATTTTCTTTCTTTTTTAAAATAAATTTATTTATATTTTGGCTGCATTGGGTCTTCATTGCTGTGTGTGGGCTTTCTCTAGTTGCGGCAAGCGGGGGCTACTCTTTGTTGTGGTGTGCGGGCTTCTCATTATGGTGGCTTCTCCTGTTGCAGAGCATGGGCTCTAGGTGCGTGGGCTTCAGTAGTTGTGGCACTCGGGCTCAGTAGTGGTGGCTCACAGGTTGTAGAGCGCAGACTCAGTAGTTGTGGTGCATGGGCTTAGTTGCTCCGTGGCATGTGGGATCTTCCCGGCCAGGGCTCAAACCCGTGTCCCCTGCATTGGCAGGCGGATTCTTAACCACTGAGCCACCAGGGAAGTCCATGAGTTATTTTCTTAGTGGTTACTCCAGGGTTTACCATATATAGCTTATCTTATTAAAATATGCTTCAGATTTATACTAACTTAATGCCAGTGAGATGAAATAATGTTACTCATATAGGTCTAGTCTCTTTCTTCCCTTTTTGTGGTATTGTTATATGTATTACATCTGTATGTGTTGCAAACCCAGCAGTCCATTTTTATAGTTATTATTTATATAGTTTTATGTCTTTTAAAGAATCTGAGGAAAGAAAGGAGGATAGTATGTACTTATAGCTTTTGTTATATTAATCTTTGTATTAACCATGTTTGGTTTTCTTTGTTTCTGTGGATCTTTGTTTACCATCTAGTAATACCATGTCGTATACTTGGCCCGATATAGATTTTCTCCGATACACTTCCTCTGTGGTGTTATTGGGGAATGCATTATGTTTTATGTTTTATAGGCCCAACAATACCATTATTTATAACATTTAAAATACAATCTTTAAAAATCTTGTAAAAGAAGAAAGGAGACAAAAGATGTATATTTACTGTCTTTTATAATGACAGTTCTGTTATTGGTGCTCTTTGTTATATTTTGTGGAGTTAAATTACTATCTGGTGTCACATGCTTTCTTCTTGAAGAGCTTCCTTTAGTATTTCTTGTAAGGCACATCTGCTAACAGTGAATTCTCTCAATTTTTGTTTATCTGTGAATGTTTCACTTTAATTTTTGAAGAGCAGTCTCGATGGATAGAAAATTTTTCGTTGACAGTTTTATTTTCAGGAGTTTGAATATATTATCCCACTGGCTACTGACCCCCATTTTTCCTGATTAAAAGCCGGTTATTAGTCTTATTGGGATTTTTTTTAGGTGAGGAGTCATATTTTCTCTTGCTGCTTTCAAGATTTCCTACTTGTTTTTGGCTTTTATCACTTTTATTATAATGTATTTATTGATCTCTTCATGTTTATTGTACTTAAATTTTGTTAAGCTTCTTGGATGTGTAGATTAACATTTTTATCAAATTTGGGGATTTTTCAGGAGTTATTTCTTCAAATAAATTTTAGCCTTCTTTCTTCTCTCCCATCTTTCCAACACTCCCATTACACATAGGTTGGTGTACTTAATGGTGTCCTGCATTTAGCTGAGGCTCTGTTTATTTTTCTTCATTCTGTTGTCTCTCTGTACTTCAGCTTCCATGGTCTCTACTGATCTTTCTTCAAATTTGCTAATTCTTCTGCCAGTTCAAATTTACTGTTGAATCTCTAGTGTATTTTTCATTTCAGTTTTTTTAAATGCTTTTATTTTTTTTCTGTTAGTATGTGTAGAATTTTATCCACCCCCACCCCCCGGCTATTTTTTGGCTGCACTGTGCAGCGTGAGGGATCTTGGTTTCCCGACCAGGGATCAAATCCATGCACCCTGCAGTGGAAGTGTGGAGTCTTAACCACTGAACCGCCAGGGAGGTCCCTCATTTCAGTTATTTTACTGTTCTACTTTATAATTTCCATTCGTTCTTTTTTATAATTTCTGTGTTTTTATTGATACTCTCTTTTTGTTGAGACATTGTCATCATATGTAACTTTAGTTCTTTAAGCATAATTTTCTCATTTTTTCTGCCTTTAATTATTTTAAATATTTTTATTGTTTTCTAATTGTCCTTTTACTCCAATTCTTGGGTTGTCAATTCTCATTTTTATTATCTCTCTTTTGCCTGACTCTTCTTCATGATGCTTTGTGATTTTTCATTTTGAGGTTTAATTCAGTAAGTGTTGTTGTTGTTGTTTTCATTGTCTTTTATTTCGGTATCAAAGGCTTGCAAACGAAGGTGTGATGGCCAAACCTGGTTGACTGCCTATTTTTGTAAATAAAGTTTTATTGGATTATAGCTGTTATCAATTGTTTGTGTATTGTGTATGGTTACTTTTGTACTGCAGTGGCAGCAGTGGTAGTTGTGAAGAGATTTTATGGTCTGCAAAGACTAAAATACTTACTGTCTTGCAGTTTACAGAATCAAGTTTTTCCAGTTTCTGTTCTGTGTGACCTGAGTTGAAGAAGTATTTCAAGGGTCCATTTATGTCTGCTTTTGCATGAGGCTTTTCTTTTTTACAGAATAGGTTTTAACACTATTGTTTGATGTTGGGGTTTCTCTACTATATGGGAAGTGTGAATTTCAACCCAACCCATATGATCAGTATAGGCTTTAAGTTCTCACAAGTGACTTTTGTCTTTCATACATTCTTACCCACGTTAAGGTTCCTTTCTGCTTCTTTGGGCTTGTGATGTATTTTAGTACCTTTTTCACAGATAGGGGCTACAATTGAAGGCTTTAAGCATTTTAAATATGGTTCAGTTTAGCTCTCTATTTTGAGTATGCCAGAGATTATATCTCCTGGCCCTGCTGGGTTTTGACCCATACCTATTAGCTGTTGTTAGTCTATCCCCATGTATAGTAAAGTTCTGTCACTAGCTCACACTTCTCTTTCACATTCTTGTTTTGAATCCCTGTTTTATTTTTAGCAATGATAATTCCCTTTTCTTCTAAAGGGCTCTGTTTTGAAAAAAAGTTTTGGGTAAATTTTAGCCTTGATTTTCTGTGTATATATTTTTTTGAATTTTGTTGAGAATGCCAAACAGATACTTTTCAATGTTTTACATCTGTTTTAGAGAGCACATATTTTTCAAAATGATGTACTTTATTTGCATATGAAGTGCTGTGTTTTTCATTATGTTTTATTTTCATCTTTTTCTGTTTGTGTGTACATAGATGAGAAGCCATCTGGGCTGGTTTTTAAATTTAAACAAAACAGTGTGGATGACTTCTGTTTAGTTTCATTCATGTTCCAGAACCAGGTTGTTATTAGAACCTTTCAAGTTACAGTGTATCCTGGAAGAACTATTAGATACAAGCTTACATTACCTGTTGATCCAACCCCCTGATGGCAGTGGAGAATAAAACATCATCATAGGCTTTATAGTATATCCTTTTCCTGTGTTTGATACAGCCATTATTACATCTGGGTCGTGCTTTCTATAACATACCTTATCCTTTGCCATTGCTGCCATACTAGTTATAAGCGGCAACGATGACTGTCCTTTTCTTGCTGGAAATTTTGCCAGCAGTTAGGTCTACATTATACCAGCTTTCTGTATGGTATATTCATTACTTGGAACATTAGACTTTCCTGTATCTCATTGTAGCAGCTGATATGCTTCTTGGTTGCACCATGGCCCAGAACTGCCTAGAACTTGTCGCTTTCAGGAAAGTTACAGTTGAGTGGCATTATGCCAGGAGTCCTCTTTTAATTCCCAGAGGTATAGTAGGTTACTATTTTCTAGTTTTACTTACTAGTTGTCATCATACCCCAATTCTTGTTGTTGCTGGCAAGTTTTTTTATTATTACACTGGTAATCTATGAGGAGGATATTAGATGAGATTGGTAAATTTAGTCATTTTATTCAGAAGTTAAGATATTTGTTTTTCTGATGAAAAAGTGTAGCCAGGGTTTCATAAAAATGCTTATAGTAACCCATTTCTTATTTTGACTTTTTCAGATAATGCTTTACATGTAGTGAGCACTCAATAAATTTAGTTTTTACTTGAGTGAATTAATTAGTGGTTTTACATAAAATTTTTGATGAAAAAATAACTTAAAATTTTAAGCACAATGTTAAAAAATTAAAGTTCTTGTCATTATTTTTCCTTATTATAAAAGTAATATGAATTTATTGTAGAAAACTGATGATGCATAAAAATCTTACTAAACTAAGATAACCATCATTAACTTTTCCATGGGCATATTAATACATTTAAAAACAAAATTGTGTTCATTCTAAATATCTTGTTTGAATCCTTATTTTACTCAATTTATTATGAATATTTTTCTTGTTATTAAATTTTCTCTTAGCTGTTTCATAATGTAATATAAAATTTGAAAACTATATTGTAATTTTCTCAGTTTCATAAAGAGGAAGATTACTCAACATTTTTCCATGATGACTGCATGTCATTTCTATACTATGTTGCAATAGTTATGCCTCTGAAAATTTCTGTAAGATATAGGTATTTGTTTTTTACTTTTTTTTTTTCTTTACTCTTTGATGTTAACTCATATGACCTTGTGCTAGTCTCTTGGGATTTCCCTCTTACTTTCAAATTTTCTATGTATAATAGGTATGAGATTTAATGTCTGGTCTTTGATTCATACATCCTGATTGTGCATTTGTTTCTGCCGTTCTTTAAATGTGTGACTTTGGGTAGTTGCTTAATCCAGGCCTCCTGATCTTAGAAAGAACCCTAAAAATAGTACCTTCCACACAAAATTCTTGTGAGGCTTAAATTATATAATTCATGTATGCCACTTGGTTCACTATCTAGCCATGGGGTAGTATTTACAATAGTTTAAAAACTGATACAAAATGTAAACTGACCAAGCAGAATATAGATGCCAGCCACAAACAACTGCAATCGACTAAACATTAGCTTTCTTGACTTGAGCGAGAGAGAGCTCAATTAAATGCTATCTGAGTTGTAATAATGATGAAAATGATTATGAAAGTGACAATGATTATGATGTTTCCACAAGACGTTACCAAACTAAGTCAGTATTAATGCCCCCAATAGACACTAAACATGAGCTTTTATATAGGAACTTTATCTCTCATCTGAAAATTTTAAATTCTATTGTAATATTAATATGAAAACATATTAGACCTCATATTAAGAAGACATAAAAAAATCTTATGCTTTAAATCTGTTTGTTTAGTTCACATTCGAATAGAATTTTAATTAGGCCTTGAAGGTTTTCTTGCCCAAAGAAGATAAACATTCATACAAAGTAATTTAAAAGTGCTGTGTTTGCTAATTTTAAACTAATGTATTTTCTTGAAGTAAGGACTTATTACCACACAATTTTCTATATTGATCCTTTTTTATTACATGTAAATATAATTAAGATGCATTTTAGCATTCTTTGTCAAAGGTCTTTTATTTATTCCTGTTAATAGACATAATTGTCACATGAATCTTTAAGGAATATGTTAAAAGATATTTCCCCCTTAGCTATAACTTTTATGTTTCACTTAAATTTCTAACCCCTACATTTTACAGGTCATATGCAAAATTTCAATACAGAATTTATTGTATATAATGTCCTATATTAGTATTTTGAGACACACATTAATAAAAAACTTGGGAAATGCCCGTTGGACTCTGCTGCCATTCAGATTTGTAAAATAAATTCTTTGTCCTGATGGCAGTTATACTTGATACTGTTATGTAGATATTAAAATTTTTTTTTTTTTTACTATTTTCCTTAGCTTGCCAGTGTAATGGACATAGCACTTGCATCAATAATAACGTGTGCGAACAGTGTAAAAATCTTACCACAGGAAAGCAGTGTCAAGACTGCATGCCTGGTTATTATGGAGATCCAACCAACGGAGGACAGTGTACAGGTAATTATTTTTTCTTTCACTTCAGTGTATTTTTACTAAGGAAAAGAAAATTAAGAAAGATATGCCTCTTGTGGAAAATATATTTTATTAAAGAAGTTGTTTTCCATTAAGTCTCAATATTTTTGGAAGGTAATATATATTTATTAGGGACTATGAACTATAAAAATTCTGTGATATACTTGCTTTAAGAAAATCTTACTTTTCTTATTTCAAAATGAATACATGATTACTATAGGAAATTTAGCAAATGCAGATAAATTAAAAATTACCTGTAATCTTACTATTCTAAAATAATCACTGGTGATAATTTGTTTTTTAATAATAGTAAGTTATCATTTTACATTTTACTTTAGGAATAAGAAATAAAGGTTTTGTGTATGCCTTACATCACGTAAGTTTTTTTGTTTTTTTGTTTTTGACAGGGTGATACTATAACGTAAGGTTTAAGAGAATGAGTTTAGAATCAGTCCTTCGCTGAAATTCCAACTCTGCCACTGTTTAAATGTATGGCTTTAGTTAATTCACTTAGCATCTCAGTGCTTCATCTTTCTCATATGTAGAAGGAAGATGATAATACTTCATTGGATTATTGTAAAGATCAAATGTGATCCTATGTAATAGAGTCACATATAATAGGAATTGAAGCACGTTAAAAGAGCATTATAAGAGCCTAACTATTATCATATCATTTTTCGATCGTGAAACCCTTCTTTTCTCCATTTCCTCCTCTGTCCTGCTGCTTCTTTCTCCTACTTTTTAAAAAAGAAAATGTGGTCTTTCTTTAAAAAATTTCCTTAAAATTTGTTTTTTTCAGTAATCCTTCTTCATTTCTAGGTTAGTCCTTGTTCCTTAAATCTTTAATCTACTTTTTCTAAGTGGAGTAGCCTGTAGAGCACTCACAGAAAAGCCTCAGTTGTTGGCTGTGATAAGATGAGAAATCTTCAGAGAGAGAGTTGGGCCTGGGCCTTTAGATAAAACTTTTTAACACTACCTGCATATTAAAGCCACTGGAGAGCTTTTAAAAAATACGGATGTCTGGGTCAATCCATAAATAATTAAATCAATCTCTTTGTTTATCGTAAGGTGATTCTTGGTTCTTCTCAAAGTCTTCCCAAATGATTCTAATACACACTCAGGGTTGAGAAACACAGAATGATGAGCTGTGCCTTAGAGTCAACAAAACTGCTCTGGTAATAGCAGGTTTGGTGCTGATTGAAATTGTGTGATATGGAAAGCTCTGCCCTGATTGAGGCTGTAATACAGAAATTGTTTGACGCTTGCATTTTCTGTGTTCTAGGCACTGTACTCATAGCTTATATTCATTATCTCATTTCAGCTGTACAACAACTGTATGGGAGAAGTCACAATTATCTCCATTTTACATACAACCAAATACACAAAGAAGTTAAATAAAACACCCAAATCATACTGCTAATAAGAGGAAGAAAGTGTCTGATTCTTAGGCCTAACTCTTAACTGTTAATGCAGAAGTGGTGTTTTAATACGGACAGGGAGGATCCAGTAGCCCTTATTAGCCAAAAGCCACAGCTTAGTGCTGTGTTCATTGTTTACAGAAACAGCAGTAGAAATGTATACGACGGAATCCACAAAGTGTAGACCTTACCTAGTGGAGTCATAGTATTTTGTTATTTTATGTTTATTAAGTAAAAAGGTAAGGATTTTGGAGCCATCCTGTTTTCCAAAAAGCTTTTTACTACTGAATTTTCTATAGCCAAGAATTTCATTGGGCAAAAAGTATATTTCAGATAGATTATTTATGTTATATATATATATATATATAAATGTTTTGTTTCCATAACTTTAAGACAAAAACACACCTGGGTTGTTTTTATTCCACATTGCAATTTATATGTGTTTGCAACCTTTCATATATTTAATATACAATTGTTGTTTTAATTTACTTTTATGAAAATGATTTCATTTACAGTCTCCAAATTATTTTAATGCCTATATAATAGTCCATGGGGATTTTGTGAAGTAATTTACTTCATATACTTCTGTTATTTATATATTGCTTCCAACCATAACCCCATTTTTAGCATTTTTAAAATTTGAGGTCAAATTCACATAGCATAACAGTAACCGTTTTAGGTATACAATTCAGTGGCATTTACTACATTCATAATATTGTGCAACCATCACCTCTGTCAAGTTCCAGAAAATTTCCTTCCCTCCAAAAGAAAATGCCATACTTATTAAGCAGTCATCCCAGTCCCTGGCAGTCACTAATCTGCTCTTTCTTTATAAATTTACTTATTCTGGATATTTCATGTAAATTGGATCATAAAATATGTGACTTTGTGACTGGCTTCTTTTACTTTTCATAATGTTTTTAATGTTCATTCTTGTTGTAGCATCTATCAGTACTTCACTCCTTTTTGTGGATGAATATTATTCCATTGTATGGATATATCACAATATTTTTACCCATTTATTCATTGAAGGACATTGGGGTTTTTTCCACCTTTTGGCTATTGTGAATAGTGCCGCTATGAACATTACTGCACAAGTTGTTTTTGAATACAAGTTTTTAGTTCTTTTGTATGTAAACTAGGAGAGGAATTGCTGGGTCATATAGCAATTTTATGTTTAACTTTTCGAGGAACTGCCAAATTATTTTCCATGGTGGTTGCACGATTTTACATTCCCACCAGCAACGTGGAGGATTCCAATTTCTCTACATCCTTGCCAACAGTTGTTATTTTACATTTTCAGAAACTTTTAGCCATCCTAGTAGGTGTAAAACTATTTCTCATTGTAGTTTTGATTTGCATTTCCTTAATGACTAGTGATGAAGTTGTTGGCCATCGTATATTTTTTTTGGAGAAATGTCTTCCAGTTCTTGCCCATTTTAAAACAATTTTAAAAATTGTGGTAAAATGTACGTAATATAAAATTAGCCATTTTAACCATTTTTAAGTGTGTAGTTCAGTTTCATTAAGTACATTCACATCGTTGTGCAACCATCATTACTATCCATCTCCAAAACTTTTTTTCATCTTGCAAAGCTAAAACTGTATAACCATTAAATAATAGCTCTTCATTCCCCAACACTGGCCCCTGGCAGCCACTATTTTACTCTTTGTCACTATGAATATGATTACTCTAGACACCTCAAATAAGTGGAATTATCCAGTATTTGTCCTTAATGATTGGTTTTTTTCAGTTAGCATAATGTCCTCAAGGTTCTTTCATATAGTAGCATGTGTCCTTCCTTTTTATTGCTGAATAATGCTCTGTTGTATGTATATACCGCATTTTTAAAATCCATTGATGGATGCTTGAGTTGCTTCCACCTTTTGACTATTGTAAATAATACTGCTATGAATATGGCTGTACAAATATTTGTTGGAGTCTTTCTGTCTTTTCATGTGCATATTGGCCACTTGTATATCTTTGGAGTAATGTCTTTTCGAGTCCTTTGTTCATTTCTTTAATTGGGTTATTTGGTTTTATTGTTGTTGAATTCTAAGAGTTCTTCATATATTCTAGTTATGAGGTCCTTATCAGATAAATGATTTGCAAATATTCTCCTGTTCTGTAGGTTGTCTTTTCACTGTCTAGACAGTGTAGTTCAAAGCACTGAAGTTTTAAATTTTGATGAAGTCCAGTCTATCTCTTCTTTCTTTTGTTGCTTGTGCTTTTGGTGCATATCTAAGAATCCATTGCCAAATATAATGTCATGAAGATTACCAAAGTATTATTTTAATTTTTTGCCAGCATAGGCAAAAGGAACGTTTGAATAAGTATATTAGCTAAAAACTGTTTTAAATTAAAATAGTAAGTTTTATCATTCCACCAGGCATAGTGCTTTTAGAAATATGTTTCCCTCTGGGGATGATACTTCTCTGCTAGGTTTAAGACTAATTCAGTTATTTCATATTATTTTTGTTGCTGACATTATACATGTGGAAAGCTGAGGTACAATGCAATAGAAAACTAAAGAGAATGAAAGATAAATACCTTTCTTATTCACTGTTGCACATTCCCTGGTAGTTTATGAAGCTTTAAACAATTCCTTATAGTTTCCTTATTTCCTAAATTTGGCAAAATTGTATTTTTCTGTCTATGACTTTTCTACAGTGATGTGATATATGAAATTCATTTTTATTTCTTAGGGCCACATTAGCAATCTAACTAAATAAACAATATGTCACATCTTGTGAATTATATTTAATGTGGCAATGGCTAAAATCAATTTATAAAATATGAGAAGTAAAAGTTTTCTACTATTTTTTCATTTTTAGTTCACCTTATTGAGAAAAGTTCATTTTTTCATTATTAGTTGCACGTATTAAAATTCAAAGTCCATGGTGATGTTAAGGGAAATAAGGAAATAGATTTATATTTGAATGGTAAGGCTTTAAATGTACTGCAGATTTAGATATTCTTTTAAAAAGTCGGCCTACTAAAGCCATTTAACTATGTTGTCAATATATAAATGTACTTGTAGACTTCCTTCAGATTGTTTTTAAACTATGTTATATTTATAGCTATTCTTTTAGTACAATTATTGAAAGTGCTTTATTATTAAAATTATTTTATTTCTTATTAATGTTCAGGAAGATTCTCTGTTACAAACTTGCTCTGGCATTGGTTATCTATCTATCTATCTATCTATCTATCTGTCTTTGTAGCCATAAAAGAATATAACATTGTTAAGAGTTTGGGCTTTGGAATTATACTGATTGGGTCCATATTCTGGCAATGGCACTGTCACCTTGGATAATTATTTAACCTCTTAGTGTCTCACTTTCCTCACCTGCAAAATGCAGCTAATTTAATTTACTGTGAGGCTTAAATAAACATATGAAATAATTTGTATCTCCAGCAAATGTTAACTCCATAATGCAAATTATTACTATTACTATTTATAACATCATTAGGCTTAAGTATGTTAATATAAATGTATGAATCAGACTTTTGGGACAGTATTATTTTTGCCATGTTATCTCCAATTTAACATAAATTTTAGTAAAAGAAAATAAATGAAAGTTTCATTGAAGAGAGTAATAGCTCAATGTGCTACAGCAGCTCAGCACTCAATATACTGTACTACTTTGCGATGAAGGATTACCCTTGAATTCCATAATTACGGATTACTTACTATATGCAAAGTAGTGTGTTAGGACTTACTAAAATTTATATATGGTTGACTTGAACAGCACAGATTTGAACTGTGCAAGTCTACTTATACACGGACTTTTAAAATAGTAAATACTATAGTACCACACTATCCATGGTTTGTTGAATCTTGTGTATAGAAGATGCAGAAATGTGTATAGAAGAAACCTGGTATATGGAGGAACTGCATATATGGAGGGCCAACTATAAGTTATACAGGATTTTCTGTTGCACAGAGGGTTGGTGTCCCTAACCCCCTCCCTATTCAGGGGTCAACTGAACATTGTGTAGGTGCTGTAATAGTGTTATGTAGAAGTTGAACAATAGAATCAGGGACAAAGAGATTAATTTTAATGGGAGGACCTGGGTAGGCCCTTGAGAGTTGAGGCAATTTGCATGCTTCAATTTTCTGTAATTATTATTAGCTGCATGTTTTTCATTATAACTTGTTCTAAATGTAAGAAACTAAGCTACAATGTTATTAATCTTAAAAATATTTTAATATCTTTACATGTATTTGTTTTGTTTAATTACTCATAAAAAATGGACTATAAGAAAAAAGCTCCCCATATGAAGTATACAGACATTTAAAAAATTGCAGTCTTGGATGACTAATAGTTTTCTTCATCTGGGTCTTACCGTTTTTAGGTACTTTATTGTAAGATGTCTAATGGGTTTGGTTGGTGTTATGAATAAATTCTTTTCCTTTAACATTGCATTCATAACTGGTTTCAGTAAAATGTAATTTTGTATTTATTTATGACTTTTAGTTCATTTTATTATTCTTTTTCTAGGTTCTTAAATAGTATATAATTTTCTTTCTATATTTTTTACTTTTAATAGTGATAAAGAAACTCTTAGTTTTCAGGTTGAGGAAAAAAAGTTCTTTCAACATAGTAACAGTTTTGTTTTTACCTTTGTTTCTTATTAGCAAAACTTATGTTTTTCTTTTTGGCATATTATTAATATCTGTCCATAGCAGGCTTTTACAGAAATATTTAAAACTTTAATAAACACACTGGGCTATGACACAGATATGCTCTGAGACTTGAGGGTGGTAAAGAAGATAAGTGAACTCTTCTTTCTTTCTACCAGGATGGGAGATTTTTTTCATTTTAAACCCTTCTTACATATTGCAGATTGTTCAGAGAAGCTGAAAGTTTATAACCAAATGAACTCGAGCATGTCTGAAAATAAATGTAAGAAGTTTAATTCTCTCAAAATGGAAGCATTGACCTGAATAATCTAAAAAGGCAGATAAATGAAAATCACTTGATATGGAAATCTTGTTTTTATTAATTACTTTGACACAACAAAGTTGAAAGTTTGTATTTTCTGAGTACACGTTATCATCCTGTGTGGCAGAGAAAAGCCAATCTGAGATTTTAAATATTTCAAAGAATGGCCGTTAAATGAATAATTATATAATTACATGTAGCTATTTAGTATATGATATAGTCATGAAGTTATACTTTGATCTAAAATTCTCTTCAGAATGACATTTTTATGTAAATTTAAGAAAACAGGAGAGCCTTTTAAAATCATATAGAACTGCCTGTTTCAACTGCATGATTAAACAAAGTCTTTATTGCATAGCTTCTGTAATATTTGTAGCTAGTTTCTCTTCTCTGTATACTAAGTTTTTGAAACTTTGTTTTCCTTATAGAAGTGTTCCTCTATGTCAAATTGCTCAGTAACCCTGTTTTCTTTATCTACTCCATCTTTTCAAACTCTTTTCATCCTTTTTGTTCTCAAAAAGGAAATGTTAAGGATAAGAAGAACTGCGTTTATGAAAACTGTTTGGCCCTGACATTGTCTGCTATTTTAGAATGACCTTTGATTGTGGGTTATTAGAAGATGCAGTTTACTACTCTTTTCTCTTAGATTCCTTTTGCGAGAGCCGTCTGTGGGTTGAGTCTCATGAAACTGCTAGAGATATTAGTCACTGAACTTTTAAGTGCTGGGGAACTTTGCCATGCATGGCTTACTTTGACACCTTTCTCAAGATCTCCTTTCCTACTTTTTATTTGCACAAAGTTCTACTTTCCACCTATCCTAACTTAAAATAAATTTTTACTTCGACTTTTGGCATTGGGTTAGTGGTTTTTAGGCTCCTAGACTCGATGTTATAGACTATCTCCATCTCTGATTTATCAGTTTTGACCATGAAGTGTGTCACTTGAATGTTTTCTTTTCATTAGTAAGTTCACTAGTATATCTCTTACGGAATTAAACAAAAAAGTATTCAATGGTTTTAGGTCTACAAGTACAGTACTTACCTATTTGGGGCAAGATAGAAACCATTATTTTATCTAAGTGTTCAATATTTCTCTTTAATTTCACTTGATGTGATGCTTATCATCATGTATTGCTTTAGGTTTTATGTTACAAGGATCTGGCACTATTGTTTTTCTTAATAAGTAAGGTAAGAAAATTTAATTTAAAAATAAAAATGGCTCTTACCCTAATCTACAAAGGTTGAGGAATTACTATTAGCTTCAAATGACAGGCCTAGGATGAAAAAAAGTAAGGGGTGAATTTAAAGTGGGGCGTACTTCTTGTATTCTAAAACATATAAAACATTTATTTAGTATGTTACGGAAAATTAGAGGTTAACTAAGAAACTCTAAGCATGTACTTACCTTGTCCTGATATGTAAAGGTTTTTACAAAACCAAAATCAAGCTAAATACCAATTTGCATACACACTTTTTCATATCTCAAAAACTACTTAGTGATGGTGGGGAAGTTAATTATATATTAGAAATGCCTAGAGCAGGTGTAAAAAAGCACCAGCATAAATATTCTCTTAAATATTTCATAAACATATCAAAATGCTCCTTAACATATTATTTAAGAAGAAATGCCTTTTCTTCAAATGTTCATTTTTATATATTAAGACATGAATGCAAGTATTTGCATTTCTCTTAATCATATATAATTTTTTATACCTTTTATCTTGCTTTTTCTTTAAAGGCCTATTTACTGATTTTATAATAATCACAGTCTATACTTGTAGGCTTTAACGCAAGTATATAAACATTTAATTGTATGTTTAGTGAATAGTGCAGCCTACTTTATTAAGCAATTTTAACTTATTTTTTGACTTCTTATTAAGCATTTCTATACAGGCCACTATTATTCAAATCAATGTTTATAAACCGAATTCAGTAACTTTATTATTTAAAAAATGTTCTCACTTCACCCGCATTTTGTTAATGGTAATACAATTCTTTTGGGGCTCAATTTTAATGGTACCTTTGATTCCTTTCTTTTCTTCAACCCTTGTATTCTGTCCCAAGCTGATTCTGACTCTGCACTGTCTCTGACATCTATCTCCGCCTTTATATTCCACTACCTTTATTAGTTTAGGCCCCCATGATTCCTCTTCTCTTCCACTACTGTTGGATGTTACAGATTACCTAAAATGGAATAGGTTCTTATTAAGTATTTGTTGAATTAATGAATGATTACCCTCTATACATGCAATCTCTCCATTTGTAATCCACCCTTATATCTCCTTTATCAGAAGATAAAGACATAGTTTTCTTCCCCAAAACATTCAGTGATTTTTATGACTATTTCCAAAATCTTTCATTGCCTCCAAAGTGTCTGTGAAATAAATTAAAACCTCCTTGACAAGACGTTCAAGGCCTTTTATGCTCTGACCCAGAGTGATTTTTCTGGTTTCATATCCTGCCATGTTTCTCATATTCTACCACATCTTTACTTCTCTTTTTCTCTGTGTCCACATTTAGGTTAAGTTATTAACATTTTCCTTGTCAGCCAATCTCCAAGCATTATATTAAAAACATATATAACTAACATTTAATGGTATTTTATTTTATCTAAATAAAAAACCAGGAACAATAAAATAAAACATATTTTATTTAGATATTTTATCTAAATAAAATACCAGGAACATTGCTAAGAGCTTTGCCTAAAGTTTTTCATATTCTCCAAAGCATTTTGTCAAGTATATACTATTATGTCAGTTTTATAGAGGAGTAAACCAAAGACATAGGCCTAAAGAGTCATGTTAAAGGTTAAGCCAGCAAGTGATGGAACCAGGATTGAAATATGAACTACCAGACTCTTGTACTCCAAAGCAAGTATGTGCTTACATCTTTGAATCTCACATATAATCAGTGGTCAGCTCTAATCCATTTCGAAGCCGTAATATTGAACTACCATTGTCTAGTTGTGTCTACCTTTACCTTAGCTTAGCCCACTGTAGCAGTTTCTAAATAGATCAGCCTCACTTTCTTTTAGTTGATCCTTTATTCTTTCTTTTAGTTGATCCTTTATCTAGGACATTCACAATATTGTATTCCTTTTCACCTCATATCAAACCACTCCTTCATATAAACCCAACTCTTTACACATTTTTCCTATTTTTGCTTCCCTGGACACTACTGTGCCTCTGGACTCCATTACTCATTTTTCATATCTCAACTCCGGAAATTTCAGCCTGAAAACTTGTAATGTCCCTCCTAACTTCAGGCAGTGTTGGTACCTCCATGGTGATAGCCATCAGTGTTTTTGTAAGTCATTGTTCACTTATCTTTCTAAGTAGGATGTGAACTTCTTGATGAGGAAAGTTTTGTCTTAGTTGGTTTTTTTTAAAAATCATTTTTACATTATCTTTGTGACGCTATTACATAGGTAGTAGTACTGTGCTTGGTATATAGTTAGCCCATTGCTATATTAATATTACTAAGAAAACGTAATATTTGTGTCGTATGTTTTACTCATTCTCATATGATCTAAGAGAAAATGTAATTCAGACTTTCTAGCTAGGTGGGTTTCACGTTTCAACCAATATTTTCACTTTAGAGCAAGAGGTAAAAAGTAGCTTACTATTTTTCTCAGGTTGATTTTTCTTTCTTTTATTTTTCAGTAATAAAGGCAGAAGTGAAGCAATATTGGTTCCAAAGTCTATATTTTATTTTGTTCTAAATGAGGATTAGTTTTAGTTTACCAATGGGGTTTCATTCTGTACTCATAACTTATTGAGCAATAATCCAATATTTTGTACATAAATTTTTCATTAAATACTGATGAGAAGTTATATGAAGTTTAGATAAGGAAGAAAAATGAAATTTATATAATTCCTTTCAGTTTCTAGTTTTTCTAGAGAAGATAAATAGATTATTGGTGTCTGACTTCTCAAAGCTTACCATCTACATTTCACTTCACTCTATTAATTTTGGGGTCATTTTAACAGAATGTGTTATCCTATAAATGTTTTTAACTAACTTCAAAATATCTATTTCAGTATACCATATAATTTGTATTTTAAATGATTTTAAGGTATATTTTGTTTATTTTTCTATCTGCAGCAGCTAATTCTTTCAAGTTTAAAGTTGTATTGTACTTATGTGAATCCCGTTGTTGGTAACTGTAGGCATTTGGGTAATTATTCACGTAGGATGATTGGTTTTTCTTGAAAAGATAGAGACTAATGTTTTCTTGAGAAATGGAATCATTATTTTACATATTGTTAACAACATCCCTTCTACTCAGAAGTATAGAAACTAAACCCTTAATAACATATGGGAAAAACAAAGAACTCTTCAAATAAAGTTGTTAACATAATGTTATTATTGACCTACAAGTAAAAGACATAAAAGTACATTTTATTATCTATTTTTAAAGTGTAGAAATGTTTAATCTTTTCAAAATTGAAAAGGTCTGTTAATTTTGGGGGGACATAATTTCACACAGAAAAGTTGTAAGGATATTCAATAAGTTCCCTCAGATTTCTTCTTTCTCTCCCTGTCTCTCAATTAAACATTGCAGACTTGATATCCCTCTATTCCTTAAAGATTTTAGGGTTTGTTTTTTAAAAGTTGGGAATTCTCTTAACTACATTACAATTATAGATATTAGGAAATAAACATTGATGCATACTGTTATTAAACATAGACCTTACCAATTGTCCCAACATTGTTCTTTAGAGCAAAAGAAAATTCAAGATTACTAGTTGCATTGATTTGTGTGTCTCTTCAGACTTTAATCTGGAACATTTCTTGAGTCTTTCTTTTTATGTAATGACATTGACATTTTTTAGGAATACAGGTATTCCCCGCTTTTCAGATGTTCATAAACATTTGGTTAAAGTGGTGTCTGCCAGATTTCTTCACTATAAAGTCACTATTTTATCCTTTAATGAAAAAATATCTTGTAGGAGATACTATGAGACTATGTGAATATCATGTTACTTCTCAAACTTTTACTCACTAGTTTTGTGATTTTTACCAAACAGAGATTTTCTGATTCCATCATTCTTTCTACAATAATTAGTTAGCTTTCTTCTACAATGAAAAGCTTTGTCTTCTCTAGTTTGTCTGTCTGTGAATCTTATCTGTGTATTCATCTGTGCATCTGTGTATTTATCTATGTATCTATGCATCTGTCTATGTTCCTATCTATCTATTTATCTATCTATCATTCTTTGAGCATTTCCTTATGTTTTGGCACTCATCTTGAACCTTTCCTGCCCTAACTGGAAGCTGGCATTTCTCAAGCATCCCTGGTTCCTTTACTGGGCTCTTTGCTACAGGGCCATCAGTGTTTATGAATCATCCTAGCAGACAGAACTGGAAAATAGGTGTATGTATACATAACAGACACTAATAAATTCTCATACATAAGTATAAACACATCAGTGCCCATTTCTGTATCTACCTGTAATCTATAGTAAAATCCATGAGTTCACACTAATACCTCTCATTTCCTGTCCCTTACTACAGGGTTCATTCTATCCTTCCTCCTTTCCAAATTTTTAATTTCCTTCTCTGACAGCAAATAATCTAACTTTAGTTATTGACAATAAATACATTTTTATTTATATCAATAAAAATATATTTATTTTTATATACTAAAGTTTCATATGTATTCAGTTCTATTTGTAGATCTTCTATGCTACTCCACTGATCGGTTTGCCTATTGATGTGCCAGTATCACAGTGTTTTAATTTTAGAGGGCTTATAAATGTTTGAATGTCTATTAGAACTAGTCCCCCACCCCCTTTTTTTTTTTACATCTTTATTGGAGTATAATTGCTTTACAGGGGTGTGTTAGTTTCTGCTTTATAACAAAGTGAATACATATACATATGTTCCCATATCTCTTCCCTCTTGCATCTCCCTCCCTCCCACCCTCCCTATCCCACCCCTCTAGGTGGTCACAAAGCACCGAGTTGATCTCCCTGTGCCATGTGGCTGCTTCCCACTAGCTATCTATTTTACGTTTGGTAGTGTATATATGTCCATGACACTCTCTCTTTGTCACAGCTTACCCTTCCCCCTCCCCATATCCTCAAGTCCATTCTCTAGTAGGTCTGTGTCTTTATTCCTGTCTTACCCGTAGGTTCTTCATGACATTTTTTTTTCTTAGATTCCATATATATGTGTTAGTATATGGTATTTGTCTTTCTCTTTTCTGAGTTACTTCACTCTGTATGACAGACTCTAGGTCCATCCACCTCACTACAAATAACTCAATTTAGTTTCTTTTTATGGCTGAATAATATTCCATTGTATGTATGTGCCACATCTTCTTTATCCATTCATCCGATGATGGACACTTAGGTTGTTTCCATGTCCTGGCTATTGTAAATAGAGCTGCAATGAACATTTTGGTACATGACTCTTTTTGAATTATGGTTTTCTCAGGGTATATGCCCAGTAGTGGGATTGCTGGGTCATATGGTAGTTCTGTTTGTAGTTTTTTAAGGAACCTCCATACTATTCTCCATAGTGGCTGTACCAATTCACATTCCCACCAGCAGTGCAAGAGTGTTCCCTTTTCTCCACACCCTCTCCAGCATTTATTGTTTGTAGATTTTTTGATGATGGCCATTCTGACCGGTGTGAGATGATATCTCATTGTAGTTTTGATTTGCATTTCTCTAATGATTAATGATGTTGAGCATTCTTTCATGTGTTTGTTGGCAGTCTGTATATCTTCTTTGGAGAAATGTCTGTTTAGGTCTTCTGCCCATTTTTGGATTGGGTTGTTTGTTTTTTTGTTATTGAGCTGCATGAGCTGCTTGTAAATTTTGGAGATTAATCCTTTGTCAGTTGCTTCATTTGCAAATATTTTCTTCCATTCTGAGGGTTGTCTTTTGGTCTTCTTTGTGGTTTCCTTTGCTGTGAAAAAGCTTTGAAGTTTCATTAGGTCTCATTTGTTTATTTTTATTTCCATTTCTCTAGGAGGACCCACCCCCTTTTTTTTTTTAGCTTTTCTTTTTGAGTGTTTTCCTGACTATTCCTGAATGCCTATTTTTCTATGTGATTATTATTATCAATTTATTAAGTTCCATTAAAAAATGTTAGTATTTTTGTTGAGGTTGTGTTAGATTTATAAACTAATTCAAATAGAACTGACATCTTTATGATATTGGGTTTTTTTTCAAGAACAATGTGTGTCTTTCCATTTTGTCACAACTACTTTTATGCCTCCCATGGGTTTTGCATATTTTTTGTTAAAATTTATTCCTCAGTATTTTATCTTATTCATTACAATTATAAATAAGTTTTTATATCCTTTACCTGGTTATTGTTAAAGGGCTATTGATTTCTGCATATTAATTTGTTAAATTTATTACCTTACTGAATTGCTTATTGTTTTAATTTGTTTTAACACTGATTCTCTAGGGTTTCCAGATACTATCATATCATTTACAAATAGAGATAGTGTCACTTTTTTTCTAGTCCTTACACATCAATTAACTTTTCATGTATAATTACATTGGTTAATATCTCTAATACAATTTTAAGAGTAATAGAGCTAATAGGCTATAATTACATTGGTTAATATCTCTAATACAATTTTAAGAGTAATAGATCTATTGGGGAATCTTGCTTTATCCTGATCTTAGTGGAAGAAAAGCTTCCAGTGTTTTCTTATTAAGCAAGATGCTGGCTATTATATATATATGTGTATCTATAGATATATATAGATATATATAAAAAATATATATACACACACATATACATATGTTTGTGTGTGTGTGTGTGTGTGTATTTATGCTAAGAAAGTATCCTTGAATTACTATTTTATTGAATGTTTTACCAGGAATGGGTATTGACTTTTGTCAAAGACTTTTTAACATCTGTGTAGATAATCATATTTTTTTATTTTTAGATTCGATAATATGGTATATTAATGAATTTCTTAATAATGAATCAACCTTGCAATCTTAGTACTTATATTAAATGGTGTATTTACTGAATATGTTATTATCATTGATATTTTCAGGTTAGTTTCAGCTTTCAAACTGTTAAAAAAGTACATTATATATTTGAAATTAAAAACCATATATGGTCAAGAATGTTACATGTTATCTATATGTGCCATCCACACATATATATCGTCTATCAAGAAGTTGAAAGAATCTCAGGATATAACTCTTTACTACTTACTAGATGTATAAATGTGGACTTTTTTTTTTCATTTCTTTGAGGCTATTCTATCAAATGAGTATAATACATATGGTGTAAAGATTGAATAGGTAATGTGTGTGAAAGTACTTTGGAAATAGTGCAGTCATATATGGTTGAAAAATATTGTTCTTATCATTAACCTACTTCATGTTTTATATTTTTAACATAATGAACACTCAACGACTTTTTTCAGATGATTTGATTCATTGATTAATAACTATTCAAAACAACCTTTAAAAACAATCTCATTGAAAACATTGCAGATTTAAAAAGAGATGCAATAAAAATTCAATAAATTGGAATTTAAGAATTTGAACTTAAGGCAAGTAGTAATTTTTGGTGGTAGAACTGAATGTGGGAAAAAATGCCTGGTATTTCATTGGTATTGAGGTTTGGCTTGTGAATAGATTCTAATAATATGTGTCATTCTTGCCTCATCTGTAGCCCAGGGTATTAATATTTTGCCCTACTTTTTTAGATGTATGAAAACTTCAGATTAAAGAAATAAGTAAAATTTAAAGGGTTTAAAAACTTTAATGGTAGTCATTAGGCGTGTTCAAGAAATTTATCTTGCTAGAGTTAGAAAATGAAATATGACTAAAGTTATTCTTTATCAAAGCTAAACACAAGGTATTAAAAATACAATTCCAGAAGAGTTGGGTTGAAATTTATTTTGGTCAAATATTTTCAGTGCTTATGCTTAACCCTCTTCTATCAAAAAAGAAAAAACCAAAACCTTGTTTGTTTTAAATGAGATTTGTGTTTTGAACATTCAGTCAGAATGAAGAACTGACAGGTTATGTGTTTCCAGGCTTTGTGGTTATAGGTCAGGGGTTGGCAATTTTTTTTTTCTCTAAAGCATCAGGTAGTGAATATTTTATTTTTTGTGATCCAGGTACAGGTATGGTTGCTGCTTTGCTGCTGCCTCCTCTTGTTCCTCCTCCTTTTCCTCCAGCTTCACCTCCTTCTTCTTCTCCACAATCCTTTGAAAATGTAGAAACCATTCTCAGCTTATGGGCCATAAAAAATAGGAAGTGAGGACTTGCCCTCACGGATATAGTTTACTGACCCTTAAAACAGATGGTTAGAGTTTCTCCTCATTTTTCAATATGTTAGACGGCTTTGAAATATAAAATATGAATCTTAATAGCCCTCTTGGCACTTTATGACTTTCCAACCTGTAACTTAAATCCTTAAAACAGTACCATTTACTTGGCAGTTCCAGTCCTTAAGTTCTAGATTCTTGTTCACCATCATATTCTCAGACTAGTGCTAGAGCAGTGCCTTTCACCCGACAACGTTCAACAAATAGTGGAACAAGGACTGAATAACTGAGTTTCACTGTGCTTTATTTATTGGAGAAAGAATCATTTCTTAATTTCTCATTTACTCTTTATTTAGGCAAATATGGGTGCCCAATATCCTAAGTAAACAAAATAATCTCTGTAAGTCAAATGACATATTTTAAATTATGAGACTTGTCATCTACCCAGGAGAAAACAAAATCATACTCTCAGCAACAGATTAATACATGGCAATAGTTGTAATTTTTGAGTTTTTAGTGAGAAAAACCAGATTGCTAAGATATTATTGGTATCAACATTTCATGTTTATTTATATCAAAGGGAAACAGCTATGTCTGTTTTCCCTTTTCATAAACCACACATGATGGCTATTTGGGCTTAGAGCTGTAAATAAAAATATAAGTTTGAAGAATTAATTTTAAGTCATGTGGCTATTTGAACATTTGTCTTTGCCAGAATTCTTACTATATTTGAAACCTAATGTAATATATCTACTAAATATCAAGTATAATTACGCTAGAAGTATATAAAGGAAATTAAGTGGACATGATCTCCTAACTCCCAGAAGCTGTTGTATTTGTGTGTGACAAATAGCAATGACATAGCAATTAAAGGACCGAGGCACATAAACTGACTTCGAAATAAGTACTGCCAATGACTATTTTTTGATTTCCTTTTCTAAAGTATATTCTTTATATACAATTTATTTGAATAACTCTTATAGCATCTTTTTTTCTATCCTTATTGTTTAGTTTTAGTTACAAGTTGATATTGCAAATTTATATTATAGGGAAACAGAAATACCATGTGACCTCATAATGTTCCTGTAATGTATAGCTAGGCTATAAAATCATCATCATATAAAATTTACCAAACAAAGGGCCACAGTATGATGATTTTATAGGTGCTTATTCAGCATAAAAAGATAACCTCAAACGCTGACAACAACAGAATGATTTCAGTACCGTCATGAAGTATAAATTTTAAACAATTGAATTTAAAATACATTTGTGCCGTTTTAGCCTGAAGTGTAGCACCAGAAGGGAATTCTCTCAAAATGAGTTTTCACTAAAAGGTATTTTTTAACACAATATTTTTTTCTGTCTCAGAAATTATTAAAGCTACTATACATTGATAATTCTTCAAAGAAATGCTGCAAGTGTGACTATTATCTAGTTCTGCCATAAAGGGTAAATAAAAAGTTTACCCAAGTTTTAAAATATTAATGTGCATCATTTGTTTTTTAGTGAAGTTCTGAATACAAGATAGTATTAATGTGAAACGGCAAGTTAATATTAAAAGATACCATGGTATATGCATTCACTATTTATGAAGTTACATGTTATCAGTATATCTGAGTCCCTTTTTTGCTCATGATAATTTCCTTTATTCCTTGCACTTCTGCATCTTGTCATTCATTTCTAAAATTCTCACATGTTGTGTTTCCATAGTTAATTCTACAAACTTAAAGGAAGATTATACTGATCTATTTAAATAGTCTTTATGAAAGAAAACCCACACTTTTATGTAGAAGTCTCTTTTAGCAAAGAAAGCCTGGCTTCTTAAATAATCTACCTAATACCAAAATTTATTTTTTATGTGTGTGTAGGGTTGTATATATTTACTTTATATTAATTATGTGTTTTTTCAAAGCAAATAATCATAAACAATTAATAAGCTTAGTGTTCTAAAATATTTTGATCAAAATCAGTGACTCATTATCTTATTTTTAAATGTGTATGAAAATCAGGAATGAAATCATTATTTCATTTTTATCAATAGAATGGTTTAACTAGCTGGTGGTGTGCAGGAACACAGTAGTTCTCATTAAAGGTTTTTGAAAGGGCTGATGACATGATCAGCCTTATCTCTTGAGAATATGTCTCAGGATTGGAGAATAAGTTGTAGCCATACGGAAGGCAGAAAGATCAGTTATGTAATGTATTGGTGTCAGTAAGAGAGCATGAGTGACAGGACTTGAATGATGTGTTATCATAGTGGAAAGGAGGAGGTCAGATACAAGAAAGATCCTGCATGTAGAAACTAAACCTGCCAGCTGATTGGATGTTGGGCACAATAAAGTGTGAGATTGGTGTCCTGAATAATTGGAACGCTGATCTTTAACAAAGGAATGCAAAGTAAGAAAATGAAATGAGTTCAGTATGAACCAAATTGACTATATGTAACTGTTATGCTATGGAATGTTTCAGGTAGTATTCTGGAATACTAAAACTGAGAATGATCTCAGAAAAGGATGATATTTGGGCAAATAAACAGATATGCTTTTTTATACAATATGTAAAATTATATTTTTTTATTGTTGGCAGTGGTAAAAGTAGTGGAAGTAATAGTTGCATTTATTAAGTGTTTGATATGTGCTAGGAATTTAAAATACATTATCTCATTTAATTCTCACTAAGTCCTGAGAGCTCCTTTTTCCTTTTGAAGACGAAGAAACTAAGACTAGTGAGGTTACATAAATTGCCCAAGGTCACATAGCTAGTGATTATAGATGTACATTTTGAAGCTAGATGTACATTTTGAAGCTGAGCTGTTTGACTCCAAAGATCTTATGCTCTTTGAAACTCATTTCATTAAGTAGATGTACCAAATTAGAAATGGAAAAAAGTCCAAAGAAGGATGAGATAAATACTTGGATCCACACTAGACTTCAGGATACCCCAAAGACTTTGAAGAGTTTCACAAAATTTTTAAATAAGTGAATTTACTTCCCCTTTATTAAAAATAACTTGTATGCTAACCCTAGTTTTTGGATGGCAAGAGGATAATCGATGGTTTACAAATAAGATAATACAACCTTCCCTGAAATGTGATGCACATGTTTGTGATGGGGAATATTCAATATCATTTTGGTTTTGACTTACAGCTTGTACATGCAGTGGACATGCAAATATTTGTCATATGCACACAGGAAAATGTTTCTGCACAACTAAAGGAATAAAAGGTGATCAATGCCAATTGTAAGTAAACATTACTTTCTAGAACTTTCATGGGTTGAATTTATGCTGTAGAACTAATTGTTACAGGTTTTCCATTTTAAGTTTAGTGTTGTGTTAGTTGAGCAACCAGTATTATTGTAAGCTATGTTTACTTGCATTTTATCAATTTTCATAAAAAATTAAGCCTTTAAAATGACAATTTTGTGGAGCCTTCAAAACAGAGCCCAAAGAATATTTGTCTTTTGTATCTCTCCGATAAAAAGAAACATTCTTATTTTTTCTGGAAAAATATATATCAAACCTCCATTGCTATCTTTATAATTTTTCTTTATATCTTGTTAAATAACTGAAATCCAATGTTTCTATGCATTTCCTTCTTTTGAATCTTTTATTATTAATTCTGATCATTATAGTCTTTTAGGCCTTGCAAGTGGCTTTTTATACTTATCTTCTTTTTCTCGGTTATTTCATTAGACATGAACCCACTCTTGTTGTTACTCTGCTTTCAGTAGTTTTATGAGTGGTTTTTGTCTTTTTATAATTTAGTTGTTATTCTCACCTACCTCCAAAAGGAGTAACTTTAAAAAGTAGTTGTTTCATGTTACTTAAATTTTTTTTCTTATTCATATTCTTCATATATTAAAATCATTTTTATAGTTTTGAGTTGTATATATGCACTTACATTTATATTAGGTATAATATGCTGTATGACATAAACCATAAATTCCAATTATAATAATAATATAATTATTTAAAAAATTAATAAAAGATTCTCCAAAACTATATGTAAAAATTTATATCCAAAGAGGTACGTTAGCCATGGAAAATGATCTTTTTGTTTGTTTTTATTTAGAACAATACATTATTTACAATAGAATTATCCTAAACATTTCAAGTTAGATGGTTACATCTTTGACTAGTCACTGAGGTATCATAGGTTTTCAAGAGAAGGTGAGCAGAACCAGTTTTTATTCCTTCTCCATAGTCTCTAAACTTAAAAATGAGGTCAAAGCATAAGATCTTAGGGAAATTCCTATTAAGGAAGGCTATTTTGTTCTCAGTACCAATGAGATTAAATCAGAGTCCTATGCTTTAAGTCAGAGAGATGCCTCCAGTGTTTTGCAGTGCTACATACTGGTTGTCATAAGTAATGCCAACTTCTTGGGTGTGTGACATGTGCATTTACACAGGGCCTCATGCTTAGAAGGGCATCATGCCTGATTGAATGTTCTTCTGTCGCCATATTAAAATTCTTAATACATTTTTAACGAGAGCCCTTCATTTTCATTTTGTACTGTTCCTTGCATCTCTCTTCCCCCAATGAATTGTGTAGTAGCTCTTGGTCTTAAGCAACAAATACTTTATTTTTGTTGTGAGATTCCATCATCATTATAAACACTGGCAATTTAAATTTGTACTTTACTTTTGCACAAATGGTATAGCCATCCATAATAATTATCTGTTATGTGATGCAGTACGTTAGAAACATTTTTGTTTCCAGGTAAGAGAGACAGTATTTTAATTCACTGAACTCATGGGCTTCTAAGCTTATATATACAGAGTTACAGGGTTTGGCATATGTATGAAATATTAGAAAAATAAATTATATAGTTCTGAATGGTGAAATTACATTTTGCCCTAGTTATTATAAACGGGAAATTTTTTATAAGCTGAGGAAAACTTGGAATACTAATTTGTAAAGGGTATTTTGTGGACAGTTTTTGTAGATAGCATTACATTTATTACTTTTTTGTTTTACTTATTTATTTATATAAGATTTATATTATATAATAATATATATCATATATTATTTGTATACAAATATAAAATATATTTATAAAATAGAAATATATCTATATTATTTATATATTTATATTAAATATATATATGTATATATATATTAATTAAATTATTAATTTAATTTATTTATTTGAGTGTAGGGCAGTGATGACAATAGGGTCCTCATACTTAAAGCAATAATTTCCTGCAGTGTGCTTATACTGGAAAAAATGCTCTCTTTAAGAAGCAAAGCTAGTCACTCAAGTCAGTAAACAATTATTAAATGAGTGGTTGCTACTCTTAATGAAGATGACTAACACATGGTTTTTACTTAAAGCTTTCAGGCTAGCAGTGGAGACACTAGCCAAAATATACTATATTAATTTATTATTGATACATTGGTGATTTGAGATGCTTATGAATGAACTCTTTCCTCTTGCCAGGATAATTTCTGTTTGGCTTTAAGTATGTAGTCAGACATCACATCTCATTTGTGTATTTTTCATAACCTCTCCAAATTGAAATTGCTTCTCTTCCTATTTACTAATTTTTTCCTTGCATTATCTATGTACTTGCCTGTATCCTTTATTAAGTGAACCTCTTTAGGGACCATTGCATCAGTACTACAATGTAAGTGTTCAATAAATTTATTTAATGGAATTGAATGAAGAAAGTAGTGAAGGAGTACTGAAAGGGAATGATTGATTAATCATGGAAGAATAAGGAAAGTGTGAGCAAAGCATATTTGAGATGGAACTTGAAGGAAGAGTTAAAATTTTCTGGGTATAGAATGTAGTAAACAGAAAGGGATAGCACATCAGTAAAGCAAACAAGTAAAAATGAACGATAGCATTTCCAGTTTTTGCTCAAGATGTAGAGAGCTGGAAAAAGCATTGTTCCCACCTTTACAATGAAAGAAAGAAAAGCTGGGCAAACTGCAAATTCATGCGTTTTCTTGAAAGTGTTGGAGAACTGAGATTACAGGGTAACCAAATGACCGAGACTCTAAAGAGAAACAAGAGCTTTCAGGGAGAAATGAAACAGGAACACTGGCTAACCTGGAGTGAAGCCAGCGGGAAGCTTAAAAGCAGAATCCAGCTGAGATGGCTGATAAATCGGTGCTCAAGTGCTCATCGTCAATAGTGTGAAGGCCCTGGGGCCGAGGAATTGGTGGGTCCACACATGAACCGCACCAGTTGTTCATGGAAAAAATTGGAGATAATTTCTTGTGGTGTATGCTGGGGGAAGGGAATAGCAGACACAGTGGGCAGGGCTTCAGTATGGGGTCAAAATATTCATTTAAAGGGACACCAAATTATTAATCTTGCCAAGGTAAAATTCTCATTCTGGCCCTGGCCTAAACACAGTTGGAACTCAAAAATGGTAAGTTAAAAATTAATTTAATGGAAAAGTAAACTATAATATAAAAATAAATATGAAATGAGTGAAGTGGTATTCTCTAGGAAAATTGTTTACTTTTGAGGAGCAACATGCAGACTTTAAAGAAAACACACATATTATTTTTGTAAAATTTCTCAATTTACAATGTGAAGGTGACCCATATTTGCATTATGTAAAATATAATGTCTGTCATTTTCAATGTACGTGTAATGAAGGTCAGTAGTAGTTAATTGTTTCTTCCTTCAGCCTTCTAACAACCCTACTGATAGAAACTAATGTTCCTCAGTGGGAAATAAAGGGGAAATTAGATAAAAATAGGTGAAAGAAGTTTTGATAAAATGTTGTGGCAGATACTTACGATACATCTTGCCAACTCTCATGGCTTTTAGGGTTTCATCAAGGCTGCAGTGGACAGTTTCCTGTACTTTCCAATATTCCACATAAAGAATGAGAATCGGGCTTCCCTGGTGGCACAGTGGTTGAGAGTCTGCCTGCCAATGCAGGGGACACGGGTTCGTGCCCTGGTCCGGGAAGATCCCACATGCCGCAGAGCGGCTGGGCCCGTGAGCCATGGCCACTGAGCCAGCGCGTCTGGAGCCTGTGCCCCGCAACGGGAGAGGCCACAACAGTGAGAGGCCCGCATACCGCAAAAAAAAAAAAAAAAAAAAAAAAAAAAAAAGAATGAGAATCTTTGTTTCTCTTTTAGTTCCAAAGCTACTCATTTCTGCCCAGGTGCAACCAGGAAGTGTAAAGCAGTTGATGCCAGTATGGGTAATCCTTGGCCAACGAGGAATGGGAGTTTGTCCTCCATTTACCACATTGTCACCAATGCTTCCTGAGATAACTCTCCTTGGCAAGTACCCACATCCAAGTCCTTATTTCAGCATCTGCTATTGAGGTTATTCTGACTTAACTGGTCGCTACTGGAAGCAATTCTAGATAATAGGCCCTCAGCATAGGATTTTATAATTGGATGACTTACCAAATGGCAATAAGCACTACAATGCTAATGGTGAGTGGGGTAGTGATTATCCTGGTGTGCTATAATAATTATTGAGAATATTAACTGTGTTTGATAGGATAAAGTATAGGTTGAGGGAGAAGTACTAGTTTATGTAGCAACTTTAGCACTTGAAAGTCATGGGGCGATGGTAATTATGCTTACAAACTTGGCTAGCCTTTGTTAATTGCCATGAAGGCTTAAAGAAGGAGGCTTCTGGGCTTCCCTGGTGGCGCAGTGGTTGAGAGTCCGCCTGCCGATGCAGGGGACACAGGTTCGTGCTCCAGTCCGGGAAGATCCCACATGCCGCGGAGTGGCTAGGCCCGTGAGCCATGGCCGCTGAGCCTGCGCGTCCGGAGCCTGTGCTCCGCAACGGGAGAGGCCACAACGGTGAGAGGCCCGCGTACCGCAAAAAAAAAAAAAAAAAAAGAAGGAGGCTTCCATCCATTCAAGGCATAATGTGAACATCAGAGGCCCTCATAACAGCATTTAAAGACCCTCATCCTCTATAGCCAGAGAGCAGAGTATCTTGAAAATTATGCCCAGGATTTAATCATAAGGTTGGCAGACTGCAGATGAAACTGAAGGCTCAGTCATGACAATTTACGCATGCCAGAGTCGTTGCCTGATAACAAGGAGTAAGACTTTGAGGCCTACAGTGGGGACACTTATGAGTATGACCTTAGAACCCTGAATCCTAGATTCTCTTGAACACTCCTGACAGAAGTAGCCCTCTGTCATTTGCTAGAGTAGAATAGCTTCCTTTTCTCTGGACACAGTGCAAAGATTTCACCTGAGGGTTATGCTTCCTAAAAAGATGTCCTCCTCCAGAGTGTCCCCTGCCTCTACTTATTGTCTTCAGATCAGTAAGAAGCATCAGGTCTCAGTGTAGCATGAATGGGAAAACACAGTCTCTGCTATAGGAAGAGATAGCTTATTCACTCAGAAAGTTGCAGAGCCTGGCAAGTATGCAGAGGCAGGAATCAGGAGTGCACAGTGAGGGTGTTGGACCTGGGGACATGGGATATAAGACTGGAGAAGGGAGACTATACTGATACGGCGTCACTCTTCTATATTTCAGGATTTCATATCTTAGTGAGTTTATGTGGAGTTGCTAATGGCTTTTTAAAGTGTGGACGTGATGCTTGCCTCTAGTTAGTGAGGTGGGAGTTGCTGGAACTGTCTTGGGAAATTTTGAGCACTGGGGTCAGAAACTCAGGAAGTTGGATGTATTGGAATGCATGTATTACATAATATCAGACTGCCCATTAACTGACTATATTTTCTTGGAGGTCTTCCAGAACACTTCCTTCACTAGGACCATAAGGAGTACAGCAGTAAGGGGAGCCCTGGAATCTGTGGAACTCAGTGGTGGCTGTTCTCTGTAGGTCCTGATAGACAGTAAAAATGATTCCAGTCAGCTGGGCTCTCTAGTGACAATGTGTATGTTGGGATTCCAGAACAGTAGAAGCCAGGTGGTGACATTTAACTCTTAAATATAGATATAATTACCTTAATAGTCAGCAAGACCAGATGACCATCAGGGGGTATTGGTCAGCAGGGATATGTGGAAATGCCTAAGTGAGTTCTGAGGGATGAGCTAAATTGGCAGCCAACTAGATTATTGTTGGACTTGTATCACCAGAAAAAATCATGAACCAATAAGCAGAAGGTAGATGTCAGCTGCCTTAGTAGAAAATTGTGATCCTTCAGTCTTTTCATGATTCTGATTTGAATCTCTGATTCCCAGAGCCCATCAGTTAAAATAGTGGTTGGGTTCCTTTGAGGAACCATGCATGCCATCTCATCAATACACACAATACATTCTCCTCCATTCTATCCAGTGGGACCTCAAGCCATTTAGTACATAATTGGTCACTGGAAAATGGCGCACACATACTTTTGAAGTATGCACACATACTTTTGCATTTAAGTGTTGAGTATCCACTTAAAATGTCTTGTGACGCTAATCATATCTGCATGAGCAGTTCTTCTCTCCAGTAAATTGCACATCACAGTGAAAAGTGAGCTTTCGTGGTTCTTGTGTATTTTTCATCGTATTTAGTGCAATACTGTAAACATTAAATGAAGCCATGGGACCCATATGAAGTGCCACTAGGGATACTGGAAGTGCTCCTGAGAAGCAGAGAAGAGTCATGACACTACAGGAAAAAGCTGAATTGCTTGATACGTACTATAGATTGAGGTCTGCAGCTGCAGTTGCCTGCCATTTCAAGACAAATGAATCCAGCATAAGGACCATTGTAAAAAACAGAGAAGGAAATTTGTGAAGCCATCACTGCAGCTACTCCAGAAGGTGCTCAAACCTTGTACTCATTGCATAATACCTTTTAATCTCATATTGAAAATGCAACTTATGTGGGTGCAGGATTGTTGTGAGAAAGGCATACCTATAGACTCTAATATGATTCAAGAAAAAGTGAAGTCATTATATGTCAACTTACAGCAAAGGGAAGATGAAGGGTCTAAAGCTGGAGAATTTAACGCCAGCAAAGGATGGTTTGATAATTTTAGAAAGAGGTTTGGCTTAAAGAATGTCAAGATAACAGGAGAAGCAGCTTCTCCTGACTGAGAGGGAGCAGATGAGTACCCAGATGCCATTAAGGAATCACTGATGAGATATCTGCTTGAACAGATTTTTAATGCAGATGAAAATGCTGTATTCTAGAAAAAAATGCCACAAAGGACTTCTGTTAGTAAGGAAGAGAAGCAAGCACTAGGATTTAGGGCAGGAAGGGGTAGCCTAACTCAACTGTTTTGTGCAAATGAAGTCAGGTTTATGATCAGGACTGCCATTGTCTATAAAGCTGCTAATCCAGGAGCCTAGCAGGGAAAAGATAAATATCAGCTTCCTGTGTTTTGATTGTACAAGAAGGCCTAGATAACGAGAACCATTGTTTTGGATTGGTTCCATTGATGCTTTGTTCCTAAAGTCAGGAAGTACCTTGCCAATAAGGGACTGCCTTTTAAAGTTCTTTTTGCTATTGGACAGTGCCCCCTGGACGCCCAGATCTCCATGAGTTCAACACCAACGGCATCAAAGTGGTCTACTTGCCCTCTAACAACATCTCTAATTCAGCCTCTAGATCAGGGCATCCATAAGGATCTTTAAGCCTCATTACGCACAGTACTCTATGCACAGGATTGTCAGTGCTATGGAGGGGAACCCAGATAGGGAGAACATCATGAAAGTCTGGAAGGATTTTGCCCTGGAAGATGCCGTTGTGTTATAGAAAAAGCTGTGAGAACTACAGAACTTGAACCAATAAATTCCTGCTGGAGAAAACTGTCCAGATGATCATGACTTCACAGGATTTATGACAGAGACAGGAAATCGTGGAAGAGATTGCGGATATAGAAAAAAAAATTTAAAAAGGTGGGGGTTGAAGGGTTTCAAGATATGGATCTCGGAGAAATTCTAAAGCTGATAGATACCACACCACAGGAATTAACTAAGGACAGCTTGATGGAGTTGAGTGCTTCTGAACCAGTGCCAGACAGTAAGGAAGAAGATGTAGAAGCAGCAGCACCAGAAAACAAATTGACATTAGACAGTTTGACGTGGGGTTCTGATTATTCAAGACTACTTCTAACTTCTTTCATGACATTGGAGCCTTCTGTGATATGGCCGCTGAAACTAAAGCAAACGGTGGAGGAGAGGTACTGTATAGAAACAATTTTTAGAGAAATGAAAAAGCAAGAAAAGTCCAACAGAAATCACAGTACATTTCTGTGAAGTTACACTAGTGTGCTTGCCTCGCCTGCCTCCCCCGCCCCTCCTCCACCTCTTCCTCCTCTGCCTACTCAGCGTGAGACAGCAGGGGTGAAGACCTTTAAGATGATCCACTTCCACTTAATGAATAGTAAATAATCATCATGCCATATAGTCAATCAACTTATCTCTTGTGTATGTGTGAGTGCTTTCCTGTGAAAATGTAATAACTGTATGACAAGAACTGTGTGTGACTTTTTTTTTTTTTTTTTTTTTGCGGTACGCGGGCCTCTCACTGTTGTGGCCTCTCCCATTGTGGAGCACAGGCTCTGGACGCACAGGCTCAGCGGCCATGGCTCACAGGCCCAGCCGCTCTGCAGCATGTGGGATCTTCCCGGACCGGGGCACGAACCCATGTCCCCTGCATCAGCAGGCGGACTCTCAACCACTGTGCGACCAGGGAAGCCCCTGTGTGAGACATTTTTGTGTCATCATCATCATCTGAGTATTCATCATGTAGGTCATTGTGTTTAAGACTTGTATTGAAATGGATAGTCTATCCTTACATAGGCATAAAGTGAGTGATATTAATATAAAATTAATGTGTTAGATTTCTTACTGTTTTATAACTTTGCTTTCAAAGAATTACCTTACTGTACAGTATGCCTCTCTCTCTTATAGTTGGAGAAACTGCATATCAGCCTATCATCACTGAGTAGTTTTTAAATGAAAGTAACAGTGTTTTTGATACTGTATTGTAAATATGACTGTAATACTGTATGCCATAAAGATTTTTTTTACCGTCTTTATTGGAGTATAATTGCTTTACAATGGTGTGTTAGTTTCTGCTTTATAACAAAGTGAATCAGCTGTACATATACATATGTCCCCATATCTCCTTCTTCTTGCATCTCCCTCCCACCCTCCCTATCCCACCCCTCCAGGCGGTCACAAAGCACCGAGGTGATCTCCCTATGCTATGAGGCTGCTTCCCACTAGCCATCTATTTTACATTTGGTAGTGTATATATGTCCATGCTTCTCTCTCACTTCGTCCCAGCTTACCCTTCCCCCTCCTCGTGTCCTCAAGTCCATTCTCTACGTCTGTGTCTTTATTCCTGACCTGCCCCTAGGTTCTTCAGAACCATTTTTTGTTTTTTTTTTTAGATTCCATATATATGTGTTAGCATACGGTATTTGTTTTTCTCTTTCTGACTTACTTCACTCTGTATGACAGACTCTGGGTCCATCCACCTCACTACAAATAACTCAGTTTCGTTTCTTTTTATGGCCGAGTAATATTCCATTGTATATATGTGCCACATCTTCTTTATCCATTCATCTGTCGATGGACACTTAGGTTGCTTCCATGTCCTGGCTATTATAAATAGAGCTGCAATGAACATTGTGGTACATGAATCTTATTGAATTATGGTTTTCTCAGGGTATATGCCCAGTAATGGGCTTGCTGGGTCATATGGTAGTTCTATTTTTAGTTTTTTAAAGGAACCTCCATACTGTTCTCCATAGTGGCTGTATCAATTTACATTCCCACCAACAGTGCAAGAGGGTTCCTTTTTCTCCACACCCTTTCCAGCATTTATTGTTTGTAGATTTTTAAAATTTTATAATTATTCATTCATTAGTGTGTAGGCTAAGCTACTGTGAAGCAGCCCTATTGATTACACTACATTTTACCATAAAACAATCATATTGCTGATTTTTTGTTATCAAAGCATGAATTGCTGTACTTGTAAATAAATATAAATTTCTTTTTCACATTTTTTCATTACTGATGGCTAGTGTTAGTAATACATACAACATCTACAGTGCTTTGTACCATATAAGACAACACTGATGTAGTTACTGATAGATAATTCATCTTGTGAACAGACGACATAAACTTATGGTATTGATAAATTGGGTACAGTACTGTAAAATGTAATTTCTCTTCTCTATGATTTTCTTAATGACATTTTCTTTTTACTCTATTGTAAGAATATAGTTTATAATACGTATAACATACAGACTTTGTGTTTATTGACTGTTTATGTTATCGGTAAGGCTTTCTGGTCAACAATAGGCTATTAGTAGTTAAGTTTGGGGGGGAGTCAAAATTTATACATGGATTTTTGACTGTGCAACGGGTTGGTGCCCCTAACCTCTGCATATTTTAATGGGCAATTTTACAAAAGGAAAAAAACCCACAGATAACACAAACATGTGGAGTCTAAACAACATGCTACTAAACAACTAATGGATCAACAAAGAAATCAAAGAGGAAATCAGAAAACACCTGTAGACAAATGAAAATGGAAACACAGTGGTCCAAATGGTCCAAAATCTATGGGATTCAGCAAAAGCCCTTCTAAGAGGGAAGTTTATAGCGATACAAGCCTACCTCAGAAAATAAATCAATCTCAAATAAGCAACCTAACCTTACACCTAAAGGAACTAGAAAAAGAAGAACAAACAAAACCTATAGTTAAAGTGAGAGAGTGGCATTGACATACATACACTACCAAATGTAAAATAGATAGCTAGTGGGAAGCAGCCACATAGCACAGGGAGATCAGCTCAGTGCTTTGTGACCACCTAGAGGGGTGGGATAGGGAGGGTGGGAGGGAGGGAGACGCAAGAGGGAGGAGATATGGGGATATATGTATACGTATAACTGATGCACTTTGCTATACAGCAGAAACTAACACAACATTGTAAAGCAATTATACTCCAATAAAGATGTTAAAAAAAAAACAACCTATAGTTGACGGAAGTAAAGAAATAGTAAAGATCAGAGCATAAATAAATAAAATAGAGACTAAAATAAACAATAGAAAAGGTCAATGAAGCTAAGATCTGGTTCTTTGAGAAGATAAACAAAATTGGTAAACTTGTAGCCAGATTCATCCAGAAAAAAAGAGGGTGTAAATAAATAAAATCAGACATGAAAGTGGAAAAGTTACAACTGACACCAAAAAAATTCAAAGGATCATAAGAGATTAGTATGAACAATTATACACTAATAAAATGCACAACTTATAAGAAATGGATAAATTCCTAGAAATGTATAATCTCTCAAGACTCAATCTGGAAGAGGTAGAAAATATGAACAGACTAATTACCAGTAATGCAATTGAATCAGTAATCAAAAAACTTTCAACAATCAAAAGTCCAGGACCAGACAGCTGTACAGGTGCATTTTATAAAACATTTAAAGAAGAGTTAACTACCCTTAGACTCTTCCAAAAAATTGAAGAGGAAGGAACACTTCCAAACTCTTTTCTGTAAGACCAGCATCTCCTTCATACCAAAACCAGACAGACATACACACACACACAATTATTCACCGTTTCAAATTAATCACTCATCAGTTTTTTTTTTTTTTTTTTTTGCGGTACGCGGGCCTCTCACTGTTGTGGCCTCTCCCATCACGGAGCACAGGCTCCGGACGTGCAGGCTCAGTGGCCATGGCTCACGGGCCCAGCCACTCCACGGCATGTGGGATCTTCCCGGACCGGGGCACGAACCTGTGTCCCCTGCATCGGCAGGCGGACTCTCAACCACTGCGTCACCAGGGAAGCCCCAGTTTGTATTTTTAATGTGAAATATTTTCTAAATTATCAGTAATTTCAATTTTTATTTTATTTTGATCCAGTAATTGTTTTTAAATTGTTTCTTAATTTCAAAGACTTTAAATTGTTAATTAAAAAAATCTCTTCATTGACTTGTTTTGTAAATCTGGACTTTTTAAGTAGACTTTAATTTTATAGCAGTCGTAGGTTCACAGCAATATTGAACAGAAGGTACAGAAATATACCCCTACGCCATAGATTCATAGCTTCTCCCATTATCAATACCCCTCACCAAAGAGATACATTTGTTACAATTTATGAACCTACATTGACACATCATTATCACCCAAAGTCCAGAGTTTACATTCAGGTTCACTTTTAGCTTTGTGCATTCATTCTGTGGGTTTTGATAAATATGTAATGGCATGTATTCATCATCATAGTATCATACACAATACTTTTAACTGACCTAAAAATCCTCAGTACTTCTCTTTTTCATCCCTCCCTCTCTCCTAACTTCTGACAACCACTGATCTTTGTACTGTTTCTATAGTTTTGCCTTTTCAAAAATGTCATGTAACTGGAATCATATAGTATATAGCCTTCTCAGAATGGCTCCTTTCACTTAGGAATATGCATTTTCATGGCTTGATTGTTCATTCTTTTTAGTGTTGAATAACTTTCCATCATTTGGATGTACCACAGTTTATTTATCCACTCACCTACTGGAGAACATCTTGGTTGATTCCAAATTTTGGCAATTATGAATAAAGCTGCTATTAACAACCATGTGTAGGTTTTTATGTGGACATAAGCTTTCAACTCCTTTTGGTCAATACCAGTGAGTGCAATTGTTGGATCATATGGTAACAGTATGTTCAATTTTGTAAGAAACTGGCAAAATGTCTTTGAAAGTGGCTGTACCATCTTTCATTTCCACCAGCAAAGACAGAGTTCCTGTTGCTCCACGTTCCACATACCTGTCAGCATTTCGTGCTGTCAGCATTCTGGATTTTGGCCATTCTAATAGGTGTGTAGTGGTATCTCACTGTTTTAATTTGAATTTCCCTTATGACATACTATGTGCAATATCTTTTCACATGATTTTTTTTTCCATCTGTAATCTTCTTTGGTGAGATATCTGTTCAGATCTTTGGCCCGTTTTTTAAATTGGATATTTGTTTTCTTACTGTTGAGTTTTAACAGTTCTTTATATATTTTGGATAACAATCTTTTATCAGATTTGTTTTTTGCAAATATTTTCTTCTAGTCTGTTGCTGTATTCTTCATGTGTATTTCACTCATCATAATGTTTTGATATTCACATTCTTGCATCCATGTAGCTATAATTTGATGACTTTCAGTGCTGTAGAGTATTTCATTGTATGATTATAGCACACTTCATTTAATCACTTCTATTTTTTGATTTGATAATTCTAGTTTTGTTTTTTCACCATTACAACTAATGCGCTTATGAGTATTCTCATCTATGTCCCCTGGTTCACAAGTGCATACATTTTTGATAGGTCTGTGTTGGGCATCCATTTTTTCAATTTTAGAGGATTAACTCATAAAATTGTTATACGAAATTATACTCCTTCCAGGGCTCTATGATTTTCTTAATGCTCTACCCTCTTGACAATACTTGGTGTTATAAGAGATTTTAAATTTAAGGATTCTGATGGATGTATAACTGATACGTTGTAATTTGAATTTGCATTTTCTTAAGAACTGAAGTGATTCTTTAGTTCTTAAAGGTTTAGTATGTATAATATTATAAAAGTTTTATATGTTTAATCATCAATTTAACTTCTCTTTTATGAAATAGTGCTCTTTCAAGTTTCTTGTGATTCTTTTCTATAGTATTCTCTTTTGGTTAATCATTTGTAATAATGTATTATGCATTCTCGATGCATGTCTTTTGTTGATATGTGTGGTAAATGCCACTGTGTGGAATGGGTTTCACACTGTTTTCTATGTCTTTGATGAAGAGAAGTTCTTAATTTTAATATCCAATATATCAGTCTTTTCCATATGGTTAGTGCTTTTGGGGGGTTCTGTTTGTTTGAGACTTCCTTGTCTTCCCCTGTATTAGGTAATATCACCAAGGTGTCCAGATGGTTTTAGGTTTTTCTTTGTGGGCATGTTTTAATTACTTCTTTAAAATAAGATACAAACTATTGAATTTCTTTAAAAGTAATAAACTATTCAGATTTTTAATCTCATCCTAAGTCTCTTTTATTCTTCGGCTTTAAGAATTTTTTCTTTTTGTTTTACCAGTTTTACTATGATTGCTTAGTTATTATTATTATTTATTCATTTATCATGTTGGGCATTTCAGAAAGTTCAGCCAGTACTCTTCAAGTGTTGCTTCTTCTCCATTCTCTCTGTCTTCTGCTTTTGGAGTCCAGTAACACCAGAACTTTTATATCTTCATATTTTTCCACTCTCTCCTGACCTGTTTTTCAGTTTACTCTTGTTTTTCCACTGTGTGTAATTTGCTGTTAATCTCATCCATTCAGTTCCTAATTTTGGTTATTGTATTTTCATTTTCTTGTTTTTATATTTTCCAGTTTTTCAGACTAAATTCTTATTCTTAATCTGTTATAGTTTTTAATTGCCTTTTATAGTTTACAAAATTTAGACAAATTTTTAATCTTGCCTGTAATCTCCTCCAATATAATAGCTATTTTAAAGCCATTGGCTTTTCCTAGATAATATCTAAATTCCCATGGCTCTATTTCCATCATCCTTTGTTTTTCCTGGTTTCTGTTCTTGTTTTCTTACCTATTTCCATGCCCAGTTATTTTTTTATTTTGTACTGATACCATATTTGCAAAATATATTTATAGAAAATATGAGACCATGGGTTAAATCTTAGGGGAATTTGATTCTGCTCTGTGGCTGAGGGCACATAGCATTAATCATTTTCAGGAATAAGGATGGTTCAAAGTAGATCTGCAGTCTCTGGAAGGCCTTTTTATGACCTTAAACCTAAGATTACACTTTGGGACTAAACTCATGAACATTTGGTGGCCCTGGAGTCCAATCCTTTTCCTGTGAAATGCTGTTCCTATTCATAATTGGCGAAAAAGGGATCCCCGAAATGATTCTACGTCCTGGGAGTCCATTCTTCTCTGCATCCTGGCCTGGTAATTTTTCACTCTTTTGCTCTCCAATACTTTTAAGCATTAAAAAAATAAAACCTACTGTTTTTAGTAGTCTTCAACTACCTAGTTACTTCTGTTTATTATTATTGGACTTTGAAATCCATAAACAGCCTTACAATTCTAGAACCTGTATCTCCTCAGGTTCTATTTCAGTATTTACCATACCTTCATGTCTGAATTTTTGTTTATTTAGGATACATTGTCTGAGAAATGTGGTGTCAATATTAATACTATTATAGTGCTTAATATCATAATTTTGTTTATATTATATGGTATTATTTTTATGGGTTTCTTTAGAGGAAGAACAAAGCAAAAGTGTTTTACCTTATGTATAACTTTCATAATTTTTCATAAAAACACAAATTTATTTATCAGATTCTCAGCTGTTTTAAATAATCTGTTATGATATTTCAAAATTATAACAACTAGATGTCCCTCTTTTTAGCTTCTGAGTAGAAAAATTATATCTTGTGATAAAATATGTATATGTATTTAAATATTTAAATCAATAGGAACAAAATGAAATGCTATATTTTAACACTTAGAAATGTGGAATTATTTTATGTTCTATTTTTTAGAAAGTGATACTTATCATGTAATGTGGTCATTCACGTAAATGGTAACCATTATTTAGGTGACATATAATGATAATATTTACCCTTTCAAAGTCCCTAATGAATATTTCAGCCTAAATCTGTTTTATAAAAAAATCTGGCTGTTTGCTTAGTGGGAATAGAGGATGATTATCTCTTTGCTTAGACACAGAAATACTTTGAAGTTATGTTTTTAATTAAGCCATGCAGAAGATTTCTGAGGATTTTAATGTTTGTATCTAATATTTATACAGAAAGATGCTGAATTTTATTTTTTAAATTTTTAAATTTTTTTAAGATACTGAATTTTAAAAACATTACTTAGCTTACATATCAGAATTATTTTTAATGTAATTTATATAGTACAATATTAATTTGTTTAAAGAATTATTATTTATATCTATACTTTTCCCTTCATATTCTCTTTACCTCTTATAATCGGAGTTTGAATTTGATCAAATACTTTTACTCAAATTATTTATGATATGAATTAGATTAGTACATATTCATATCTCAAATAATTGTATTGAAATATAATAAAAACTTTATGTATAACAAAAATATTATTGTGGACAGATCCTAAGGTGACTACTACTGATCTCTGCCTTCTGGTATTCACACATTATTGTATAATCCCCTTTCATTGAGTCTGGGCAGGACATGTGACTTGGTTCTAAACTAGAAAATTTAGCAAAGGTGATGGGGTATCACTTCTATGGTTATGTTTAGTGTTTTGTGTGTGTGTACGGTGTGAGGATTGGGTCTAATCCTGTATTTTTCCAAATGGCCATCCAGTTGTCTCAGTACCATTTAAGATGATGAATGTCTTTACTCCAGTCATTCAGAACACTATGCTTATCTTATACTAGATTTCTAGATTTTTCTGGAATTTCTGGAATTTTGTTTCTGGAATTTCTCTTCTGTACCATTTATCTTTCTATTTATGTACTGATGCCATACTGTTTTAATTTTATAGATGTTGAGTATATTTTAATGTCTTTTCAGTCTAGCTCCCCTCAAAGCTCTTCCTTTTCATAGCTGTTTCCAGCTATTCTTGTATGTTTATTTCTGTATATGAACATTAAGATCAACTTTTCTAGCTCCTTTAAAGCTCATTAGAATTTTTATTAGATCAAATTAACCATTGTCATTGAAATGAACTGACAACCTGATGATGTTGAGATAGCCTAATGAAAAATGAGGAATATCTTTCAGTTTATTTATATCTACTTTTGTGTTTTTCAGGCTGAATTTTATGCCTAAAATTTCATTATGTTTCCTCTGCAACTATTTATTTCCCCAGTTGTTTGTAAGCACTGGTGATTCTTTAAATAATACCTGAAATTAAAATACCAAAAATGGGTGTTTAAGCTCACTCAACTCATAATTATATATTTTGAAAATACTTTTGATACATTCAAAATTCTTTCAATAATTATTAATATAAAACCTTTTAGACAATGTATGTTTCTAATTTGCTTTCTTGAGTTTGAAAATATAAAAGAGAATGTCGTTTTTATATCGGACACCTTCAAGAACTCTATAAAGCCTCTGAGTTTAATTCTTAACAAGGTGGTGTTAATTCCTTATTTGTGTCAAAATTCTGAGCTTGAGTTATAAAAGCCAGCAGAAGTTACTTCCGAAACAAGAGCATATAATTTCATCCTTCTGAGAAAATGTGTCTTTTGGAGAAAATAAATTTTTTTTTTTTTTTTTTTTGGCGGTACGCGGGCCTCTCACTGTTGTGGCCTCTCGCGTTGCGGAGCACAGGCTCCGGATGCGCAGGCTCAGCGGCCATGGCTCACGGGCCCAGCCGCTCCGTGGCATGTGAGATCTTCCCAGACCGGGGCACGAACCCGTGTCCCCTGCATCGGCAGGCGGACTGTCAACCACTGCGCCACCAGGGAAGCCCTGGAGAAAATAAAATTTTAAGTATTCCTTTTAAAAACTATATTATGTTGAAGGTAAACATGTTACAATAATTTCCAGTCCAATATATGATTATATAATTTGAACAAACTAATTATTAATAACAAAAATGAAAGCTTCATATCTTCCGTATTGGAAAATAGGTTTGTATTGGAGCTCTTAAAGTCAACTCATAGATAAATTAAAAAGTACTTGAAATCCCTTGTCATTTGTCAAAGTTATTCATCTTAGATTGCTATGTGAACTTGAAAGCCATCTATTTTAGGCAGTAAGATATACAGGGAATACCATGCATAACACAGCAGGGAATATTATGTTGAATATTTTCCTGTTCTAAAAATAGTATTGTGATACCCATTTGCAACAAGTCAAGTTCACTTTTTGTGAGAGAAAAAGGAGTTATAACGGTATTGTAAATCAGTCCTTTATGTATATACTTGGTACAAAGTGATAGGATTTAAGTAGGTTAAGTCTAAAGGAAGGGACAATAGTATAGGAATAATATAGATTCTGAAGTGCTTAACCTAGCAGTAATGAGTATGATCATTTTCGAAAGCTAGAAAACTACTATATAACACACATTTAAAAAGTAACTTTTGGAGAAGTCACAGAAAACCTAAGATTACCCCTAAGTTCCTTTTTTCCAGAGAATAAAGTTAGTGGTATAAAGGGCTATATATTTCTACTTTAATCTTGTAGTTACTGTAGAAAAGTATTTACTCTTCAACTCATTTTTTTTTCATGGATGCAAAAAATTATCAAGCACATGACTGAAAATTGCATTCAGAATGTAACTGATTATTTACTTTATTATTCTCAACTGTTCGACCCTTCATTAATTAAAATATATATGTATTAAAATTATTTCTCAGTTCTAAGTAACTCTACTAAAGCTAAAGACATTTTTGGAAGAATTTTCTCACCTTTTAAAATTCTGCATATAATTTAAATATTGAGTCACTTTATACAATTACCCTTGTGTACATTTTATAATAATTAAATTTGGATGGCGTTCCAGGAAGTAGTATTATGCAAAGCCAAGCTATATATCTGTTAGTCACTAATTGTCATTTTAATTGAATTGTAGAAATAAGGATTGAAAGAATATGGGCTTCACAAATTTTCAAAATACTTATGATTTTCTCCCACTGCTATAGTTAACCATAATTTTAAAGAATTTAACTTAGAATTCATGAGTTTGAACGCTCATGTGTTCTTTCATTTTGTTATAATCTGCTTACATGAATTTAGAGTTTGAACTCCTGAATTTAGGGCTGGATGATTTAGAGAAAACTTTCCTCCATTACACAATTGAGGAGGTTTTTTTTTCAGTATGCGGGCCTCTCACTGTTGTGGCCTCTCCCATTGCGGAGCACAGGCTCCGGACGCGCAGGCTCAGGGGTCATGGCTCACGGGCCCGGCCGCTCCGCGGCATGTGGGATCTTCCCGGACCGGGGCACGAACCCGTGTCCCCTGCATCGGCAGGCGGACTCTCAACCACTGCGCCACCAGGGAAGCCCGAGGAGGTCTTTTTAAAATACAGATTCATTGGTTTAGAAACTGGGGAAAAATATATTAATTTCAAAGAATACCATAAGTAAGAAAAAGATGTGATTTATGAATTCCCACAACTTTTCCCCCCCTACCTAAAAATGTCTTTAAATCTTTATCCAGACTTGAAAATCTTCCCCATATTGTTAAGGGAGAATACATATCCCCCAAACTTTTATCCCATCCCCTATATTCCTCTTGTGTATGTTTGTCTTTTCCACTTATTTCTTCTCTCATGCATTCCCATATATAGGCTTTCTACATGAATTCTTTTGAAGATTTGTTTTTAAAACTTCAATTAATAGTAGTTTTTAAGATGTTTTAATGTAGAGTTTAATTACTTTTTTGCTGGAAGGAAAAGCATGAGGCTTTTGAATTTTGTTGCTTAATAGTAAATGAGATTTTTGTATTTCTACAGATGTGACTCTGAAAATCGCTATGTTGGTAATCCACTTAGAGGAACATGTTATTGTAAGTATTTGTATTTTTTATTTTAAATAGTTGGTTTGTTTTATTAGTTTCAGGTGATTTTGCAGGTAATAAAATTCATATTGAATAACTGATGTTGTCATTAATATGTTACCATTTCTATTTTTAAATCTTTTAACTCCATATATATTGCTAAGAACGTCAATGTCTTCTTGCTATATTCTCTAATTATATTTGGTGCATTTTTTTCTACTCTGAAGAGTAAAACAGCAATAGATCTATTCTGAACATGCAACAAAATATAGAACTTGAGTAAACTCAGCTGGATTTTGATGTAATCTTTTTCATTATGATTAAATTTTGAACAGATAGAATTTTGTGATAGATTTTTCCGGGAGGCAATTTTGGTTATTACTAAAAAGCTGTGCTGATTTTGTACTGAAAGATCCTTTTATTGAGTAATGATCATGTGGCAGATGTATGTTTAACTTTCAAGAAACAAACAATTTCCAAAATGCTTGTATTACTTTACATTTCCAGTAGCAATGTATGAGATTTTTAGTTCTTCAAAATCTCTCGGTAAAAAAACATTTTGTAGGTTTCATCATATCTTTTTTACGTAGACAATAATGTGTTCTGCAAGTAATGGAATTTGATTACTTCATTTTCTCACTGGATGCCTTTTTTTTTTTTTTTGGTCTTATTGCATTGGTACCTCTGGTATCATGTAAAAAGATATGATAAGCATGCAATTATTTTTGACTTGTTCCTGATCTCAGAGGGAAAGCACTCAGTCTTTCACCATTAAGTATGTTGTAAACTTTTCATATATGCCTTTATTAAGTTGAGGAAATTCCCTTCTATTCCTACTCTGTTGAGTATTTTTATCAAGAATGGATGATTTTTATGTCATACATTTTTTCTGCCTCAATTGAGATGTCCATAAGGTGTTTCTATTTTACTTTGTTAGTATAGTAATTTTAGTTTCAAAAATTAATGGATGGTATCACATTATATGGATATATCACTGTTTTTTCGTCCATTTACCAGTTGATGGACATTGGGATTATTTCTAGGCTTTGGCTATTAGAAAAATGCTGACATTTAGATAGTCTATATACTTTCATTTTTGGGGGGTAGATTCCTAGGAGTGGAATTGGGAGGTTAGATGATATGCTTATGGTCAAGAAACTGTCAAATGATTTTATAGCATGGATATACCGTTTTACATTCCCACTAGCAATTTATATGTTTCAGTTTTTCTGCATTCTCATCAACACTTTATATTGTCTATCTTTTTGATTATAGCCATTCTAGAGTATTAGTAGTATCTTGTGGTTTAAATTTGCATTTCTATTATGACTAATAACTCTGAGTTCAATTTCATGTGTCCATGTCTTGAACATGTTTTGTTAGATATGTAAAATACTAATTTCCTAATACTTTTGTTGCTATTTCAAATAGTATCTTTTAAAACTACATTTTCTATTTGTTTGATATGGTAAAATGAACTTCATTTTAGTGTACTGATCTGACATTCATAAAGGTCAGTGAACTCTGTTATTAATTCTAATAGTTTATAAATGTTTGATTTTAAAATAGTTATATTACATGCAAATAACTTTTATTCCTCACTTTTCCAATTTTTTATCCCATTATTGGGACCGTTGGGATCTCTCTTTCAGTGCTGAGTCAAAGTGATGGTAGTAGACATTACCATCAAGTTGAGAATTTGCTATAATTTATAGAATATTCCCTGTATCAAGTTAAGAAAATTCCTGTCTATACTAGTGTGCTGCAAGATTTCATCATGCGTGACTTTTTCCTCTACCTTGTTATATATGAAGCTGAATTAATAGATTTTCATTAATTAGACATCTTTTCATTCTGGGGTAAACCAAACATAGTTATGATATATTATTTTTGGGGATACTGCTAAATATTATTTGTTTATATTTTATTTAGGATTATTTTCAGTATAAATGAATGCAGACTATATTTTTACATTATTTTTTTCTGATGAATTGACCTTTGAGTTGTTGTTTTTCTTTTCTAACTTCATATTGTGTAACTATGGTAATAACTTTTAAAGTTGAATTTGACAAGATGGCTGTTTTATTTTTTTATTTTTTTAACGTCTTTATTGGAGTATGATTGCTTTACAATGGTGTGTTAGTTTCTGCTTTATAATAAAGTGAATCAACTATACATATACATATATCCCCATATCTCTTCCCTCTTGTGTCTCCCTCCCTCCCACCCTCCCTATCCCACCCCTCTAGGTGGTCACAAAGCACCAAGCTGATCTCCCTGTGCTATGTGGCTGCTTCCCACTAGCTATCTATTTTACATTTGGTAGTGTATATATTTTAAAACAAGAATAGTTAAAAAATATCAAGTGAACTTCAAAGGTTAGCTAAATTCAACTGAGATCTCTGGGTCTCGTGCTTCTTTATTGGTAGTTTTTTTTTGTTGTTGTTCATCTTTTTTTCCCCCCATGTTATAGCATTGGCTTTGGGTTTATTCATCCTTTCCACTGATTTTGTTTTCTAGTTCATCAGTTTTAGGTTTTGTCTTTAGTAATGTCCTTCTCTTTTATAGTTTATAATTGTTGTTTTGCCTACATTTGATATGTTTTCTTATTAATATTATTTTCTACATAGTTTATGGTTCAATTTTTATATTCTTTTTGTATTTTATGAAAGAATTTTCTTAATTTCAATTAAGTAAATCTTATTAAAACCATCTTTTAATTATGTTTTCTAATTTTCTTGAGAATGCGGCATAAAAAGATTCCAAAACCTACTAAGGTATTTTTTAGCCTATGGGACATTTGACAGTGTTTGGAGGCATTTTTATGTATCACAAGTAGGAGTGGTTTGTGGGTCCTATGGACTTCCAGTGGGTAGAGGGTGTTATATATTTTACAATGCACATGAGAGCTCCTTAGAACAAAGAATTATCGGACCCAAAATTTCAACATTGTGGGGGCTGAGAAATCCTGATTTAGAGGTTTAATCAGATACAGATATGATTTTGGAGGAAACACTATTTCACAGGTGGGTTTGTGTTCTTCATGTAGCAGAAGTAAGTAATGCCTGCAAGTCTCTCTTTTTATGTTCTTAGCAGAGACTGATGCGCAATGTTAGATTGTAGTTGATTAAGAGTTGTAAGCTGGTATTCTAACTACTTTATTTCTTGATTGAAAAAATTCTGTAAAATCAAATTTCCTCATGCGAGGTATTTGCTTTCTCATTGGTACAGTCATATAGGAAAGGCATGATAAATGCTTTAATTTGTTTTTATTAATTACTGGTTTTCAAAATAAAGAACTGTTTGCTTAATATCTTTCCAAGGTGACAACTAGATTTGTTGTTTTTGTGTTGTAAATTTATGGACACAAACATATTTAATATGTTTCAATCCACTTGCAATTATTTTCTTTACTGATGTTTATATTATCTATTTTCTATGTCTTTTAATTGATCCTTGTTGTCTATATTTTCCACATTCATTTTGTTTTACTTCTCTCAAACATCCTGGATTTTATGGAGACATATTTTTGTCTGATTTCTTAAAATTAGATATTCTTAATTGATTCTTCTTGAATCTTTAGTGTTTCTTGTGTCCCAAAGGAGTAACTAGTTACAATTATGGACACAAGTAAATTACATTCCATTTTTTTAGGAATAATAAATATACTAATATTTAAGCCTTTTATATTTGAGACTAAGCTGATTTTTCTTTAGATCAGTGCTATCCAAAATAAATATAATGTAAGCCACATGTGGAATTAAAATTTTTCTACTAGCTACACCACAAAAATTAAACAGGTGAAATCATTTTGAGTAATATATTCTATTTAATTCAGCATACCTAAAATGTTATTTTAATATGTCACAGTATAAAAAATCATCAATGACCTATTTTTTTTTTTTAGTTTTTCTTCTAGGTGTTTGAAATACAGTTTGTATGCTATACTAATGGCAGTCCCAATTCAAATCAGTCACATTTAAGTTACTCAGTAGGCACATGTGAATAGTGGCTACCATATTGGACAGCTCATCTATTATATAGGACTCTCACCCTTTTTTAAAAATGTTAAAAGGATAGTCATGAAGCACTAGATGGCAGTCTTGTCATTTGTTATGAGACCTTTAAAGTTTAATAACATTTAAAAGAAATGGTGTTAAAAAAAAAAGAAAAGGTCAGTAGTTCTTGTAATAGTGTTAATGGAAACGATTCTGATTTTAAAGATTGGAGTGAAATTTAAAATGCAGGTCCACACTGTAACTTGAAGCAATTGAGTGCAATGTGGTGTTAATTTAATTGAATGTAATACTTCAGCAGTTATATCCTATAGACAGTCATAGTAGTTTTTTAAACTTCAATTTAAAACCCCAAACCAAATGTATTAGATAGTTATCATGCATCACATGGAATAAAAAGAGTTTCTAGCAATGATATCAAATTTGATTGACCTTTGTAAACATTGAAGTACTCCTCTTGGCAAATATGAAAAGTAGTAACCACAAAGTAGTATAGTTTCTTTTTTTCTTAAATGCTTTTTAAAAAATTGTAACAACAATTATAATGAAGAAAACCTTAAACACAAGATGAAAGACTCGACTATGAAAATGTTATATAGAGGGTATATTTCAATGAGTAGAATCAGAGTACGGAAAGTCACTTACTGAAATCATCTACTTTTTGCTCCTACTATGTGTAATGTCCACACTATCCATTGTATTTCAGTATATTTCCAAGTAATCTAACATATTTGGGTTTTTTCTCCTTTTACTCTGAACAATTACTATTTTACTTGATTTTCTCCTATTGCTGTGTAGAGTTCAGTGTGCAATTTTGTGATGAAAATAATACACTGCCTCTTTTAAGAGTAAGGAATTTAATTACTACTTTTATATTCAGTGTTCACCTCTACCACTCATCACATCTTACCTTAGATTATATTACTAAAAATCAAAATACTTATCTATTCATCTCACTGTAAACCCTTTAATTATTTTTGATTTATTTAATTAATGTTTGTCTTGGACTGAAAGACATTATTTATAAGCATATTATTTATTGAATTTGATTTTTTTCTTTTGTTTGATAAAAGAGAGATAATATTTCTAATAAGTGTTATTATAGCTGTAAATTAAAATAACAAATATCAGTCTCAATTTTATTACTTAAAATGCTATGTCATACAAAACAGTGAAAACAATTGAAACTTGAATTAACCTTATATTTAGTTTAACTATTCTAAAAGGTTCTCCCCTTTTAATATATACTGTACTTTAATGGTTTATGTGACTTTTTAACTAATAAATATAAATAGCAATTTAAATAGGGTCTGGTTGGTCCATCTGCAAATAGAGCAGAAATGACCTTGATCAACACAGAAAATCTAAATTCTTATATTTCACAAATTGAAGACGTGATGGATTGAAGATTATCTGACAAAACATAAATGAATCACATGGTTGACATTTTAATCTTATTCTTTCATTCATGTGTTCTTATTACATTTTATGAAGCTTATATTCTAGTGTTTTAAAATGTTTATTTCAGAATTATTTAATATTTTAGCATATTAAAAAATGAAGGACAATACAGCACAATTATGAAAAAGTTAAAAATAACTGAGAGAGGGACTTCCCTGGTGGTCCAGTGGTTAAGACTCTGTACTTCCACTTCAGGGGGCACAGGTTCAATCCCTGGTCTGGGAACTAAGCCAAAAAAAAAAAAAAAATAGCTGAGAGAAAAAAAATTGCTACTGAATTAACCTAGAAGAGAGATGAAAATTTATTTGACTGTATACTTATAATAAAAGTGTTATATTATTCTGGTTATGTAAATAACATAACACACTGTAAAAATAATTAAATAAAACAAAAAAAAGTTTAATGAGGAAAACAAAAATGTCTGAAAACCTCCCACCAGGGCTCCCAAGTGGAGCTGTGCTGTCTGTGCCCTCTGCAAAGATGCCCAGCTGTGAGGCAGAGTGGCAGCTCATCTCCTGAACATACTTTTCTCGCTTTATCTGTCTTGAGCAAGGGTTGATAGCTCCTTATTTGTATGAAGATGTTGAATGTGCTTTTCTTTTCTTTTTTTTACTTGTGAATTTGTTTTTATTTTTATTGGGCTATAGGGGATGGGTTGGGAAATATCTCTGCAAGTTATGCCGTACTAGGGAAATGTCCATTCTCATTTCCCTGGGGTAGCTTTCCGAGCTTTTTCTTTTTCTTGGAGCTGCTGCTCTTGCTGGCAGCAGCCTCTTCAGGTCCACTGCTGAGTGGCTTCTCCTTGGAAGAGAATTGCCTCTTTTTCTTGGGAAATGCTGAATGCATGTCTTTCTAAATAACTTATGTCCTGAGAACGATTTTACATAAAAGGAGTAATAGCATATATAATATTCCTATTGTGAACAACTTTTTTCCACAGATATATAGCTCATTATTTAGGATCATTTATTAAATAAAACTGGAAAACCACCTGATTTTAAAATAGTGATAATACTAGTTAAACTTTATTGAGCACTTATTGTGCCAGGCTATTTTAAGCTTTTTACATTTATTAGCTTGTTTAATCTCAAATGAGAAAGGTATGGTTATTTTTTTTTCATCTTTATTGGAGTATAATTGCTTTACAATGTTGTGTTAGTTTCTGCTGTACAACAAAGTGAATCGGCTATATGTATACATATATTCCCGTATACCCTCCCTCGTGAGCCTCCCTCCCACCCTCCCTATCCCACCCCTCTAGGTCATCACAAAGCATCGAGTTGATCATCCTCTGCTATGCAGCAGCTTCCCACTAGCCATCCATTTTACATTTGGTAGCGTATATATGTCAGTGCTACTCTCTCACTTCATCCCAGCTTCCCTTCCCCACGCTCTGCATCCTCAAGTCCATTCTCTATGTCTGCGTCTTTATTCCTACCTTGCCACTAGGTTCATCAGTACCGTTTTTTAGATTCCATATATATGCGTTAGCATACGGTATTTGTTTTTCTCTTTCTGACTTACTTCACTCTATGACAGGCTCTAGGTCCATCCATCTCATTTCAGATAACTCAATTTCATTCCTTTTTATAGCTGAGTAATATTCCATTGTATATGTGTGCCACATCTTCTTTATCCATTCATCTGTCAATGGACATTTAGGTTGCTTCCATGTCCTGGCTATTGTCAATAGTGCTGCAGTGAACATTGTGGTACATGACTCTTTTTGAATTATGTTTTTTTTCAGGGTACTTGCCCAGTAGTGGGATTGCTGGGTCATATGGTAGTTCTATTTTTAGTTTTTTAAGGTATGCTTATTATTGCCATTGTTTTAATTTGAGGGAAAAGAGGCAGAGGAAGTTTAATTCATTTGTATAAGATCACATGGCTAGGAAATGTCAAAGCCAGTTTCAATCCAGGCAGCCTGGGTCTATACCCACCTCTGGATCTATACCACTCACTCTCAACTACAGGTAATAAAACTAGAGCAACAAAAATTCGCAGTATATTTAACCTAAGAGTTGTTTTTATATGAATAAGGTAAAAACATCATGTTAAAGGAAATGAAAACAGGGACTAAATAATTAAAAATTTAAACTATTTTCTCAAATGAAGTCTTCATATGAAAATATGCTTACAAAAATTGATATATAAATTTAATGCAGTTCTAATTAGAATTCATTCAGTTCAATTTTTTTTTTTTTTTTTTTTTTTTTTTTTGCGGTACGCGGGCCTCTCACTGCTGTGGCCTCTCCCGCTGCGGAGCACAGGCTCCGGACGCACAGGCTCCAGACGCACAGGCTCAGAGGCCCTGGCTCACAGGCCCAGCTGCTCCGCGGCACGCGGGATCCTCCCGGACCGGGGCACGAACCCATGTCCCCTGCATCGGCAGGCAAACTCTCAACCACTGCGCCACCAGGGAAGCCCTCAGTTCAATTTTTTGAAGAGTATGCATAGAATAAATTATCTTAAAGTTTATTTTATATGCTGCACTTTTAGAATATACAGTAAAATTGTGAAAAGGAAGATTAGTGAGAAACTCCCACCTGATAGATATTCATACATAGGGTAACTCTAACTGTACTGGTTCCTATTCTGGTATAGGAATCAATTAACAAAACGGAGTTCAGGATTAGATTCCTGAACATTTGGGAATTTATATGGCAGTCATTGTATTTTTATAAAAGTTCTTAATGACTTAATCTGCTTGTTCTAAAATATCCCAGACTTTACTTTAGATTGTGGCTTTTGTATTTACTATTTTTCTGCCTCAAATACTCCATCTCTAACTAATAGTCAACTCTTACCTAAAATAGAGTCCCTTAGGTATTACAATAACTTTTTTTTTCCATCCTAATGCACTGAAATGAAATTATCTCACTTGTTTGTTAACTTGAATGTGGGTTTTCTTTACTCATTAGAAAGAAAATCTGTGAACCCAAGACCTCCTGTTGTTGGAACCTATACTTAGAAAAGCCTGTGGCTCCTAGGAAGGCTTTCAGTAAATATATGCTGGAGTACACATGTAAATTATTAACAAATGAATGAATACACATGTATTGTGGCTGTATGGGCAAGTATTTTTATTGATAGGGTGTTTGACCAAAAATGTTTGGAGATCATGTTATAGGTTATCAAGTAAAAGTTGCTTTACATTATTTTTTAATTTATTTACATAAAGTAGTACAGCTTTAAGCACCAGCCATTGATTTAAATACAAATGAGTTTCAATCTTTGTTTTTCTACTTAGCCTGTGGAACATTTGCTACAAATAAAATTTAAGCAGTTTTCCATATGTCATTGCAGAATAATGGAAAGTTTAGCTACTTGGAGATACTATGAAGCAAAGGAAGGTGGCTTCTGAAGAGATCATGGTATATTATGTGAAAACCCGTAAATTAGAATCATTGACATAGAGGCATTGGTGATCATGGTCCATCCTCTTTTATTCATTGATGAAAAAAGTAAGACTCCATGGGTTGAAGTGTATATCCTAGGCCACACAATGAGTCATTCAGAGTGTGGTTAATCACAAAGGTTCTGTGCTTTTTCTGTGATATTATATCTAGCCAGTGTTCCACTTGCAAAATTCCTGCAACAGATTTCGCCTTTGCAATTATTCTAAATGTTTCAAGTTCAATAGAAATTCTTAATTAATAATTGTAAGCATGGATAGTACTGTTCAGCAAGCAAGGAAATACTGTATTTATTGAATATTTATTATGTGAAAAACAATTTAATATTATTTAAAATGCACAAGGATGACATATTTTTTTCTCCTTAATTTTTACTTACTTAAGAATTATAAATGTCATGAAGAACCTAGGGGTAAGACAGGAATAAAGACACAGACCTACTAGAGAACGGACTTGAGGATATGGGGAGGGGGAAGGATGAGCTGTGACAAAGCGAGAGAGCGGCATGGACATATATACACTACCAAACGTAAAATAGATAGCTAGTGGGAAGCAGCCGCATAGCACAGGGAGATCAGCTCGGTGCTTTGTGACCGCCTGGAGGGGTGGGATGGGGGTGGTGGGAGGGAGGGAGACGCAAGAGGAAAGAGATATGGGAACATATGTATATGTATAACTGATTCACTTTGTTATAAAGCAGAAACTAACACACCATTCTAAAGCAATTATACCCCAATAAAGATGTTAAAAAAATAAATAAAGTTCTTAATCATAACAAAAAAGAATTATACTGTTAGTGCTTGGAGAGACTGTCAGTTATTGGAATTGACTCACTTTCGTTTATTCATTCAACATATGTTTATTGACTGACTACTTTGTTGGACTCTGGGGATATTACAGAGAACAAAACATGTTCTGCTCCATTGAAGCTTATAAAGTTGTAGGGAAGATAGATATTGAACTCGTTATATAGTTACCTAGATATGATTGTCGTAAGAACTCTGAATGAGAATTATAGATGCTTTGGGACTATATTACAAGAGATTACAAGAGAGCTTGACCTAATTTGTGGACCCGGGAGTAGAAGTGGGTGAAGCAAGAGAATAATGAAGCTTTGATGTGAAAGATGACTTGGTTAGTGGAGTGGTGATGGTGTGAGTATGGGAAGGAGTAGAATCAGCGGGGGCAGCTTGCACAAAGGTCAGTGGCTGGAAAGAACATGGCATATGGTATACTAATACTTTAACACACACAACTAGGTAAAGGGGGTTAGGGGATGAGGTGTGTGAGATATGCAGGATCAAATCATGTAGCACTTTATAGGACATGTAAGGACTTAAGAAAAATCTTAAGAAAAAAGAAGCCATTGAAGGATGTTAAGAGGAGAGTTAAATGTTAAATTTTAATTTTAAAATAATCAGGCTGCTTGCAGTATGTCAAACAGCTCGGTGAGGGCAATAGAGCATGAAAGGATCATTTTAGTTCATTTTCTGAGGCATTGTTCCTGCAGCTACGTTTTATTTTATTTATCATTTATTTATTTATTTTATGAAAGTCTTTTTGATTAACTGTTATTATCCTTTAACCGTGTTCACAAACCTCCAAGTCTACTAAAAAGAAAATCACTATAACAATTAACTCTTTTTTTAAAATCTTTATTGGAGTATAATTGCTTTACAATGGTGTGTTAGTTCCTGCTTTATAACAAAGTGAGTCAGTTATACATATACATATGTTACCATATCTCTTCCCTCTTGTGTCTCCCTCCCTCCCACCCTCCCTATCCCACCCCTCTAGGTGGTCACAAAGCACAGAGCTGATCTCCCTGTGCTATGCGGCTGCTTCCCACTAGCTATCTATTTTACGTTTGGTAGTGTATATATGTCCATGCCACTCTCTTACTTTGTCACAGCTTACCCTCCCCCTCCCCATATCCTCAAGTCCATTCTCTAGTAGGTCTGTGTGTTTATTCCTGTCTTACCCCTAGGTTCTTCATGACATTTTTTTCCCTTAAATTCCATATATATGTGTTAGTGTACAGTATTTGTCTTTCTCTTTCTTACTTCACTCTGTATGACAGACTCTAGGTCCATCCACCTCATTACAAATAGCTCAATTTTGTTTCTTTTTATGGCTGAGTAATATTCCATTGTATATATGTGCCACATGTTCTTTATCCATTCATCTGTTGATGGACACTTAGGTTGTTTCCACCTCCTGGCTATTGTAAATGGAGCCTGCAGCTACATTTTAAATATGACTGTGATACATTTACACTGTGAGTATACCTGAACTTATATTAGCATAAGTTTTATCATTTAATAAACAATTGTCTAAGTTGGCAAATGCATGTACTTATACATATGCCATTGTTTAAAACATATTTGAATTCTTGATGTTGTTGTCAAAGTCTGTATGCATCCTTTTCACACCCCTCAGGATGGCTGAATACATGATCATGAACTCATATATTTATGAACAAATATAAAACTATATAAATACACATATGAGAATCTGTTTGACTTTTGAAATCTTTTAGAATTAATTCAGAGCCAATATAGTGAATAATGAAAGTGAAATAATATTTATTGAATGCCTTTATTTTGTGAGACAGTCAAGCCAAATACATACTAACACAATTATGTTTAACCCACAGAGCAATCCTATGAGGTAGGCAATTTTATCCTCATTGTACCATTGAATCTCACTGAGGTTAATTAACCTACATATGATAACCCAGTTGGTAAATGGGAGATGACAGTTGAGATCTCCTTAAATACTGTGCATAATGCTAAATTAAAAGTAAAATACAATATTCACTGGTAAAAAAGCAAATCATTAGGCCTTAATTCCTTCCTCAAAATATTCAAATTAAGAATTTCTGAAATTTGTATGAACAGTGCATTGATACAGCATACACAAGTCAAGGTTGATTTCACTCACTTGTGATCCTGGCGTGTTTGCCTTCTTAGACCTCAGATATATCGATAGTTCCAATATGTTTGATGGTTTTTATCACTGGTTACTATTTTCTTAAAAATGCATTATTTTATATAGCTTTCGTTAAAAGAGTAAAACAAATATTCACCATTTGCTCTTCATCACCCCCATATGTAATGTACTCAGAAACTTTCTTCATAGTTCAAGTTCTCTTTCAAAAAGTCTTTCCTATGTATAAATTTTTAGTCATCACTTCGCAATTAATCATTAGTTTGTTGTAATATCTGACCTTTTCAAACATTTTGTGCGTGTTAAAATCTTTTCTCTTGATGTTTTATTTGCTTAAACTCCTTTTTTTTTTTTTGTGGTATGCAGGCCTCTCACTGTTGTGGCCTGTCCTGTTGCGGAGCACAGGCTCCGGACGCTCAGGCTCAGTGGCCATGGCTCACGGGCCTAGCCGCTCCGCGGCATGTGGGATCTTCCCAGACTGGGGCACGAACCCGTGTCCCCTGCATCGGCAGGCAGACTCTCAACCACTGCGCCACCAGGGAAGCCCTAAACTCCTTTTAACATGCTGTCTGTGTCTTATTCATGAGCTTGATTTTGTATATAATTTGTCATTAATTCTTTGTGGTGAATAGCAGCCACTTTTTTTTTTTTTTTGCTCCAGGACTGCTAGTCCAGTATTGACTGAACTACCTAAAAAAGTCTGCTGTTGCATATTGGAACTTCACCCTTGGTTTGCTCTAGCCAGAGAAGACTAGGCAGAGAGACTAATTATTTTACATGTTTTTATTTGTCTATACCTAAGAAATAAGTGAATTAGGAATTAGATATGCCATTTCTGGAAAGATATACAACCATATAAATCTGATTTCTTAACATGTAAGTGTAAGTCATGTAAAAACACATTAAAGATCAAGGATCAAAAGAAAAAAGTTCTCTGAACACTTCTTTTAACAAATTTCCCCTGTTTTGGCCCCAGTTATGGAAGTAATGTGTGTTTCATTCTAGAAAAGAAATAGACAAAAAGACAAATTAAAAATCACTGAAATTCTTCTATCCAGAGAAAATTATTGGTAACATTGTATCTGATACTTTCCCAGTCTTTTGTCTATGTAATGACACTGTGGTAGACTGAATAATGGCCTCCCCCTCCAAAGAAGTCCACATCCTAATTCCTGAAACTTGTGAATATATTACCATAAATGGTAAAAGGGGATTTGCAGATATGATTCAATTAAAGATTTTGAGATGAGATTTTCCTGGATTATTCTGGTGGACCCAGTATAATTACATGCATTCTTCTGAAAAGGTACAGAGGGAGATTTGACTACAGTAGTGGGAACTGTGATGATGGAAGGAAGAGGTTGGAAAGAGAGGAAGGAAGGGGTCATGAGCTAAAGAATGAGAGGTCTTCAGAAGCTGGAAGAGGCAGGAAGTGGATTCTTTTTGAATATCCTCCAGAAGGAACCACCCCTAACACTGGTTTTACCCTGTAAGACTCATTTGGGTTTCAGACTTACAGCACTATAAGAGAATAAATTCATGTTCCTTTAAGCCACTAAGTTTCTGGTAATTTGTAACAGCAGCAATAAGAAGCTAATATACACTTTTAGTGTATTTATTTCTTTTCCAAACATGGCATGACAAAGGAAATATTTCTCAGAATTATTTTTCTTTAATTTGTCCTTAATATCTTTAGGTATGTCATCTGTTCTCTTGTAACTACCAGCATATCATACCTTTAAATTAATTTTATTCATTGTTTTTTTTCCATATTGGCAGTTTTAAAATCAAATAAAAATTATCTTATTTTTGACATGAAATCTATCCTCAACAAATTTTTATTCACCTTGCATAATTGAGACTTTATGTCTGTTGATTATCAACTCCTGTTTTTCCCCTCCTCTCAGCCCATGGCAACCATCTTGCTACTTTCTAATTTTATGGGCTTGACTATTTTAGATACCTCATATAAGTAGAATTATGCAGTATTTGTCCTTCTGTGACTGTTTTATTTCACTGAGCTCCAGCAATATCATTCTGGGTGTTTATCCAAAAGAGTTGAAATCAGGATCTTGAAGAGATAATAGCATTACAGTGTTCATTGCCACACTGTTTAATAGAGTCAAGATGTAGAAATAGCTTAAATGTTCATTGACGGTTGAATGGAAATCCTGTAATGTATGAGATGAATGAAACTTGAGGACATATAGGCAGCTTTTTTAAAAGCTCTTTTAAAATTTTCCATGTGAAATAATTTCAGATTTACAAAAAATGTGCACATTTTTTTATGACTTTGACCCTTGGAAAGTATTGCACAGTTACTTTATAGAATATCCCTCAGTTTGGTTTTGTCTGATGTTTTTTCATGATGAAATTCAGGTTATGCATTTTTAGTAAGGATACCACAGAAGTGATGTGTGTTTTTTCTCAGTGCATCCTGTCGGGAAGCATATGATATCATTTTGTTCCATTATTGGTGGTGTTGTCTTTGGTCACTTGTTAATGCACAATGTCTACCAGGTTTTCCACTCTAAAGTTACTGTTTTTATTGTATTTAGTGAGTGTATTATGGGGAAATTCTTTGAAATTGTGTAAATGTCCTATTTCTCACCATACTATCACCCACTATTTTTACCATACATTGATGTTCTTGCCAAATGGTGATTTTCTATTCTGTTATTTCTTCTGTTTCCTCTACATTTATTAACTATAAGGAAGAGCTGTCTCTTCTCCTTCATTTATTTGTTTATTCACTTATTTGTGTTTATCAGTACGGACCCATGGAGATACACACGCACACGTATTGTGGCTTATGATAAATTGCTATTGTTATTTATTTTACAGCTGAAATTGCTCTAGATTTGGCCATCGGGAACTCCCTCAAATTGTCTCCTCTGTTGTTTTGGCAAGACTCTGTTATTCTCTGAGTACTTCCTTATTTTCTGACACTATAAGAAATTTCAGACTCATATTGTACTTTCCAGCCCTAGCCCTGTAATCAACCATTTTTCCAAGAAGCCATGGTTCCTTATATTGGAGAATGGTGTTTAGAAAGAAGAACCTGGGAGCTAAGTATGCTCATTGGTTCTGGGGCATTAACCTTTCTTTCCTTTAAAAAATGTTTTTATTTTTTAAATTAAACCACCAAGTATATTATTACTCTCTTTTTGAAACTCTACTATCTTGCTTTAACAGAAACTTGTATCCTGAAACGTGACTCTTCTCTAGGGGAAGTGTTGACTGTTTTTTCTTTCCCAGTATCGACCCCTTAGAATCTAGACATAGAAATAGTATCAACCTTTCTTCCTTTGAGTTTGACAAATAACCGCTTTTCTTTACTCACTGCAAAATTTCATCTCCTTTGAAGCAATATTTTACCTCTCCTTGTTGCTGCCTTGCACTGAAATCCTGTGCGGCCCATTTAACCTTCTATCCGTTTAATACTTTTTCACCTGCCTGTTATCTCTCTTGACATCATTCTTGATTTCAATTTCTGCGTGTACATTAATTATGCATTAATTACGTTGTGTTCAAGTTCCAAGAAGGCTTATAGGACTCGAATACTCTGTACTCTCAGGATAGCTTTATTATAAGCAGAGGATATACATTGAAAGTGGTCTGGAGATCTTAGATGTTAGGGCTGACTATATAGTTATAGCAGTTAAGGTGGTGTGGGTTTTTTGTGTTAAAATAGCTCCCAAATAAGAACTGTAGGTATTTATATTTTTATATTATATCTGGCCACATACTGAAATTTTTTATTATTTTAGTAGCTTTTTAGTTGTGTTATATTTCTTTGTCAACAATCTGATTTTAGACATAAGAAAGTTAACTTTGTTTTCTTCTTTTATTCTAACTTGAAATCTGTCATCTGTTCACTGACAGACCTTTTTGCTATGCTATTTCCATATCTGTATTTGTCTCTTAGTTGTAGTATTTGTATAAATAATTTTTTTTCAGGATGAGTATGTAGATCTTATATTTTAGGGCATTTGCTTATGTGGAGTTATTATGTTGTTTTTCTATGTAGACAGGATGGTTGAGTATGTATATTTCATAAAATATTGCTTCAGTTTCTTGTCTTTTGACATGTTGTTACTCAAGATCACCTAGCATCTTGCCTAATCTTGCTTTCTAAATAACTAATTTGTTTGTATGAATATATGTGTGTGTGTGTGTGTGCGCGCACGCGCATGTGTGCACATGCCCATATGGATATGCCTGGATGTCTATTTTTTTAATAACAACTTTATTGAGATATAATTCATATACCTAAAGTCTCACTTTTTTAAAGTGTACATTCAGTGATTTTTTTAGTATATTCACAAGGTTGTGCAGACATCACCACTATCTAATTTATAGCATTTTCCTCACTCCTAAGAGAAACCCAGTACAAATTATCAGTCACTCCTCATTCTCCTTTCCCCTAGCCTTGGGCAACCTTTTTCCTCTCTTTATAGATTTGTCTACTCTGAAATATCGTATAAATAATATCATGGAATATGTAGATTTTGTGATGGCTTCTTTTATTTATCATAATGTTTTCAAGGTTCATCCATGTTATAGCAGGTATCAGTACTTCATTCTTCTTTATGGCCAAATAATATCTTTTTATCTTTTATGCAGGGCATTTCCTTTTAACATTTAGGTTTGAATCTTCAACAGATTTTTTATCATATATTTAACATATATGTGCTCCTTTCAATTTGTTATGATTGTCTGCTTTTAACAACACTTTCCCTGCATATGTTGAAAATTTGTATGTCTAATATTCCTCTTCAGTGATTTTCATCTCTGTTCTATTCTGGGAGGCTTTTTCAGATTTGACCTACATGAACTGGTTCAGAATTATGTTTTAATTCCTTTATTTTCTGATCCTTTATTTTCTGATCCATAAAAGGTGGCAGTTTAACATTATGAGTGATACTTCACTCACAACACGTGAAGCTATTCATGACCTATAACATTTAAATGTTTCACCTTGGTTTCAGTATTATTATACATGGACAAAATTTAAAAATGTTTACCACTGAATTCTTTTTACCAATTGTTAATAAGAGTCACTTTTGTAGAATGATACTTATCACAGAGTCATTTAAAAACTGCTGAAAGTAAAAATTACTACAATAATAGGTCCAAGTAAATGCATTATGACATGTGATGAAATATTATTTAGCTATTAAAATTCATGTTTTCAAAGAATTTTGATTTTATGAAACTAAGATACCAAAATGTCTCCCCGTCTTTCTATCTACAGAATTATAACTGGAATAAAATGCACCAAAGTGATAGCTGTATTTTTCTCTGATTGTAAGATTGTGGATGACTTTATTTTATTCTCTTGTGTAGTTTCCAGAATGGCTACAGTGTTTGTAGAACCTTTATAATAGCAAGAGAAGTAATAAATAGAATTTTGAAGCGTTAGGACTACTTTCATATCTATATTTTGCTTTTTGTTGCTTGATAACAAAGATTTATAGTTTGCCAGTCTTGAATAGGCCACTAAGAATTAATGATAATAATTTTCAAATCTGATATGCAATATATTTTCACCTAACTTTTGTCAATTTTTAAAAGTACATATCAGGATTGTATTTTTTTTTTCCCTACAGACAGCCTTTTGATTGATTATCAGTTTACATTCAGCTTATTACAGGAAGATGATCGCCATCATACTGCCATAAACTTCATAGCAAACCCAGAACAGGTGAGAAGATAATTTAACTTTTAAAATATCAACGGATACAGCTTTTCATCATCTTTCATTGTAATTGTACCTCTTCTCAGAATTATCACACTGTAGGACTTTTGTAGAAAGACTAATCCTGTTAATTTTTTCTTTTTGTAAGACCTAGTTATCTTTGTGATTCACAGAATTTGTGAGCTTGATATTTCAGATTTTGTAAATAGTCCTACAATTTATGCATTATTTCTATTATTTTTCAGGCTTACAGCAGTGTTTATGCTTTTAATTACGTTCTGAAACTGGGAGTAGTCTTTTTGAAAATATAACCCAAAGCTTCAAAACACAGGCTATCTTATATATATTTTCTTCTTTTAAAAATATACTGTTACATAGTAGTAAGTTTTCATTATATTTTTTCTAAATCAACTGTTTTATCTGAGTTATATGAATGCTAGGTTTAAAAAAAAATATTTTTATTGAGATGTAATTGACATTGCATTGTGTAAGTTTCAACTGTATAATATGCTGATTTAATATGTGCATATATTACAATATGATTACAAACATAGCATGAGCTAACACCTCTGTCACGTCACATAATTGTAATTTTGGGGGGGCAATAATTAAAATCTAGTCTCTTAGCAACTTTGAAGTTTATGATACAGTATTTGTTGTCTGTAATCACTATATTGTGCATTAGATCTCTAGGATTTACCTACTCTTTGCAAGTTTGTACCCTTTAACAACTTCTTCTGGGGGAGAAGTTCTCAGGGTTGTGCACCTTCTCCCAATCTCTCTGAGTCATGTTGGCTCTAGTGAGCCACCCACATTTTGTTTGTTTTCTCTTAGCTGATGTCAGATGTCCACACATGCTTGTTCTCTCAGTGCTCTCTGTCATAGTGGAGACAGAAATAGGTCCTTTGGGCAGTACAATTAAAGGACAATCATGTTGGATATATCCTACACTCTCTCTTTCCCCTGAGGGAGCAGTCATTGGCCAAGTTGATCTTTCTGATGTTGAGCTGTGCTGGCTTGGGGGAGGTGCTGACCTTGGTAAAGTGAAATTGTTCTTTTTACCCATTATAATGTGGCTATTCTCAGTTTTGTATTCATTTTTTTGTCCTGCAACTTCTTAACTGGATTTTGGTCCTGTCAAAAAGGTGTTTTGGTCCCTCTATCATTGTTAAATTGTTTTCTTTTTGTCAGGGATGAGTGCTGGGGCTTCCTATTCCACCATCTTGCTGATGTCACTCTTTCTCAAATGCTGTATTCTTAGTATACATTAATCCAGCTTACTAAATCTATATCATATATTTTAATAGTTTTTCAAATAGGTGAAACCTCAAAATGTATCCTGGCATTCGCTAGCTTCTTTCCTCTAAAATATTTTACTGAACTTGCCAAAAAATAGTATAATTTAAATTTTCATTTTCTAGTAAAGTAAGAGCCCTCTTTCCCCAAAATAGGGAAATACTCCTTATTCCTTAGATTTTAAGGGATGCCTACATTCTTGGGACTACATGTAAAGTTTTGACTTTTAAATAAGACTTTTTGAGGATGTCTTCTTACAAGTATAATACTCTCTTCACTGATGGTGTGTATTTTTATAAAGACATATTAATGTCAGAAACTACATTTTCTGTATAATAAGAATGTTTTAATAAGTGCACTGTAAACACTGTGGACTTCTTTTTTATTGTGGTAAAACATACGTAAAGTAAAATTTATAATTTTAACCATTTTAAGTATACAATTTGGTGGCATTTAAGTACATTTGCAGTGTTATGCAACCATTACCACAATCCATCATCAACATTTTTGATCAGTCCAAATAGAATTTCTGTATCCATTAAGCAATAACTCCCTATTCCTCCCCTACCCCCAGCCTCTGGTAACCTTTATTCTACTTTCTCTGTCATTCTCTATCAGTTTCTGTGTTCCAGGTACCTCATATGTGTAATCATACAACATTTGTACTTCCGTGTTCGGCTTATTTCACTTAGCCTAATGTTTCAGTGTTTCCAATGTTCATCCATGTTGCAGCATGAATCAGAATTTAGTCTTTACCTTTGGCTTCTTGAATGTTTAATGGTACTTGTAGAGTTCATTGAGGATATAAGACATTTAATATAAGTGGGATATCTGACTCACAATGTGGGTGTGAGTAATCCTTCTCTCCAATATGATCATAGTGTCATACACATAGGCTCAGATTAGCCATAATTCTAGTTTGCTTCTCTCTTGGCTATCCTCTCCTCCTTCAATTTCCAGAAAAACTTGAATTCTTACAAATGTCACAGCTTTCAGTTTTACTTTCTGCTGTGTTGTTCAGTTGAAGCCAAGAGCCCAGACACATGTTTTTGGAAACTGAAGGACACTAAACTATCATGAGAAGTGCCACCAAAGATGCTTGTAACATCATTATAACTAATTTATAATTATATTTATACAATTTATAATTAAAGAGGAATTCAACTTGGAACAATTTCTGAAATTAAAATGGATTGTTGGTCTGGGTTTCCTACTTATCCTACAAAAAAATAAAAAAATAGGTACCTACATTATTTATGCATTTATTATATTTTGAAAACAGATATAATTCTAACCCACTGTACATCATCTCCAGCCAGTGCTTTCATGTGAACAATTTCTGGAGTAGTTTCTTGTATAATATCTTGCTGAATTTATCCACATCTAACAATAATGTTCTAAATGACTAATTTTTCATTTACTGTGGTAGTCACAGTATTACCTCTTCCAGTCCAGTATATTTCCTTGACCTCAAATGTATTTTAATACATTTAATCAAATGTATTTTATAGGGCTTTAGTTATGGTACCACATATTTCAGTAATGCTTAAACTTGAAAGGATGAACTAAAAATTCAAGAAGAGTTCTACAGTTTCCTATATCAGTTGCAAATTTTGTGTGACCTTTCTAGCAATAATACCAGTTATTCTCACATTTCCCCGACCCAAAATAAGGCACACACAATCATGAAGATGTGACTTCAAGATAAAAATAATGATTTAAGTTTTCTTAGGGGTACATTGTTTCTACCATGTTTTGTTTTTGTAGAAAAGCAACTATTTTTGAACCACTCCATTAATAATAAAAAAATTAACCCCTTCTCAGAGATCAGCAATCATGCCTTCTTGATTCTGGTAAGGAAGTTCCCTGGTAAGGAAGAAGATGAAGAATCTTATTTAATGTTCACAAGGAAGTCTTTAGGAAAGTCATGAAATCCCCATTTCAGAGATAAGGAAACTGATTTTCGGGAAGGAGAGGTAACCTTCCCTATATCAATCAGCACGTACATTAAAGAGCTAAGATTTGAACCCAAGGTCGCCTGACTCAATGATGCCTAGTCTTTATAAACTCATTTTGTTGCCTCATGAACCTGACTTAATTAATACGAAGCCACAATTGCTAAAATATTGAATTGTAGCAGCCTCTGGCTTACATAGAGATGGCCAGATCATAGTAGGGAAGATAAATGGGAACTTTAAATATACCTTTGAATTTATCACCTATATTTTTTCATCAAAAAAGTATAATTGGCGTCGACACTTTCTCACTTGAGTATTGACATGATGTTTACAGTTTGAGAAATATAGCATGGACATAATTAAAACAGTAAACATATCTATCTAGTATAATTTGATTTTTTTAACCACAATATTTTCTTTCTTGGTAGTCAAACAAAAATTTGGATATTTCAATTAATGCATCAAACAACTTTAATCTCAACATTACATGGTCAGTTGGTTCAACAGGTAAGAGAATTTTGTTGTCATGTGTCTTTCACTTCTGTTTCTATACATAGTAGGGTGTTCTATGACCTTTTATGTTAATTTAAATAATTGAAATTAAAAAATATTATATGGCATATATATATACTATATGCCATAATTATGCATATAATAATACCTGCTGTTTCAGGTAAAAATAATAAGTAGCATTATTAATAAAGCTTCATTACAGTGTTAACTTTCTCCCTAATTCAATTAAAATTAGGTAGATAACAACATTTTACACTACTTAATTTTTTTTATGACAGTGTTATGAATTCCTGTGATTTTAATTAAGATAGATTACTTCTTTAATGACTAAAGAGGCTGAAATTTCAATTACTTGATTCACCATTGAAGCTATAAATTTAATTATTGACCTTACTATTGATATAAGACAGTGAATTTTTTCTGTATATGCTGATAAATTACCAAATTATCTATTATTTTTAAGCTTACCCTGTACCTTTGTCAGCTTTGGTGCTGAGAGAGGGTAAAAAACCCCTGCACTTAATAGTTCTTCCATAATAAGGTTTATAAGTTGAAATTGTTAACTTTTAAGAAACATAACTAAGAAGAAGTACAAATCTGTATGCTGTATTATGAAAAAGTATTCTCACAGTTTTATATTTACATTTTAGGAAATTCTGTTGCTTTCTACTTTCTATGTAAAAGATACACTGTTGCATAAAAGTGCTGGAAGCTTTTTAAAGAAAATATGTGGATCCTTAGAAGTCCATATTTGATTTCTTAAAATTAAGTTATTATGCTATTTTAATATGTAGAATAATGGAAACAAGTCAAGAGTGAAGAGGTCTTTGCAATTCCAGATTTTATATTACATGTGTAAAAATGGAAAAGATTAGACAATTATGTAGATATTTTGTTCCAGTAGTGCAAACATATAGTGAAATCTTGGCTCTGTGAGTTTCATTAATAAGAATTCATGATAACTTGTACTGTAAATTTGAAATTCTGCATAATAAACTGACTCTACAAGAGTTTTAAAATTTGTCAACATAAATACATAAAACCTGTGTAATCACTTTAGAACAGTGGTTTTAATATGCAAGAGATCACTTGTAACCTTCAGATTCCCAGAACCAAATCTCAGAAATTTTGATTTATCAGTTTGGAAGATGTCATCAGGAAATCTGCATTTTAAAAAAGCATCCAAGGTTATTTTGGAAGAGGTCATCAGTTAGAAATTAATTCAGTTGCTCAGTATCCTAATTATTTTTACTGTTAAGGTGGAGGTCTTGGTAAGATTGTTGGAAATTCTTTCTTCCATTTGGTTAATTTCAGTAAATATTTATTGAGTACCCAATATGTGTTTAACTAATTGAACGTTTAACTCATATTTTAAATTATATCCTCCCAATTTATTCAAAGTAGTGGTGGTTCAATTTGTGGTAAACAAAAAAATTTGATTTCTTTTCCGTTTTTAAATTGGATTGAGACATGTGAAATATGTCCTGATTTGTTTTGAAAGGCTCTGTGGAGAAGTAGAAAAAACTCAGTTTCTGAAGCCTTATATACCTGAGTTCCAAAAAGGACTTTACTGTTCAGTAGCTATAAACTTAAGGCAAGTGTCTTAATCTTTCTGAGGCTCAGTTTTCAGTTTGAAAAACAGAGCTGGAATATCTCTGGGATAAATTTTTTTTTAGAATAGAATATAAAGTCTCTAAGCCAGTGCCTAGTACGTAGCACTTAATCAGTGTATCACTTAATCATTGTAAAAAATAATTTTTATACTAAATCTGTTTCCATTATATCAATATGTATGACAAATCTCATTTTCTTTTTTCTTCGTCATTCTAAGTTGTAAAACATGACTTTATTTGGATAGTTATGTTCTTATAAGTATAGTTACAAAAATTAAGTAAATATCATATATATGTATATATTATGTTAATAAAGATACCTGTTTCCTAATATGAATTATTTAAATTTGTTATTATTATTTACATTTTAGCTGGAACAATATCTGGGGAGGAGACTCCTATAGTTTCCAAGACTAATATAAAAGAATACAGAGATAGTTTTTCCTATGAAAAATTTAACTTTAGAAGCAATCCAAACATTACTTTCTATGTGTACGTCAGCAACTTTTCATGGCCCATTAAAATACAGGTAAGTGTTAATAGTATTTACTCTAATGACCACTGAGTATTTTCATTACAAAAAGAATGCTGTTTTTGTTCAAAGAGGTGATAAAGATTTGTATATTTTGAGCAATATGAAAACAAGTATCGACCCTCCATACAAAGGATACAGTGAATGTCTGTGATGATGAATGTCTTCGTAAAAAATGTTTACACAAATAATATTGAATTAACCAAAGAATGTACTAATTTTTCATTGAGATTATATTCTTTAAAAATGCATCAAAAGTTGAAATAACTACATTGTTTGTATTTTCTGATTAATTTTATTCTTTGAGGGTCAAATAGATATTCTTTTCTTACAGTCCAACTTGAAATCATTTGCTGTGTTTAGTAATCTTTATTATATACTGAACATAATTCAAACCTTCATTAAAAATTTAGGATTAGCAGTACCTAATAGTTAATTCTTTAAGGCTCACTACCTTTCACTATTGATTTCTTTATCTACTCTATATATGTTGTATATTTCATTTTTATTGTGTTTAGTGATAGGCTGCTAAAGGCTTTTGATTTATTGCTAGGAACATTTAGGATGTTCTTTCTGTGTTGAAATAGTCAAGGTTTGTATACTTAATTTACGCTTTTATAAAAGAAAAAGTCTATGTTTTAATGTTGGGATTTATTTATTCATCCTTTTATGACTGTTTGATTAGAATGAATTCAAATTAGTTTACTAAATAGCTCACGTGTGCCAAGCTCTGTGCTGAGCCATTATGTTTTATAATCTTTAAAAAATTACAGATCATTTACTCTTCTTTTATATAGAAAATTTTGCATGTTTTATTTATATTAATTTCTATGTAATTTGTGAGAGGACTGAGTGATTTGTAAAAATCACTTATTTGCTGGAAAAATTCTTATTGTAAGGTTGATTCCATGCCTAAGTTAAGGAAATTACTTACCTGTTCAAGAAATATTAGTACAAATTACTACTCAGTAAATAGTAATAGAAATTAATTTGATAAAGTTACTTCTTCATTGTGATTGAATTAGATGCTAATATAGTAAAAAAAGAATGCCAGAAATATTTCCTTGTAGGTTTTCAGAATTTTGACTTTGAGGATGCTGGATATATCATTTCATTTTCTAAGATTTATATAGAAATGTTAATTGGATTTCACTTGTTTTATTCAGATTATGATTGAAGGTAACAAAAGGGCTCATCCTTGAGCTTATTAAATAGTAATTAAAATTGAAAGAATTGTTACATTTTTTAATTGTTTCCTGCCCTTTATTTCATGGCTATCTAATTTTATTTTTAAGCAAATTACAGTTACTTTAGAATGTTCATGAATATTTAATGGTTAGAAATTAACTTTCTAAATTGGATTTTCTTTTGAGATCATACTAGTAATATATTCTGGAAGCCAAACCAGAATTTGAATAATGAAGTTAAAATATCCCACTCTCCCAAAATAATAAAATGTGGAAAATAACTGTGATGGTCAAGATAGGTAGAGCCCAGTTCTTAGTCTTTGAGTAAAATCATCACATTAGTCCTATGGGATATGTTATATTAAGGCAGATGAGTATGTGTGTTTGTTTACAGAACTGTAATAAACTTTCCATTTTTAAACGTAAAATAGTAAAAGTATTTGAATTGAGATCTGTTTGCTAATAGAATTGAATTACATTGATTTTTGAATGTTTAACCATCCTTACTAATCAGGGGTAAACTCCACTTAGTCATTTTGTATTATACCTTTAATATATTGTTGCATTTGATTTGTTAAAATTTTAAGAATTTCTGTACCTATGTTTATGAGGCATGTTAGTTTGTAGTTTTCTATTATTATAATCTTGTTGACTTTGTAGCATGGTACTGCTGGCCTTATAAAATAAATTGGGAAGTATTCCTTCCTGTGTAATTTTCTGAAAAAATTGATATAGAATCCATATTATTTCCTTCTTAAATTTGTGGTAGAATTCAACATTGAATGAATTTGAACTTGTGATTTTCTTTATGGGAATGTTTTAACTACAACTTTAATTTCCTTAATAGATTGAGAGCTTTTCTGGTTATCTGTTTTTTCTTGAGCGAGCTCTGTCCGTTTGTGTCTCTCAGTTGTGTCTTTCCCATTTTATCTAATTTGTAGAATTTATTGGCAAAAGATTTTTAACAATATTCACATATCATCCACTGATGTCATCTAATTCCTGGTATTGGTAATTAGTTTCCCCTCTCCTTTTTTCTTTTCTTGGTCAGTCTGCTTAGAGAGTTATCAATTTCATTTATTTTTCTATTTTTTATTTCATTAATTTCTTCTCTCTAATTACTCCCTTTCTTTTGCTTCCTTGACATTAATTTGCTCTTCTTTTTCTGATGTCTTAAGGTGAATGCTTTCTAATTTCCTTTTTGATTTCCTCCTTGATCAGTGGGGTATTTAAAAGTGGGATATTTTATTTCCAACTATTTAGAGAATTTCTAGAAATGCTTCTGTCACTTATCTCTAATTTAATTCCAGTGTAGTCGCAGAATATATTTTGAATGATTTGAATTTTTTTTTGATTTGAATTTTAAAAATTTATTGAGACTTATGGTCCAGTGTTTTTGGCAGAATAATGGCTCCACAAAGGTTACCACGTCCTAATCTCTGGTACCTGTGGATATATTATCTTACATGGACGAAGAGGACTTTGAAGATGTGATTAAGTTTAGGACATTAAGATGATTACTCTGAGTTACTGGGGTGGACCAACCTAACTACATGAATCTTAATGTAACCATTTTTGGCTGAGGTCAGGGTCAGAGGGTGATGTGCCTACAGAAGAATGGTCAGAGGGAAGCAACATTACTGGTTTTGAATATGGAGGAAGGGGGCTCGAGCCAAGGAATATAGCCTCTAGAAGCTGCAAAAGTTGAGGAAACAGATTCTTCAGTAGAACCTCTAAAAAGAAATGCAGCCTTGCTGACACCTTGATTTTAGTCCACTGAAACCTCTATCAGATTTCTGACATACAGAACTATAAGACAGTAAATACAAATTGTCTTAGGCCACTAACATTGTGTTAATTGGTTACTACAGCAATAGAAAATGAATAAACCTAGTGTCTTAGTCCATTTGGGCTGCTATGAAAACATACTATTGACTGGGTAGCTTATCAACAACAGAAATTCATTGCTTACCGTTCTGGAGGCTGGGAAGACCAAGGTCAAGGCACCAGAATGGTCAGGTTTTGGTGATGGCCCTTTTCCTGGTTTATAGCCTGTGCCCTCTTGCTGTGTCCTCACATGATGGAAGAGGGTGGGGAGCTCTGTGGGACTGCTTTTATAGGAGCACTAATCCCATTCATGAGCAATCTACCCTCACGACCTACCTAATCACCTTTCGAAGACCATAGCACCCAGATATGAATCTATTTTGGTAAATATTCCTTGGACAGTTGCAAAAGAGGTGTGTTCTCCTCTTCTTGGGTGAAGTCTTGTACAAATGTCAATTAGGGCAGGTTGGTTGATCGCTTTTTCAAGTCGTCTAGTGTCCACATTGATGCCCTGTCAATTTGAAAAATGAGCGTCGAAATCTCTGACTGTTACTGTAGGTTAGTTTATTTGTTCTTGTGGTTCTAGCAGTTTCTACATCATGTATTTTGAAGCTCTCTTACTTAGATGGATAAATGTTTAGGGTTTTTATGTGTTCTTGATGAATTGGTGACTTGACCTCTTTATTGTTAGGAAATTACTTTCTATATTCCTGGTAACATTCTTTGCTTTAAAATTTATTTACAAGAAATAAAAATTTATTTTGCCAAATATTAATAGCAAAGTCACTCCAGCTTTTTAAAATTACTGCTAGAATGCTATGTTACTTTTCATCCTTCTACTTTAGCCTATTTGTGCTTTTATATTTAAAGTGGATTTATTTTAGGTAGCATATAATTGTCTTTTTCATCCAATCCTAAATCATGTACGTGTAACGTATATATATTTACAGGCATACCTCATTTTATTGAGCTTTCCTTAATTGCAGTTTGCAGATACTGCATTTCTTACAAATTGAAGGTTTGTGCCAACCCTGAGTTGAGCAGGTCTATAGGTACCATTTTTCCAAAACATCTGCTCACTTTGTGTCCCTGTGTCTCATTTTGGTAATTCTCATGATATTTCAAACTTTTTTGCTATTATTATATTTGTTTTGGTGATCTGTGATCAGTGATCTTTGATGTTACTACTAAGACTCAGTGAAGGCTCAGATGATGGTTAGCATTTTCACCAATAAAGAATTTTTAAATTTAAGTATGTATTGTGTTGGCCAAAAAGTTCATTTGGTTTTAAGTAAAAATAAAAGACACATTTTTTCATTTTCATCAAGAACTTTATCTGGCAACATATTCATTAACCAAATGAACTTTTTGGCCAACCCAATACATTTTTTTAGATATAATGCTATTGCACACTTAACAGACTATAGTATAGTACAAATATAATTTTTTTTTACAAATATAATTTTTATATGCACTGGGAAACCAAAAACGTTATGTGAAATGCTTTATTGCAATATTTGCTTTATTGCAGTGGTCTGGAACTGAACCTACAGTATCTTTGAGGTATTACTGTATGTCTTTGGGTTTAAATCTAACATCTTGCTATTTGTTTTCTATTTTTCTTATTTGTTCATTGCTCATTCTTTCCTTTTTTCTGCCATATTTTTTTAATTCAGCATTTTTTATGATTTAATTTTATCCTTTTTGTTGGCTTATTAGCTACAACTCTGTTGTGGTATTTTAGTGATTATTTTATAGTTTATCATATACATCTTAAACTTCTCATTGTCTATAAGAGATATTACATCACTCATTTTTTGTGTATTAACCTTAAAAAGTGTACTTTCATTTCCTTCCCCCGACCTTCGTGCCATTGTTGAATATATTTTACTGCTTCATGTATTATAAAATTCACACTACGCTTTTACTATTTTTGATAGTTTTATTTAAAGGTATTAAAAATAAGAAAACATCTTCTCTTTTACCTACATATTTACTGTTTCCAATATTCATCATTTCTTTTTCTTTTTTGTAAATCCAAATTTCTTTTTTCTTTAATTTTTATTTTATATTGGAGCATAGTTGATTAACAATGTTCTGTTAGTTTCAGGTCTACAGCAAAGTGATTCAGTTATACATATATATTTATCTATTCTTTTTCAAATTCTTTCCCCATTTAGGTTATTACAGAATAACATAGCGTTCCCCTTGCTATACAGTAGGTCCTTGTGAGTTATCTGTTTTAAATATAGCAGTGTGTACTTCGTAGTATCATTTTCCTACTGCCTAAGGGACGTCCTTTAACACTTTAGTGCAGATCTGCTGACAATGCATTATATCTGGCTGTATTTCTGAAAAAATCTTTATTTCACTTTTTTTTGGGGGGGGTGTTAAAGAATTTTAAATTGTAGATTTTTCCTTTAATTAAAGATGTTTCTGTATGCAGTCCTTTGGTTTCTGTTGTTTCTAATGAGAAATGTGTTTAACCTTACTGTTCCTTTGTATGTAATGGCTCATTTTCCTCTTTCTGCATTAAAAATTTTTTTCTCTTTATCACTGATTTTGGCCAATTTGATTATGATGTGTATAGGTGTGGGGTTTTTTGTTTCTTGTGCATGGGTTTTACTGACCTTCATAAATTCATAAAATTATAGTTTTCACGAAATTTAGAAAATGTTCAGCCATTATTTCTGGTTTTTTCCCACTTCTCTCTTCTTCTTTAGGAATTCCAATTGTATGTATATTAAACTGCTTGAAATTGTTGCTTTGCCCACTAATGCTCTGTTCTTGGTTTTTATTCATTCTTTTCTTTTCTCTCTGTGTTTCACTTTGGATATTTTTGGTACTTATATCTTCAAGTTCATTAATCTTTTCTTCTGTATTATCCAATCTCATATTAATCTCATCCAGTGTATTTTTCATCTCAGACATTATATTTTTTATTTCTAGAATTTTGATAAGGTTTTTAGAAAAAAATGTTTCTATTTAACATGGTCCATCGATTTTCTGCCATCTTGAACATATGGAATTACAGTTACTATAACTCTTTCAATGTCCTTGTCTGCACATTCTATCATTTGTGTCATTTCTGAGGTTTTTTTCCTATTGTTTTATTTTGCCTTTCCTTATGAGTCATATTTTGATTGGATGCCAGACATTCTGCGTTTTACCTTTTCGGGTGCTAGATATTTATTAATTTTGATAGATAAGTTTTAGCTTTTTTCTGCAGTGGAGTTAATTTACTTGGAAAAATTTGATCTTTTCAAGGCTTATTTTTGTGCTTTGATCGGCAGGAACAAAGCATAATTTAGTCTAGCGTTAATCTTTCCATTCCTGAGGTACTGCCCTTCTGGGTACTCTACTTTGTGAGACATGAATTACAGGTTATCCATCTCTGACTGGTTGGACCATGAGCTGTTCCCAACCCTATGTGAGTTTTGAGGATTCTTCTCTCTGCTCCTTTCATATGGTTCTTTCTCCAGCCTTGGATAGTTTCTTCACCAGTAAGTAGTATTCGCCTGAAGACTCACAGGGACTCTGGGCAGTTCTGTCTTCTCCAGTATACTGTCTTGTACACTGTAGCCACCTTGGCTACACCTTGGACTGCACCTGTGTTCACTCTCCTTTTGATCCAGCCTTAAATCCACAATCATCTGTGGCATTAGAAGGCTTACCTCATTATTTCTCTACTCAGGGATCATTGTCCTGCGTTGCTTGATATCCAATACCTGAACACCAGTGTTTCATACATTTTGTCTGCTTTACTAGTTGTTTTGGCAGGAGGATAAATCCATTCCCTGTCACTCCATTTTGGAAGGAAGTAGAAATCCTACATTTAATTTTGAGTCTGAATGGTAATTGGATTAGCATGGTAGCCATAAATTTGTTCTGCTGAAGGATGGGACTGTTACTATGTATGTGTTTTATGTTTTTACTTGTAAATTGTTTTAATGAATAGCTTGTATTTAAGTTTTCAAGTACTTTTCAGATAAATGGCAGTCAGTTTGTAGACATATGTCTATATATTTTAGATTTCCTCAGCACACACTATTGCAAATTCCAAGAAGCTGCAAATTATGAGAAAGTTTACAATCCATAGATGAAATTGTTCATAAATATTTACAAACTATACTCTATGGAGGCAGTTATTTTGAAAAGTAGCTGAAATTTAAAAATACAAAAAACCCAATTCCTGTTGAAAAATATCCATCAGACCATGAGGTACCAAGAATCCTCTGTCCAAAGATAAAAATCACTCTTTTCTTTTCACAAAGTTGTATCAGTGATGCTTCAAACAAGCAAAAATGGTTTCTGATAAAAATTAACATTTAACTTTTATGATCATTTTTACTTTTATAAAATATTTGCTTCGGTAGACTTGTTACACAGGGAGAGCACTTTGTGTGTACAGCTGAAAGAAAACACTTCAAGTTACTTTAGAACTTTCTACTTGTAATTTAATTCTTTTTTATATGCTATAGCATAAAAAATGTATGAAGAGTTATTTAATTATTTGTTGTTTGCATAACAAAACATCTTTGTATCATATCCTTTTTGTAAGCCAAACATTTCACATAGATTTTGCTTTAATTAATGTCAATCATATTTTCATACTTTTATGTGGTACTTTTTCCTATTCAGTTCTTTTGACTACTTTCAGTTATAATGTTCCCATATATGTTTGAACAGATTTAACAGATCAATTTAAAAAGTATTAGATGAATTAGGAGAAGTTTTTACTGATATGTAAGAAAGTAGAAAAATATTTCATTTGGCTTGATCCAATTTGGGTCTAATATTGCTATTAATAGGATGAAACTTACTAGCATGATAATAGAACTTGATAAATTTCTGCAGGAAACTAACAAAATAAAAAGGAATGGTAATGATTGTTATTTACTTAGTATTTAATTCTGTATTTATTCAGTCAAAGGCTAATATAAAGTCGTGCTTCCTATGGAAGTGGGGTGGATATTGAACATTTATGTAAATTTTTGGCTACACTCTCCAGCAGATATTTCTTAAATTTCAGTCACACACAGAATACTTTGCTAGGGGATAAAATGGTACACAAAGTAGTTTCTGCCCTCAAGTAGCTCATAAAATATGTTAATCAGCATTCTTTCAGTTGTAGGTAAAGAAATCCAACTTTAAATTAGCTTTGAAGTAACACAAGGGATATTACAGGCTTAGAAAAACAGAGCATCCAAAGGAAATGTCTCTGGGAACTTCAGGAACTCTGTCTCCTCTTACGACCATCTTACCTAAAACTGCGTCCCTTGACATTCTTTATACTGTGTTATGTAAATAATTTTTGAATTGGCTAATGTAATTATTCCCTCTCTGTTTGTAGGTTCTGTTTCACAAAGTATGTTGACTGTATTCTATTCTATTTTAGTTGGATTTATAGAATCCTAATTTAGTCATCCCGGACAGAAAAGGGAAAAGACTTTCTCCTAGAGCCTTTATATAAAATTTCAGGGACATATTTTGGTTTTGTTTCAGTCATAAAATGTTATCTGAGCTATTCACTGTGGCTAACATCAATGTGAATGGTGTTTGCGAACTGGAGAGTCTAAATTGTAGATCCACCTTTATTAATGTTACAGAGGTGATATTGAAGCAGGGAAGCATCTTGGAGAGAGTTATATTGAAGCAAGATTTTGAAGGATGAATAGGAGTTCATGGACCAGATGTATGAGAGGGAATTCTGGTCAAGAGAGATGGGTTTTCAAAGTTTAATGAAAGAATTTTCATCAGGGAGCAAACAGATTTTTTTAATCGCTGGAAACCAGATTGTATGGCAGAAAAGTGATGGTGTAGAATGATTGGGGTGGTGGTGTGGGATAATAAGAGCTTTGGAAGATGGAGAAGAATTTAACGAGGCAGTAGTGTGGATACGCAAGTTTTGAGCCTAAAACCTAAGAGGACTTGCATGTTTCCGTTTGCCTTCCTGCCATCTCCATGAGAATTTCACGCTTAGACTAGCCTACTTGTCCCAGGACCAACAAGTGACTTCTCAATGGAAACCACTAGCGGGGAGAAAATGTGCTGACGGAAAATATCTGTCAACTATAAACAACAAACACATTTTCCAAATCAAGGTCAGATAAGTACATTTTCCAACAACAAAAAAATCTGAAGGATTTTACTGACATTAGATTGGAGCCAAAAGAAATACTACAGAGAGGACTTTAAGCAGAGGAAAGTTTTAAAATGATCTCAGATATAAACATTGAAACATGAGAGGAAATGAAGAATAACAGAATTGGTAAATTTAAATGAATACTGGATTAAAAAATAGCTCATGGAGTTTAAATTTCTGTAGAACAACAAATAGATGATGAAAGTAATGCAAAGAGCAATGGGGTAAGTAGAACTGAAGTAGTCTGTGGTGCTAGCAATATCAGTGAAATGGTACAAGGAATGAATCTTAAGAGTCTCTAGTTGTTATGACTTCTAGGGTAAATCTAAAGAAGGAGAAAGGAAGGAATGAAATAAGTTGACTGAGAAGTTGAATTGACAAATAGAAATATTTTATGAGCTCACAGCAAGGTATGAAAAGAGAAAAATGGTGTATAACAAAGGTGGTTCAAATAAAAATTACATAGTAAGAAGAGAAGTATAACCTAGCTATATCAGTAATTACATTAAATTTAAGTAGTCTAAATGTACCAAGTAAAAGCCTAAAACTGTCATACAGAATTGAATAAAACCTGATACTTAAAGGAGACAAACTTTAGATATAATGATTCAAAATGGTTGAAAGTAGAAGTATACCAAAAGTATGCTCTACAAACTTAACCAAAAGAAAACTATTGATCACACAAAGTAAACTTTCAAGCAAGAGTCATTACTAGAGTTAAAGAGGTATGTTTCACAATGATAAAGAGGTAGCAGATACACTGGAAAGATGGCACAATCCTGAATCTGTATGTGCCCAAAATGTAGCTTCAAAATGTGTGAAGTTAATGAAAACAGATTGCTGTTTCACAATCCAATGGAATAATACTTAAATACATAGGGCTACATGAACTAATGAGAAAATTTTAAATGTGGATGGGATTTTGAGTGGGAATATTGTGGTATCATTTTTAATATTCTCTTTTCTGATAGATAATATGATGAAGGCCTTTCTCTTTCTTCTTGATCTTTGCTAATGCCAAATAAATAAAACACTCTGAATGATATGTTGCTCTCAGTGATCCTACGGAATTCAGGAATACATGCTTTTTTTTTTTAAAGAGTGGAAGTCTCTTTACTTTTATATCAATGTGGTTATTTGCATAGTTTTTCTTTCCTTTTTTTTTTTTTTTTTTGCTGTATGCGGGCCTCTCACTGTTGTGGCCTCTCCCGTTGTGGAGCACAGGCTCCAGACGCACAGGCTCAGCAGCCATGGCTCACGGGCCCAGCTGCTCCGCGACATGTGGGATCTTCCCGGACCGGGGCACGAACCCGTGTCCCCTGCATCGGCAGGCGGACTGTCAACCACTGCGCCACCAGGGAAGCCCTATTTGCATAGTTTTAATACGTATGTGTCCTCATTTTTTCCAGAATATAATTGGACAACAGATTGTCCAATTAAAGCATTCCCTTGTGTGTTAAATTTGAGAATAACTTTAGTCAGATATAATAAGCCCACTACTAAGGAAAAAGCGTTGTATTAATATGTGCAATCATTACCTAAACAGCCTTCTAGAAGACTTGTCTGGTAACTGTTCTATGGCTTTTAGTGTCCCAGTCTTACATGCAGTTGTCAGGGTAATTTCCTGGAAGATCTGGATCCTTAGCAGATTTGGGGGACTTTGGAGGAAGAATAATTCACTAACTTGTTAGGCTCTGAAGACAGAATTGGCGGAGACAGATTGCTTAGATTTGGTTTCTAGCCTCAGAACAGAAGAAAAAGTAAGATCGGATAAAAAATCTTCATGAAAATAGAAGCTATTGAATACCCAGTCCTAGATACCTTAAGGAACCTCAAGACAGAAATTAACTTTCTTGACTTAGTGGCTTAATACCAAGTGGCTTTAGATTTGTTGGCAAGCGTACAAGGAGACTGTATGTATGTTGATTAACAGTTCTTGCTGTTGCTACACCCATGTGTATGAATTAGGCGAAAACACCGTGAAATCACCTTCTTGGGGGACTGAAGAATACCTTTTGAAGAGTATTTATGATTTGAAGGGAGGTGGTTTTAGAAAATTGTCTAAAATTTTGAATTAGGCAAAAGTGATTCCCATCTAACTTAACAGTATCATGGTAGGTGCTGTTTAGCAATTCTCTGAGAGATTACCTGATTCTCTAGAAGTGTGTACCTTTGATTGATTTGCTATTTTCTGCAACCTCTCCTAAAAGTTCATGACAAATGTCCTTAGCAGCAGGCAGGCTCAACTCTTCACCAGTAGTAAAGGGCTTCTTAGCTTTAGCAATGCGATTAGCCGCTAAGAATGATGCTCTTAGTGCAGACACATTTGACGAAGTGGTGGCCTTCGATAATTGCTTCTGTTCTTTGTGTTCACATTTTTTTCTTTTGAAAAACTCCAAAGGCTTGTCTTTTAATGCGGGGTGCTTGGTCCATGTGGCAAAGCAGTTTTGAAGGTTTCATTGCTTCGTTGGATAGCCGGTCGCCACATATTTTACAAAGCAGGCTTGGAGAATGTCAGTCACCTGTTGCAGTGAACCGGTAATTTAAGTAGGACTCTTGGTGTTTTCTTTTAAATGCAGCTTCCTTTTTGTTGGCAGCCAGAGTCTTCTGCTGTCTCATCATTGGGTCTTTTCCCCTTTTCAAAGAAGCTCTCCAGCGACATTTGTTTTTTACTCATTTTGGCTAGGGTTAGCTTGTGGGCTTCCCAAAACTGTGACTGAGACAAGTGCACAGTATGGGAAAGAGGCGCGGACAGAAGTGGTAAATAAAATAATGGGCGGGCTACGAGCAGAATAAAATAAGTATTGGATTCTGACTTAAAGCCTGACACCAGATGCAGCTGTGCAATTGAAGTACATCAACTCGCTTGCCACTATAAAGCCTGACAACAGATGCAGCCTAATTGTCACTCGCCACTCACTGATAGGGTTTTGATATGAGTCTGCAAGCAGTTGATGTATTATGGTCTTTGTGCAGTCAAACCTCTCTGCTATTGTAATCTGTATTTGCAGCCACTCCCCAGTGCTAGCATCACCGCCTCAGCTCCACCTCAGATCATCAGGCGTTAGATTCTCATAAGGAGCGCGCAACCTAGATCCCTCGCATGTGAAGTTCACAGTAGGGTTCTTGCTCCTGTGAGAATCTAATGCCGCCACTGATCTGACAGGAGGCAGAGCTCAGGCGATAGGGAGCGGCTGTAAATACAGATGAAGCTTTGCTTGCTAGCCTGCCGCTCACCTCCTGCTGTGCGGCCAGGTTCCTAACAGGCCACGGACCGATACTGGTCCATGGCCCCGGGGTTAGGGACGCCCCTGCTTTAACCCACTTTTAACTCTCATTTGCTAATAGAATAAGGAGGAATAAAATATCTTTGTATCACTAAAATAAAAGAAGATTGATGCAGCACAATAGATATAATTGTGTGTGTATATACATGAGAGAAAGAGATAATATAGCATCCAAGGATGACAGAATTGACATATTTCTGAAGTACACGTGAACTTTTAATAAAAACTAATAAAAGACTGTTTGTTGGACTAGTCCTTGGAAGCATTCCTATTCCACATAAGAGGTAAGATGGAGTAGTAAACACATGTTGACCTTTCTCTCACTGAACACAACCAAAAAAATCTTGACAGAATGCATGATATAGCAATTTGAGGTCTCTGAAAGTAATTATCAGGAGGCAGATTGGAAAAAAATACTAGAATTCAAAGTACCACTGAACCGGTGTTGAGATTAACATTTTTTCCCATTGAATTCGCTGGCCCCAGACCCAGAAGTGAGCACTGTGGTGCAGAAAGAGTGAGATGAAGAAACTCTCTACTTTTGGCCTAAAGAGTGGAAAAGGGAACTCGTAAAGTTCAGGGAGGATGGGAAATACGCACCATTTTTTTTTCTCTCCTTTTTCTCCACTTTCCTGGGCCTCAGTAGTCAGGCAGTTCAATGGTCATGTGGTAGTGGCTACAAAAGCCACTGGGAATGAGAAGCTGCAAAGTCCCAACTCTGAGGGCAGGGAGCCTTCTTCTCTGATAGAGACACAACTCCCAGAGGGTGGGGCTAAACCCCACTGTTTTATTTGCCCTCTTTTGTTTTCCTGCCACCATTGCACAATTGCAGAGATGGACAGCTTATGGCCAGTGGACTATAAAGGAGGTTTCCAGGTAACCAGAAAGTATGAGGAAAGAGCAGAAGGTAAGAATTCAGATGATCGGTCCCATAAAGCTGCTTATTAACTTCTTGGTTCACCCCTGACCTGTTAGTGAATGGAACTGATCCTAATTAGGATACCAAAGTCTTTGAGAAGTAGGATACCAAAGATACCTATTACAGGCTAGGTAGACATCTGCCCAGGTCTCATACTGCCAACTAGGCAGCACACATGTGGGACTGATCCGTATAACACTGCTAAGATTTTGAATACTGAACTAATATTGGGACACTGCCATAACAACAAAAAAAGGATAATATTAAGAAGAAATTGATGGCATCTTTACCATTCACAGGAGCACAAATTCCTTTATATATACACATTTGTAGTGAAAGAGAGCAAGTAAGTACGATTGGAAACCAATTCTAGAATTCCAGAAAATTTCCACATTTTTCAATCGCTATAATGACATGCTGCTACCATTTATTTGTATTATGTCATGTATTTTGAAAATCAGACCGCTAGTATGTAGCAAAACAGCTTTAAACTATACCTGTCAGCTTGTCAGTAATAATGTGGTCGTTACCATGCCAATGGATACTTGTTAATCCTAATGCTATTCAGTTCTTTGTAGCATTTCTCATGGACTTCTTTTATTCTGAACTACTTTTCTCTGATTTCTGTTAAATCTGTCTGTCCCCCATTTGTGACCTCAGTTAAATTATTCCATTATCTTAGCTTTAGTTACCTCATCTATAAAATGAAGACAGTAGTGCTTACATTATAGGGTTATCATTATGATTAAATGACATAATTATGTAAAATAGAACCATGCCTATACTACAGTAAATATTGCAATAAGCAGTAGATAGGTGATCACCATTTCTCCCTCCTCAGCACCATTATCATCATTGGTATGTGAAAGTGTTTTTATCTTCTTACATAATCTCACCTGTTTAAATCTTTCTGTAATTTCCCATAACATTTAAAATAAATGTTTTCTATTTTACTTATCTATATTAGGTTGATAACTTACAACAAAAAGTAGTACAAGAATTATACCTGCTTATAGAACAGTTGAAAACAAAATGTTTAGTTTAATTTAAATAATTTAGTTTAATGAACTTTCTTTTAGCTTCTTAAAGTGAGAGTTTAGATCACTGACTTTAGAATTTTCTTCTTTTCTTTTATATGCCTCTAAAGCTATAAATTACCCTCAATGCACTGCTTTAGGCACATTCCACAAATTTTGAAAAGTTTTATTTTCATTTTCATTCACACCTAAATATTTCCTTATTTCCCTTGAGATATGTTCTTTGACTCATGAGTCATTCAAAAGTGTCTTATTTAATTCTTAAATACTTGGGAATTTTCCAGGTGTCTTCCTTTCATTATTTCCTAATTTAATTTTCTCTGTGGCCAGAGAAAACTATGTATGATTTTAATCCTATAGATTTATTGGTTTCGAGTTTTGTTTGTTTGCTTTTTGCCCAGAATATGGTTGCTTTTACTGAAAATCCATATGTGTTTAAAAAAACAAGTATGCTTCGCAGTTGTTTGTTATTCGTTAAATGTTAATTGAATATTTGGTTGATAGTGTTGCTCAGTGTTCTGTATCCTTATTTTCTTTCTACTTTTTCTGTGAATTACTGAGTGTTTTTGAAATTTCCAACTATGTTTGGTGATTTGTTTGTTTCTTGTTTCAATACTGTAAGATTTTCTTCTTTTTTCTTTGCAGTTGCACTATTTTATACAATATTTACATTGGCTAATATTCCTGATGTATTGACCCTTTTATTTTTATGAAATATTCCCTTTGTCTTTATTATCTCTACTTCTTGCCATACCAAATTACTTGTAGTTCCCCCAACATCTGTCTACTCTCATTTCTTTGTCTCTGTTGGGCATTTTTACATTCTGCATTTTTTCAATGACCTTTGTTGTCTTAACCTCCTGACTATTGCTTAGCCTTTGTCTCAGTGCAAATATAACTTCGCCTTATACATAACTCTCCTCTTAAACTGTTACATCCTTCAGCTTATCACATTCTGTTGTAATTATTGTTTCACTTCTTTATCCCCTATTAGCCTCAAAACTCTGTTATAGTAGAAACTGTCCCCAGCACTTAGGTGAAGTAATTCAATGAATAGTTTTTAAATTAAGAGATGAGTAATGTATTTCTCCTGAGGGAGAGATGTATGGATAATATATGCTTTCTGATAGTACTCTTTTGAAAAGTCTTAGCATGTAATGTAGATAGTTTATTAGTGCAACAAAGGATTTCCCTCATCTTTATAGTCACAAGGCTTCTTGTAAAACAAAACAAAACATTTTTTTCTTCTCCAAAAATGAAATTGTATAGTAAATAGTTTTGTTAGTTAAGATTCTTTGTAAGGAACAGAAGCTATCTCCGATAACAAACAGATGGAAAAAGTATTATTAGTATAACATGCTGCTAACAGTGTGAAGGGAGAATAAATAATCTGGTTTACAATGGGCAGAAAGCTGTTAGTCCCAGAAGTTTTCAGTTATGAAGTGCTTTACATTCTTACCTAAGCATGACTACTCTAGTGAATGAAGTCTCATGGTTTTTTCAGTTCATCCATATTACTCAGTTAAGATCTGAAAATCATAGGTGAATGAGCCTGACTGGCAAATTTAGGTCACCTGTCTATTCCATTGTTGTACCAGAGGGTGGAAGACAAAAAAAATCTCCCAGAAAGAGCTTTTTTAGCTTCCATACTGGAAGATATAAGACTAGAGTTGACTACCCCAATAAGAAAACAAGTATTTGAATAAAATAATTCCTTTTTGGGACAGGAGGTGTTTGCTAGTGACCAGAAATCAACAAATATATGCAATCATAGGTAACCTTGATAAAAGTATATCAGTATCTAGGGAATAAGAATATCTTTCTGAAATTGATATTTGCCTATATTAGGAAAATATTACAGATTTGACTGAGGAAATGATGCAGTTGTTATTAAAGTGAGAAAGGAGGCTTCGCTTCCTGTGTTTTTAAAATACACAATTAACCTGGTGCAAGGTAAATTATATACAGTATTTTTCATCAATGCCTATTCCGTGAATGTTTTTAATCTGTGTCTTCAGGTGACAGTTGCTTGCTTTTCTGGTGGCTGTAAAGAGTAGGTATTAAGAGTAGGTATTAAGAACACAGATCCTAAATCAGACTACATCAGTTTTACATTCTCCATTTTCAAGGTGTATGATTGGGAAGAAGTTTTTTTTGTGTGTGTGTCAGTACCTTAATTTCTTCACATACAAAACTGGAGATGATAATAGGGTCTACCTTTATCAGTTTCTCTTGCTAAGTAGCAATTTACCACAAATGTATCAGCTTAAAACAACATGCATTTATTATCTTACAGTTTTAGTGGGTCAGGAATCTGGACACAGATAGCTGGTTCCTCTGCTCAGCGTTTCACCAGGCTGCAATTATGGTGTCAGTCAGGCTCTCATCTGTGGCAAAAGGACTTGGCTTCCCAGCTCACTGGTTTTTGGCAGAATTCAGTTCCTTGGGGTTGTGGGACTGAGGTCCCCACTTTTTTTTGCTGCTTTCCGTCAGGGTATGATCTCAGCCCCTAGAAGCTGACTGCCATTCCCTGCCACCTGACCCTCTCCACATCATGGCATGGTGCTTCTTCAGTGCCAGGTGTAGAATCTCTTTTGTTTAAAATTTTTCTCTTCAGTCTACCAAAGTGGAGTCTGACGTAATGTAATAATCATGGGAGTGACTATTCCATCACCTTTGCCATATAATGTAACCAAATTAATGGAATGACTTCCATCATTTTCACAGTTTCAGGGGAAGGAATATACAGGGTGTGTACATCAAGGACTGGGAATCTTGGGGGCCATATTAGAATTTTGCCTACCCCTCTGTCTTAGGATACTTTTGCAGGTTAAAAAGATAATACATGTCAAAATGTGTAGTAAGTGCTTAATCAGTGTTAAATATTATTTAAATGCAAGATTCTTGATTCTCACTAAAAGTAGTCATGTGAAACTGAAATGGCCTTCAAATGTGAAGAAGTTGTAAAGTAATTCTTAGCTGGTTTAGAAACTAGATATATATTTTATTGATAAAATATCAACTTAGATTTAAATTATAGAAATTAGTGCCACATCACTCTATTTCTTATTATTTAGGTGATACACTCTTTCTCTCTGAAACTTTCTCTTCTCTCCCGTAAGAATTTTTTGGTTTAATTTGATATTATTTAATTTTACTGTAATGTGTATAGGTGAAGGATTTTTGTCATCTTTCTTTTTAATTCAAGGAAACATATCTCCATTATACCTTCAAGTACTTCTTCCATTCCAATTTTCTTTGCTATTTTGAGATTCTTATTATTTGATCACATTTCTATTTTTATCTTGAATATCTTTTAGCTTTTCTTTTAAATTTTCTTTTTTCTCTCCCTCCTCCTCAGTCTGTCCTTTCAACATGCTAATTTGTTGTATTCATACATCCATTCTACTTTGTATTTCATTTATTTTATTTTTCAAATGTTTTCTGATTCTCCTTTCACATGGTTCATATTTTCCCTTAATTTTTTAATATACTTATGGGGATAATTTGAAATTTGGGGGCCTAGGGATATTGGCTACTCTGAAAAGTACTGCATATGGGGAAGGCTAGGTAGACCTCAGTCTGTGTCAGACCTAATGACTCAGGTGGTAGAAGGGATGTTGAAAATGTCTAAGGTGGAAATCTTCAGGGCACTAGAAAACTGTTATTTAAAAATTTATACCTCAACCCAGTCCTATTTTATAAACACTAGACTTCTTGCATATCTAGCTATCTTCTTGATATGCCCACTTGAATGTATAATAGGGATTTCAAAGACTAACATGCCCAAAAATATAGTCTATGATCCTTTCTCAAAAACCAGCTTTAGGGCTTCCCTGGTGGCACAGTGTTTGAGAGTCCGCCTGCCGATTCAGGGGACACGGGTTCGTGCCCCAGTCCGGGAAGAGCCCACATGCCGCGGAGCGGCTGGACCCGTGAGCCATGACTGCTGAGCCTGCGCGTCCGGAGCCTGTGCTCTGCAATGGGAGAGGCCACAACAGTGAGAGGCCCGCATACCAGAAAAAACAAAACAAAACAAGAAAAACAGCTTTATTCCATTGTATTATAAGCATATAGAGGATATCCAGTACTAGTTGCCACATATTCACAGGGACATTGACAAACTGGGATACATCCAGAAGAGGTAAATTATATCATATGAATAAGGTTTAATGAATTGGAACTTTTACATGGACTAGAATTTTAACTATTCCTATGGAACTGTAGAGATTGGAATTAACATCAGTCAATAGGTATTATAGAGAAATATAGTGCAAGTTAAAGCAAAATTTCTAATGAATAGAATTGTCCAGAAGAATGGTTTTCCAGCCTTAATAGTGAGCACTCCACTACCAAAATTAAGTAGAGGCTTTATTACCATCATAAATATTGTAGAGAAGGGAACTTCCCTGGCAGTCCAGTGGTTAGAACTTTGCCTTCCAATGCAGGGTGTGCGGGTTTGATCCCTTGTCAGGGAGCTGGGATCCCACATGCCTCTTGGTCAAAAAACCAAAATATAAAATAAAATAAGCGATATAGTAACAAATTCAGTAAAGACTTTAAAAAAAATTAAATATTGTAGAGAAGATATATGTGGCCTTCTATCTATAGTACTTCATGATTCTATAATTTTTAATCACAATGTAAGATTTTACATTTTAAATAGATGAGAAAATTTTTTTACCACTTAGTTATTAGAATACTTACAGTAATTGTATGTCTTTGATTAATGAAAAGTTTCTCACTAGAGATTTTAAAGCTACTGTCACTTGCATATTTTGTTTTAGGTAGGCAGTAGATTTTCTGGAAAAGTCAGAGCTGCTGAAATACCAATAGTTTAAGCGCAATTTGAGTAGATGAAAGCAAACCATTTCAAATATTTTTGGTAAATAGTGAACTATTATAAAAATACATATGTCAATGAATATGGGATATTATATTTATCTAGGTAAAATATGTGTGTGTATCTGTATACATCTATCTATCATGTCTGTCTATTGATCCTTAGATTTTGAGGTAAAAGTAAAAATAAATGGAAAGTTGTTTAAACTGGATTTTATTATAAAGTAAAGGTCTTGACTGAAATAGTGTTAATATTTGTATTACATTTTCATTGAAATATTTGTAGTTTCTCTCTTCAGTAATGTATATTTTATTACAAGTTGTATTATCAAATATGTTTTTGTTTTTTACCTATCTTTTGTCCCTTTCTTCAGTAATCCCATTAATTTTTTAATTAATTAATTAATTTTAAATTTTGGGCTGTGTTGGTTCTTCGTAGCTGTGTGCGGGCTTTCTCTAGCGGCAGCGAGCGGGGGCATTACAGTGCGCAGACTTCTCATTGTCATGGCTTCTCCTGTTGCGGAGCACAGTCTCTAGGCACGCAGGCTTCAGTAGTTGTGGCTTGCAGGGTCTAGAGTGCAGGCTCAGTAGTTGTGGTGCACGGGCTTAGTTGCTCCGCGGAATGTGGGATCTTACCAGACCAGGGATCAAACCCATGTCCCTTGCATTGGCAGGTGAATTCTTATCCACTGTGCCAACAGGGAAACCCCCCATTACATTTAAAAATTTATTATTATTTTTTTATTATTATTCAATAGAATGTTTTAGTGTGAATTACATGACCAACCGCCCTTGTGTAATAAAGACTGCACATGGGTAGAGATTGTGATAATTGCTAAGTTAAAAGGCAGATTACGACATTCTAAAAGCATTACTGCTGCCAAAATACACTGGCTCCATATTTTGTTTTTGTTTTAATATTCATGAAAATGTTTGAGGAATAAACATCTTTGTTAAGGATTTTATTTTTTTTAAGTATTATACCATTCTTTTTATTCTGTTATTGAGTTATATGTATTGTAAAGGCTTAATTCTTATAGTATCATAAATCTTATTCTTACCGTAGAATTCTAGAAATCAAGATAATGATTATTTTTTTCTGTCAAATACATAATATGTCTACCAGAGTAGGACATTTTTAAGTAGGTGGCTATTTGTACACCGTTAATCAGACTCTTTTGGCCATTGGGCCTCCGCCATTTTAACATATTGTTTGATCAATTTATATATTTAAGAAGGCTGTTTCCATTTAAAGTAAATCAATCTAGGGCTTCCCTGGTGGCGCAGTGGTTGGGAGTCCACCTGCCAATGCAGGGGACACGGGTTTGGGCCCTGGTCCAGGAGGAACCTGCGTGCCGCAGAGCAACTGGGCCCGTGCGACACAACTGCTGAGCCTGCGCTCTTGGAGCCCTCGAGCCACAACTGCTGAGCCCACGTGCCACAACTGCTGAGGCCCACGTGCCTGGAGCCTGTGCTCCACAGCGAGAGGGGTGGGCAGAGGGGGCGCTGTGATGAGGGTCTCACACACCGCATGAGGAGTGGCCCCTGCTCACGGCAGCTGGGGAGAGCCCGCGGGCAGCAACCAAGACCCAACGCAGCCAAAAATAAAATAAATAAATTAAAAAAAAAGTAAATCATTCTAATTTTAAACAAATTTTCTTCATTGTTTTTTATAGTGTATTTTAGATTGCCAACCACTTTAGCATTCAGACATCCTTAAAACTTGTTAATTGTGACTGTAAGACACATAGCAGTGTTCTGTGATAAATACGCGAATAATATAGTAATTAAACAGGAAAAATTTTTTGGTTTTGTAATGTTAGGAATCATGCTGTTGAGTTGATTTGCATCAATTTCCAGAGTGAGATTTTGTTTTGGTAACACATTCTTTATGACTTGTAATGCCATGCAATTGAATCTTGGCAATAAGAAAAGAAAAAAAAATTATTACTATAACTGCAATGCTAATAACTTGAAAAACAGCAAGAGTGCATTGAACGTTAGTACTTTATATTCTCCTACAATAGTGCTGCTCATCAACATTTATACATCACCGTTTAAATTAAATTAGATTGAATCTAAATTACCTGTTTCTGAGTAAGTGGGATTTGGTAATACACTATTAAGTCAATCTGCAAACTGATGTCATAATTTAGATTTGATTTTTTTCAATGAGAATGATGCTAGGGATCATTCTTCAATTTGCAGATCTAATTTCCATAGTCTAGGTGATATCCTCTTACTAATAATGGTTAAGTTATACAGAACAAAGTAGAGAAAGAATGGAATCCTAATGGTGATGTTTGTAAATTTTTATCACAAGTGTGTTAGTATTTTGAACATAGAAGATGAGTCATTTGAGCACAAAATAAGATGCTAAGCTACTAGAGAAACAGGTATTGAAGTAAACAGGAAGTTTTATCTTGTGTGTATGGTTTGAAAAGTAAGGGTTATAATATACATGTGCTGGAAAGATTTCCTTGTATAATTTTTTCCCAAATTAAATCAAAGGACACATTATAATAATTAATAATAATAATAATTATTATCTGCTGTTATTACTATCTTCCAAATTGTTGTAGGCTTGAGGAATTTGTCATATATTTTCAAATACTTTTTCCTTTTAAGACTCTCTTTTCATTAAACCTGTTAGCACAAGTTCAAGAAATAGTATTGAAAATTGTTAATCAATTTGATCATTTACTCAACTAATATATTAATTCTGCTTATCAGAAAATATAAATGTGAAGAATATATAAAATATTTAAGACACGTATTCTTTTTTTTTTAGCGTCTTTATTGGAGTATAATTGCTTTACAATGGTGTGTTAGTTTCTGCTTTATAACAAAGTGAATCAGCTATACATATACATATATCCCCATATCTCCTCCCTCTTGTGTCTCCCTCCCTCCCACCCTCCCTAGCCCACCCCTCTAGATGGTCACAAAGCACCGAGCTGATCTCCCTGTGCTATGCGGCTGCTTCCCACTAGCTATCTATTTTACATTTGGTAGTATATATAAGTCCATGCCACTCTCTCACTTCGTCCCAGTTTACCCTTCCCCCTCCCCGTGCCCTCAAGTCCATTCTCTACGTCTGCGGTAAGACACGTATTCTTATAGAGAGAAATGGTAAGTTTTTATGACAGCTACAAAATAAGATTGGTTATGATAGGTACAGATGTTCTAGAGATTCAGAGAAGGAAGACATATCAAGTTTACACTATAATGTCAGAGATGAGTAGTAAAAATGAGACCATATTGCTCACAAAGCTGAAAATATTTACTATCTGGTTCTATACAGAAGTTTGTTGACTCCTTATATAAAATATTACTACCAATGCTATTCTTTATAAGCAATAAAATTGAATTAGGTAAGATAGCTTAAGTGTAAAATATTTTTCTAACAAAATGACTTATAAAGAACATTTTCAATCTTTTTATAAATAAAAAAAAAATCTAAGTAAAGAATTCTCCCACTTCTTTATAGTAGTAATTTTAAAAAGTCATTAATTTTCCTTTGAAATCTAAACTCTTAAAATTTTTAATGCATTGTCATTAACCTCATAGATATTTTTATATATTTGCCATCATAATATAATTTGATGTTATAGACTGCCATGTTTTTATATAAAAGGGAGCAATTTTGTTTCTATGTAATCTTTGTTATTATTTTTAAAACTAAAATAATTTTTCATCAGATCATACGGTTTCATTGTGTATAGTTGGAAATTTGAAGCTTTTAAAAAAATGTAGCAATAAATATTCTTTTTGTGCATTTATATTTTATTTGCTAAATTATTTGGAGGGACTTACTCTGTTTCTTCCATGGAATCGGTTCTGTTTATGCTCTATATTTTTAAAGGGATTATTAAATTTTTGCATAGAAATCTGAAAAGTAGTCTCTAGTCTCTTAGTTTCTTCTCCTTCAATGGTGATTTCCCTGTTCTCATTTCTTTTTTAGTATATTTTTGTTTTTTCCCTTGTTTTCTTGATCAATTTACCTAGTGGTTTTCCTATTTTGTTATGTTTTCAAAAATAAGATTTTGATTTAATTAGACCTCTTATTCTTCTCTTCTTGTATCGTTAATGTTTACTTTTACATTTAATATTCTTTATTATTTTCTTAGCTTGCTTTAGTTTACTTTATAGCTCATTTTATACATTTTAGAGCTGGGGATTTATTTCATTTATTTTAATTTTTTCATTTTTATTAGTTAAAGTGTTTGTGCTATGACTGTACTTCTGATTACTGCTTTAAATATGTCTCATAGATCCCTTTATGTAGTGTTTTTCTTTTCATTATTTTTGAGAAATCATATAATTTTGATTTGCCTTTCCTCTTCTACCTCGGATTTGATTACTAGAAATTAAAAAAAAATTCCATGTGGAAGGGCCCTTTTGTTTTGAGTATTTCTTTTTTAGTTTCAAGTTTTATTATATTTTAATCAGATTAAATAGTATAGTGTGCTATATTGTTGTTGTATTAAAGTCTCTTTTAATTAGTGTGTTTCTGTTGCCTCTCCTCTCTTGTAGTTTTGCTCCACACAATGTTTTCTGTGTTATTTGGTCCATCGGTGGTGGTGGTAGTAGTATATTTTCAAATATTAGTATTATATTTTTGCTGTGAATTTTGGCATTTAGCATTAAAAAAGTGCTCTTCTTTTCAAGTTTAGTGCTTTTTGGCTTGACTTACAATTTGTCTAATATCAGGATCTCTGTCTTTGCTTTCTTTATTGTTTTCATGTGCCTGATAATCTTTTATCTCTTTATTTTTAGCTTTTTTGAATCAGTTTATTTTAGGTTTTTCTTTTTTGCAGCATTTAGTCTGGTCTTGCTTTGTGAAACAATTTGAAATGTCTTTCTTAAAAAGATGAATTAATGCTATTTACACTTATTGTTATAATCAATAATTTGATATAAAATTAGCCATTGTATTTATCTAAGATGGCTTTGTAAAATTTTTATTCACTTTAAAAATTTGCTTATCAGTTTATTGTTCATTTCTTTAGGTTTTGACACATACAGGTGTATAACCACTCCTGCAATCATATTATAGAAAACTTACATCCCTCCCCAAATATCCCTTATAGGGTACATTTGTAGTCAGCCCTTCTCCTCACTACCAATTTTGGCAGCCACTGATCTGTTTTCTTTTCTTGTAATTTTGCGTTGTTACTCTATTTAATTAACATTTGTTAAGTAGAGCTCTGGGAAGTTGGATGGTGGCTGTAGTTCAACAAAAGACCATAAGGAAATTGAAATGGAAAAGCTTATTACTAAAAAGTCCTAGGGGAGGTATATGGCATGCCTCCAGGGGCCATACAGGAAGGTCAAGGCAGGGTACAGGCAGAGGAAGCAACAGGACTTGAGGCTCATGCCTTTATTAGGGTTCATGTGTGGAGCACTTTGGGGTTACCAGGCTAAGGCTGGAGTGGTCAATTCAAACCAGAAACACTGGGATTTTGTCAAGCTTCTCAAGGGTCTTATCTAGGGGTCACACAAGGGGAAAGCCCTGGGAGGTAGAGGAAGACTTTACCGTGGTCACTGGCACAGTCATGTAGGGAACTTAAATTTACCTGTGACTCTGTGGGCTGCTATCTTGGGCATGCACTTGCATGGGGGGCTAATTTCAGTTTAAGACCCTGATAGGCTGCATGGCCTACACAAAATGGATGCCGAGGCAGCAGTACCATGGAGTAGTTCAGCTAACCTCTTGACATTCTGACTTTTCCAAAATGTCATGAAATTCGTACTATATAGTTTATAGACTTGCAGTTTTGTTTCAGCAGTATTTTAAAAAATTTTACCTTTATTAAAATGTAATTTACACAAATCAAAAAATATGTAATTTACACAAATCAAATTTATCCATTTTGAGCGCACAGTTTTGTGAATTTTGGCAATTACACACAATTATGTAACCTCCACTACAATCAAGATATAAAATCATTTCATCAACCAAAAAGTTCTTTGCATCCCTTTGCTATTAGTCATTCCTCCTTGACCCCAGGTCCTAGGAAAAAAATGATCTGCTTTCTATCACTATAGATTTGCCTTTCTGTAATTACAGAGTGTGTATTTAGTTGGAAATTACCCTTGTATAAACATTTTATTCCTTTGTGTTATTTAGTAGTATTCCATGGAATGGATTTGTTTATCCAGTCACCAGTTGATGGAGTTTTGGGCTGTTTACAGTTTGGGGCAATTGTTAATAAATCCACTATAGATGTTAACCTACAGGTTTTTGTGTATGTGTTCTCAGTTATCTCGTGGAATATCTATGTGTGAGACAGCTAGGTCCTACAGTAAGTGTATGTTTACCTTTGTAAGAAACTGCCAGACTATTTACCAAAATGGTTGTACAATTTTGCGTTTCCATTAGTAGTGTATTAGAGTTCTAGTTTCTCTCATTGCCAGTAGTACTTGATATTGTCAATTTTGTTGTTGTTTTGATTTTAGCTATTATAAGAGATATGAGTGGTAATTTGTTGCTTTTAATTTGACTTTCCCCAAAGACTAATGATGTTAACCATTTTTTCATGTGCTTATCCATATATTTTCTTTAGTGAACTGTCTGTTCAAACATTCACCCATTTCTTAATTTGGTTTTTATTGAGTTTTGAGAAGTCTTTATATATTTTCCTTACAAGTTTTTTTCTCAGACGTGTGTTGCAAACATTTTCTCCCACATTATGTCTTGTTTTTTCATTTTCCTAACACTTTCAAAGAACAGATGTTTATAATTTTAGCCAAATACAATAATTTTTTTTCGCAAATGGACATGTTTTTGATGTTGTATTTAAGAAATCCTTGTCTAACCCAGATAATGAGGATTTTCTCCTTTGATTTCTTCTATAGGTTTTATAACTTTAAGTTTTACTTTAGGCCTATGGTTCATTTTGAGTTAACTTTTTATAAGTTTAAAGGTATGAGCTGATGTTTACGTTTTGCATTTGGATGTCTAATAGTTCCAGCACCATTTATTAAACAGTGTATCCTTCCTACATTGAATTATCATTGAACCTTTGTCACAATCAATTGATTCTGTTTTGTACACATATTTCTAGGTTCTCTATTCTGCTCCATTCATCTATGTGTCTGTTTGTTCATCAGTTCACACTGCCTTGATCACTAAATCTTTTTTTGTAATCTTAAATCAGTGCGAGTCTTCCAACTTTGTTTTTCTCTTCAAAAATTGTTTTGGCTATTCTCGTGCTTTTGCCTTCGCATATAAATTCTAGAATCTCCTTTTTAAAAAAATTCCTGCAAGAAATCCTTCTGGGATTTTGATTGTGATTACACTGCATTTATGTATCAGTTTGGGGAGAATTGACATTATAATCCTGTTGAGTCTTATAATTCATACCACTGTACATCTCTTTATTATTCAGGTCTAATTTCATTTCTTTCATTAGGGTTTTGTAATATTCTATGTGTGTTTTGTATATATTTTATCAGACTTATACCTAAGCAATTTTATAGTTTTTTAATACTATATAATTGCATAATTTTTTATTCCTATTTCTAGTTGTTCACTGTTAGTAGAGATCTTCTTTGACTTACGATGGGGTTATGTCCCAATAAACCCATTGTAAGCTGAAAATATCATAAGTAAAAATGTGTATTTAATATACCTAACCTGCTGAACATCATAGCTTAGCCTAGCCTACCTTAAATGTGCTCAGAACACTTATATTAGCCTACAGGTGGGCAAAATCATCTAACATGAAGCCTATTTTATAATAAAGTGTTGAATATCTCATGTAATTTTTTGAAACTGTTCTGAAAGTGAAAAACAAAATGGTTGTTTGGGTACAAAATGTTTGTAAGTTTGTTGGTTGTTTACCCTTGTGATCGAGCAGCTGACTGGGAGTTGCGGCTCACTGCTGCTGCCCAGCATCACGAGAGAGTATTGTGCCATTTATCCCTAGGCTGGGAAAAGATCAAAATTCAGTATTTGAAGTACAGTTTCTACTGAATGCGTATTGCTTTCATGCCATTGTAAAGTTGAAAAATCGTAAGTCAAACCATTGTACGTTGGGGAAATGCAATAGATTTTTGTAACTTTAATATGTATTCTGCAAACTTGCTAAATTCATTTAATATTTATATTAGTTTTGTGGATTAACAATCATTCTGTCGATAAATAGACATAGTTTTATTTCTTCTTTCCAATTCTTTCCAGATCTTTTTCTTGCTTTATTGCACTGGAAAAGAGGTTCATTGTGGTGTTGAGGAGAAGTGGTGAAAGCAGACATCCTTGCCTTGTTTCCAATCTTAAAGGGAAAATATTTCATCTTTTATTAAGTATTATGTTAGCTAAAGGTTTATCAAGAAGCTCTTTAGTTAGAGAAGCTCCTTTGTATATCTGTTCTACTGAGGGTTTTTGTTTTTTTTTAAATCAAGTATTAGTGTTGAATTTTTTCAAATACTTTTTCTGCATCTGTTGGGCTGATCCTTTGGTAGTTCACTTTCAGTCTTTAAACTTGGTAAATTACGAGGATTAATTTTGCATGTTGAACCAGGTTTGCATTTCTGAGATAAACTATACTTAGTCCTGATTTATTATCCTTTTTATACATTGTTGAGTTCAATTTGCTAATATTTATTGAGGATTTTTGCTTCTATATTAATGAAAGATATTTCTCTTTAGATGTCTTTTTCTTATTATGTCTTTGTCCAGTTTTGTTATCAGAGTAGTGCTGATCTCATAAAATAAATGTTAATAAAAGTGTTATCTCCTTTTCTATTTTCTAAAAGAGGATATGTAGAATTGATGTTATTTCTTACTTATAAATGTAGAATTTTCCAGTGAAGCCATCTGGGCCTATAGTTGATTATATATAGTTGATAACAGTTGATTTGTTTTGTTGTTTTTGTTGTGTTGTTTGAAGGTTTTAAACAAGAAATCTAATTCGTTTAATAGTTATAGTAGTATTTAGGTTATCTATTTCTTCTTAAGAGAGCTATGATAGTTTGTGCATTTCAGTGAATTTGTCCATTCAAGGATATTGAATTTATGGATTAAACGTAAATATTATACTTACCAATGATTAAGAAAATAATACTTAAAGATTATATAATATTAAAATATAATATGGATAGAGTTGACCTATTTAATTTTTTTTTTTAATCTCCTTTGCCCATTATTTTTTTCTGCCTAGCGCTCTGTGGGGTAAAGGGCCTGCTGAAGACAAGAGTTGAAAGGATTTCTAAAACTTACCAGAAAAACTCCTGTGATTATGTTATCTAACATCCCATAATTTTCAGCTCTATTTTCTACTACATCAAATAACCATATGATTACTCATGATTTTTTTTTTATTGCAACGTCATGACCCCTCAATTTGAGTTTTAAAATTTTATGTTTTATTATAATGAAACCTAAATTCTATGTTGCCATTGTTTTTCATGTATTTTAAAACTGGAAATTATCCATATAGAAGCAAAAACATCAGAGCAATTGTGGGGACCTACTAAATCATCTTTAAAAGCACTTTCTTCTGGAAAGCACCTTACTCATTGCATTCTGGTCCATTAGTATAGTCTAGGTTTAATGGAGAGAAGAGAACAGAGAATTAACCTTCAAAGTATCCAAAATCAGATGTGTATAGAAAATATTCTTTGTTTGAAATTTTATTGTTTTAGTTGTTTCCTTAACAACTATTATATTAATGCCTTTTTGAATGCAGATGGTTTTATTACTTACTTAGTAGTAGTACATATGTATGAAAAATTGACATTTGAATAGTACCACATGCCTTACTAAGACCGTTGGCTACTTTGAGGTTTTAGACATAAACCTGGTTTCTGAAGTTTTAGAGGTAGGACTGAATAATGTAGGTGGTCTAGTGAATATCACTCTATAAAAGGAAGCTCCCTTTTGTTCACTTAAATTATAGAGGAAGAGCTAGGTTGTGAAGAAAACTGTAATTTATAGAAAGTGGTGTTACAAGCATAAATTGCATATAGACTTAGCCATTGCTCTTGCAGTTTTATATCTTGAATTAAAACCTGAAACTCTTCAAGAAACCTCATAAGTATGCTAATACTATAATCAAGAACAGGTAGCATTACAAATGCAAAGTTTTGTCTTTTCATTTTAAAGGTTTGGTTTCATTTTTTAACACATAACAATACTGTTTTTGAAAAAATAATATCCTTTAACTTAAAGAAAATGTACTCTCTGGACATGTAGATTGAAAGCTTTATGTATTTTAACTGACATAATCTTGATGTAAAAGTAATTGTTTTCCTGTGCAGCTTGACCTTTAGTAAAATGAAACTGTTTTAAGACTTTCTATTTAGAACATTAAGATATACATCTCCAGTAACTGCAGTTCATCCACTAAACACATAGAAGTAAAAATGCTAGGTTCTTTGCTAGTTGCTAGGAATGTATAGCTGAACATTGTAATGCCTGACTTCAAATATCTTGAAATCAAATAGAAAGAGAAGATGGCTATGCTAATTGTCACAGGGTACTGTGATTAATTGGTGGTACAAAAGTGTAGAACTTAAGAACTAGATTCAGAATGCATTGATTTCTATTTTAGCTCCACTGCTTGTTGCCTGGGTAATCTATAAACCTTTAATTCCTCATCTATAAGATGAATATAATGACATTACCTATTTTATGGGGTTATTCTGAGGATTAAATAAATTAGTGTATGAAAAGCACTTAGCACAGCGCCTGGGCAATAGTAAGCACTTTAATAAATGTTAGCTCTTTTCAGTAGTACTGTGGTAAAAGTGTATGGTAGGGGCAACAGACATACAATTGAGGGCCAAAAAACAGGATCTAGAACTGCCAGGAAATGAATCATTTTGATAGAAGTTACCCCAGAGAAGAAGGGGTTAGGGCAGGAGGGAGCGGTTTATGAGCAACAAGGCACAGAGGTTGATAATGTATGGAGCGAGATCAGACTGCAGTGTCAATGCTCTGCATAGAGAAGCAAGGTCCAAATTTTGAAGATCGTTTAGTGCTATGTCAAGGAAGTTGGAGGCCAAGCTAAAAGTGGTGGAAAAACACTGAGGAAATTTAAGCGGGGAAATGAAGAATTTTGATGAGGGGAATTATGGGAAACTCCTTCTGTTTTAGAAAAAGAGCATTTTGTCAGCTGGGTAAAGAGTGACCAGAAAGTTATGAGGTTGAAGACAGGGAGACCAGTTAAGTTTTTGCATTAAACCAGGAGGAAAGTGATGAGTGCCTTCATTAAGGCATTTATTTGCTCTAAAAAAAATTAAACCCATTAAATTTTTATAGACAATATTCAAGGATTCATAGAGTAATTTGTGTAGTATTTATGCAGAATTGGCCAGTATATTTGTTCCTCTTAGGTTTTATTGTCTTTTAAAAATCATCCATTTTCCATTTAACTGTATTTAAAAAAAATATTTATCAGGAATGATACAAATTATATTATCAATAAGCAGTAGATTAAATATCTATAGGAAATTTATGTTTACCTTGAATAGATTATCATAGTTGATCTTATTCAGTAATAGTTAATTTAAGCCCCAGTCTGCTTTATTTTTAAAAATGAATAGATAAAGACCTAATATGATTTTGAACTGCTTGCCTGAAACATAGCCCAGTTGTCTTTGAGATGTGACTAGATGACTAACTTCCATTACTTAACTCTGCTTTTATGTCATCATTTTGAAGGACTATAATCCAAATAGTGGTTTGAAGAACCTCTCTTTTACTTTCAGTTTGTTAGATGAATTTGATCATTTTAGCATATCCCTTCATATTTTCACTTTTTTATGTCTCAGTGTTATATCAGAGTTTATGGCAATCTGACATTTTGCACAAACACACCAATTTGTCCTTCATAATAAGAATATTTTTTTCTCTCTTACAAAATCTGACATTTTATGGTAAATATCAAGCTATTAATCTACTTCTCTATTCCAAGCACACTTAATGCAACTTTTTCATCAAATCATAAATTCAAAATGTTGATCATTATGTTAATGAAAAATATAGCACATCTTTAAATCAGGTTTTAGATTTTGGACGTGTTTTCAATATGAATTTGCGTTTAAGCTCAAATGGACAAAATATCACTGTTGCTATAGTTTTGGCTCACTCTGATTTTTAGCATGCCAGTTTATCGGTTATTTGGGGCACTTTATAAACATGGGGAAAATGAGGATATTGTGAAGCTTTAATTGGTTTCCTGATTTTGATTAATTTTCTTTAAATGATATTGGATAACTTGAATAAAATCATTAAAGAAAAGAGAATTTCAAAAGTGCATTTTTCTGGCTAAAGTCTTAAAACTAACTTTAAATTCGACTTAAATAAATTTTCATATTTTTCACGGGGATGTAAAGAGTCATCTTATAGCCATAGCACCAGCCAATAGAAATCTTTCTAATTAGACAGTTAGAGATTTTAGAGTCAGAAATGTCCCGTGTCCTCTAGAGATACACTCTCAGGGAAACTATGAATATAGTGTTGTTTTTGTTGTTATCGATTTGTCTCACTGTTTTCTAAATAAAATTAGCTAAATGATCAAGTGATCACTCTTTTAAAGCAATCTCATTTTTTCCTCCATTGGTTAAAAAATAATGTTTCAGGTAATACCTTCTGTTTTGGACAGGAAGATTGTAGTCTAAACTAAGTCACCTTCTGAAAGAAATTCCGAGAAGCCAACATAGTTAAAAATGTTTATTGTTGAAATTAAGAAATTGAGGTAAAAATACACATTAAGAAACCATTTCTGATACCTTGATTTCAAATTATTTACATTGTAGGTAAAATTATAAATGGTAGATATTATAAAATTTTTTCTGTGATTATAAACAAAAACATTTTATACAGAAATGCATACTTTTCATAACATCTGAACTCTACAACGTATGTAAATTTTATAGGGGAAAATAGTATTTTATGATCTGAAATTAGAAGGTACTTATAGTCTGTGATTATTGATTTATAAAAGAAATTCAAATAAATAAATAATTTTTTAATGTTTCTCAGAATAACATCTGTACCTCCTTCCTTTCACGGCTCTTCATAAGGATATATAAAGTCCTAAGAATACTCTCGTGCTGAATTTTGCTATTGTTATTCATTTATTCAGCAAATTTTTATTAAATGCTTACTATGTACTATGTACCAAATACTGTTCTAGGTACTGGAATAGTGCCATGGGCATTATGAGCAAGGCTACTATTCTCAAGGAGTTTACATTTTAGTGGGGAAAGCTATTTTAACTAATGATCAACCAATAAATCAGATAATTTCAGACTGAAATATAAAAGAAGTAGGTTTACACAAGAGTATAGAATAGGGGAGAGGGCAGCTACTTTATATAAGTGTCTTAGAGAAGTATGATATTTGAGGTGAGCTCTAGATGATAATGAGCCAGCCACATGAAGACCAGTTGCCCAGTATCACTTAGAATGCTCTCCCTTTGTCTCTACTTACTCCTGTCTCTGTAGGTCTTTCAGTTTCATTGGAAGGGGCCTGGAGTTGCTGGACGCTCTTCCTAGATAGAGAAATGCTGAGAAAATAGTCAGATACATTTGCAACTAATGCTAGTATCATTTCTTTCTGCTACCCCTGCTTTTTTCTCCTGTCTTTTCTCAGTACTTCTGCATGTTTTTAGTTACCAAGGAGTGATTTCTTGTCCCACATATGTTAATATAGACAGTAGGATACTTTGAATGGTTTTTTTCATTAGAATTACCAAGTTCTAAAACACTATATAATTTATAATTGTTATTACTGTTTCTGTCTACCCTGCCACAACCACTAAGAATCTTTTCTTCACTGATATATCCGAGAACCTGACATGGTGCCCAGAATATAATCGATATTCAGTGAAATATTTGATGGATGAATACCTTGACACTCCAGAGAGAGAATATTGAGAGACAATCTGCTTGAGTTAGTGTTTGCTTGGTCTTGTTCACCAATGCGACCAAATCTCCTTGTATCTGCCTTCCATTTTTATGCCTGTGCCTGAGGACGGACTGTCTGACACAGTATCTTCCATAGGCTATCTCCTGTGGAACTTCCTATAGAAAGTCTCAGGTGGAGAAACATATAAAAAGATTTGCACAACACATTGTAATGCTGACTTTCCATTTGAACAACCAATATCAAATGCTGTTTAGCTTGAGTCCCCAGAGCCCAGATGGTATGCTAAGTATAGAGACTGCTTGTGCCATCTACATTTACTCTTGAGTACAATTATATTAACAGATCAGTTACATATAGATAATACAATTAAAGTTTCAGAATGTTTTAGTGCTTTCGTTCATGATTGTAACTTGTAGATCCTTCACTTGACTGCTTTATTTACTCAGATATTCTTTGAGAAAAATGCAAGACATTGTAGATACTTTCATTTGGGTCTATGTTTTGCTTACTTGCCTCAAAACATGATTTTTTTCCCCCAAGTTACTTAGCTGTATGGACCCAGAAAGGGCAAGCAAACCATAATAAAATTCTGCAGTACCAGCATGAATCATGTACTTTGCCAGTCTAAATTGATTTTAACATTGTTGGCTGTTTCCACTGTTTATGCGTAACTTATCTTGAAGGAATGCAAAACCCTTTATAGGTTAAAGAATCAGAGTGATTATAATGATTTGCATTGACAGTATGCAAAGAAATTAGTGGCAAGACCCATATTTGAATATAGATGTATTTTTTCCTCCCCCCAAAATGTATCACTTGTTTTTTAAAGATGTCTTGGCTCTGTTCCTCTCCCCAGTTGGAACTTTTTTCCTTTGTTTCCATTTTCTCGCTCTGCTCAATTTTGATTTCACTTCCAACAGTTTTTCCTCAATATGGAGCTTGTCCTGGAATAGAGATTTGACTGGTTGCTTTTGAAAATTCATGTGGCCCAAGCTGTTCTAGCTCCTTTTGGAACTTCTCAAGGACCCTTTGCACTCATATGCTCTTGGACTAGGCAAAACCACTTACATTTTTACCTTCTGTATTCAGTGGGCCTGCCTGGTTCCAATGAATGCCTTTTGGATTTTCCTGTTGATTCCCTCTTCTTACACCCTCACAGACCCTGGTACCATATGTGTCTGGTGTTGTGGTTTATCCGTACCTGCTCATGTTTCGGCATTCAAGAGGAGGATAATTTTTCACTTAACTTTGTTGAAATTGTTTTCTATTTATTTTCTTTCTGCAGTTTACCTGCCATAGATAGGTAGGTAGGTAGGTAGGTAGATAGATACTGAGTTTTTTTTTTTAATGTGGAAACTCAGTGATATTAAGATACTATGCTACCACTGGCACTGTCCACCTAGAACTCGGCCTCACAGGTTATATTTCTTAATTTCCAAATAGTTAACTTGTTTTGATTATATCCAAAATTATAGCTTTAATTTTGATTTTAATCTGATAATATAGTACATAAAGTCACTACCATTTGGAATTTTTAAGTAGTTTCTCTGCATAATGTACACTGTCTACTTTTCTACATGCTCTGTGGATTTAACAAAAGATTTGTTTTCCTATTTTATATGCTCCTGATTCTTTCTGCTCTGTTTTTAACAGACCTTTCTGGAAGTTCAGTCTGTAGTTGCTGTCAGTACTGCCTCACATTACATACTCGTCTTATGTTCTCTGTTTAGATTAACATTCCCACCCCTTCACTGAAAGTGCATTTGTTTGTTACCCACGAAGTTGATGTTGTCAAATGTAATGGTCATAGTCCCATCCTCATCTTACTCAACCAACAAAACCAGCCACTACTTTCCTCTTGCAAGATTCCTTTCCCTTGGCATCCTTGACACAATACTCGCCTGGTTTCCTCCTACTTAATTGTTCACTTTTTTGTTGTTGTTGTTAGCTCTAATAATGCGGTGGCCCTGAACATCCTCTTAGAAGTTATAAATGAGTCATATCCAATCTTCACCAAGGCTTCTCACCTTTCACTCTAAATTATGTGCCCATCAACTTGGTTTTGCCTCCATGGCTACTACTCTTGTGCAAGCTACTATCATGTCATAACTAGAAAAATCTAATGTCCCTGCTTTCCTCTATCATCTCTTTCCCACCCAGCAGCCAGAATGATATTTTTCTTGAGAGTTAGATCATGTCATTTCATGGCTCAGGCCTTATAATATGTCCCAAACTTTTTATCATGCCAAGGACCTAGGTGAATTAACCCCCGCTTGTCACTCTGAACTTATTTTTAACTTCTCTGCCCCTAGCTCACAGTACTCCAGCTCTTGTGACTTCAGTTTCTCAAACAGCTCTAGCCTAAGTGTACTATTCCCTAAGCCTGGAATCCTCTACTGACAGATCTTTGTGTGGGTTTACCACTCTTATTATTTGTATGTCCAGCTCATATATCATGTCTTCAGTGAGGCTGCCCCTAACTGCCTAATCTCAACTAGCTACATATCCTTCCACTGCATCACATCACTTTGTTTTTCTTCAGAACACTTACCATTGTCGAAAATTATGATAATCCACTTATGAGTCTACCTGGTTATTTTTTGCCTCCTGCTATTGGGATGCAAACTCCAAGAGACCAGGGACTTTGTCCTGTTTACAAGGTTGTCACCAGCTCCTAGAACAGAGCTTGCTTAAGCAATATTTCTTTGAATATTTCTTCATGATTTGAATGACTGAATAAATTAATTTTTGTCTGCTTTATCAGATAGGTTATTAAAGAGATATACATATTAAAATTTATTCTGTAATTATGTTATCTAATTCTCCTTATAAGTCCAGACATTGTGTTTTCACTTATTTGGCCTGTGTTTTTGGTGCATATAGGTTTATTATTTTTATTCATTTTTTGTGCCTTATACATTTTATTTGACCAGATTTTGATTTTGAATTTCACTTTGCTATTGATATTATCCTTCATGCCTTCATTGTTGTTGTTTCTAAGAGCCAATTTTTTTTTTCACAATCCTTTATATTTTGGATATAAGTGTGTCACTGCTATAGATGTGCTTTCTATAAAAAAATAAAGCTAAATTATGCTTTTTAATGTGCTATGGAAATCTCTCTCTTTTGATGAGGATTCAGACTGTTCACATTTAGTGCAATTGCTTCTATATACTTTATCTTATTCCTTTATTTTTTAATTTATTTTATGTTATATGTATTATTTATTTTCTTTTCTTTTCTCTTTTCCATACATTTGCTAATTTATTCAAGCCTTTATTGAAGTTCTTTTTCTTCTTTTTCATTTAGATATTTCTCAATACGGTCTAAGTTTACTTTCCTATTCCAATTTATCTTAAACCAATTTCATTGACTATGATTTCAAAATAATTATCCTTTTGAAGATTATCCAGTTCTCAATTGCTGTGTTCAGAATCATCTTTCCATGGATTTAAGTTACTGTTGACAATATTGTTTGATAAGCTCTGTGTCTAAGATACTCTCATGGACAGTACCTGGAGAGAAAACTCATCTGTATCTTTTCCATTTTAAAAGATGGTTTTTCTTAAATCTTTTAAAACATTTTCACCTAGAACCAATCTCCTACAGCAATTGTCTTTCCTCATTGTCTGTATAAATGCTCTGTAATTATTCAAATGCTTAGAAGCTTTTTGGAAATGAATGTTATTATATTTAAGCTTTCATGTATATACCAAAAATTTAACCATTTTCTCGACTGGCTGTAATTCTTTATTTTATGTAAGAAACAATATTTCTTATTTTAGAATGCCATTTCAGTTCCTTGCCCTGAAAGCAGGGACAATTGTGAGACTCATTTCCTTTCTTTTCCTTCACTCATGAATTATATCCTCCTCTGTGTTTTGTCTAATGTCTGAATATGGTTTTTCCATACATTTTGTATAGTTTTCTAGTTCTGTAAGACGAGAGAAATCTCATCCTTGTTAGTCCATTTTCACTGGAAGGGGAAAGTGTATTACATGTTTTTGAAAATTTTTCATAAAAGATTATTAAAGGAGAAGATTTCAAGAACTTAATTGTTTAGCTTCAGCTATCTGGGAAAATTCACTTATGTTGACCAGCTCCTTTATACATGATGTAAAAGTATAATATTTACTGTATTATACTATATACCAGATATTATGGCAATAATTTTATTTCTATTAATTGAGTTAGTCTTTTCTCTAACACATGAGGTAGATGCTCTTATTATTGCCATTCACATATGGGACAAAAATAGGTTAAATAGTTTTCTAAAATATTTACATCTAGCAAGTGAAAAAGTTGAATTTTCTCTATTTCTGTATCTAAATAGATATTCTCTATTCAGATGCTACATTGTTGACTAGTGCACTCTATAATACTTCCTCAAGAAACGTGTTACAGTAGGATCTCTATAATGTTAACAAAAGTGGAGAACAGTTTTAGCTTATTGATTTATTTCTCCTCTCAAAATTCATTAACATGAAAATATAAACTGAGGTGATGTATTTTATTCTTGCAGGGGTTTATAACAAAATAGTTGTATGCAGCTTCCCTAGGCAAGAATATACAAGAAAAACTATTTCCCTCAGTTTCCTTAATACAGTTGAAATTAAGTTTTTCGGCACACAAGCAATTATCAATTGTATTGATAGAAAAATGTGATAATTATTAGATGAAGAAACTCATTTGCATGTTTTAGTTAGGCACATTTAATATGTCATAGGATTTCACATGAAAGTCTTAGCATGCATTACTGAAGTAATTTTATAATAGTTTTCTTTTTTTTCACATCTTTATTGGAGCATAATCGCTTTACAATGTTGTGTTAGTTTCTGCTGTACAACGAAGTGAATCAGCTATATGTATACATATATCCCCGTATCCCCTCCCTTTTGAGCCTCCCTCCCACGCTCCTTATCCCACCCCTCTAGGTCATCCAGAGCATGGAGTTGATCTCCCTGTGCTATGCAGCAGCTTCCCACTAGCCATCCACTTTACATTTGGTAGTGTATACATGTCAGTGCTACTCTCTCACTTCATCCCAGCTTCCCTCCCCGCCCCCCCCCCACCCGTGTCCTCAAGTCCGTTCTCTACGTCTGCGTCTTTATTCCTGCCCTGCCACTAGGTTCATCAGTACCATTTTTTTTAGATTCCATATGTAATAGTTTTCTTAAGCCATTTAATGTTATAGCCTGTGCAAAGGTCATCAGCAGTTGGTTATATTAGGTGTTCTCAATGAAATTTTGATTCCAGCACATATGATTTATAATATGGTGATCCAAATTTCTTGATGATTTAAAAATATTGTATTTACAAATGCCATGAAACATCACCACTTTGAAGAAGAGCATAGATTCAGTAAGTTTCAAACTTTCTTTTATTTTGATTTTTCAGATTGCATTCTCACAACACAATACAATCATGGATCTTGTGCAGTTTTTTGTCACCTTCTTCAGGTAATTTGCTTTTACTGACTTTGAATTTGTTAAACCTATGTTCTGATGTATGTTCTGTCAATCTGATAGGTAATTTATCAGTTCTTTAACCTTAAATATGATACAGTGTGTCTTGAATAGTTTTATATACTTAAATATATACCATAGAGCAGAAGAAACATACTTGACATATACTTTTGCAAGTTTATTTTGCTGTAGTACTATTTAATAGCTAATTGATTCAGTGGAAAGAGGATGATAACCCTGTGTTCCCCTGTCATATAAGTAATTAAAGCCTGTTTTAATTAATAAAATTAACAGTGCATTCACTGTATTGATTAGGTCCATCTCCTAGCATTGAAATCCATATCAATTCAATTATTTCTTGGATTTCTTAGGTAATTATTATATGTGCTTAGCAATGTGATGAAATCTGCAGGGCATGAGAAGAAGTATGTATTTTCTGCCCTCAGAGAGCTTATAATCTAGAAGTACTAAATATGACTTAGGATATAGCATAGTTTCCTGGAATGTTAGTTCTTTGAGATATTAACAGTAGGTTCATTAAAAAGTGTTACATAATTAAATACATTTGGAAAATGCTGTGTATACTGAAGTTAAATAGGGCTTTTTTGGTTTGTTTTTAACTGACATTACTGCTCAGAGTTTTTTTTTTTTCTCACAGTTTTTAATATGTTAATTTGCAGTGTATCTTTCTAAAAGAGAGGGCGGAGTTTGTAGCATTTCTCAAAACCTAAAAGCTCTCTTCGTAGAACATCTATTTTCATTTCCATGGGATGTAAATAAAGAAACACTGGGCGAGGAGAAGCAGCTGAGTTTTAGTGGTAGAATATCTATGTGATGGCACCTGAGATCATCTGGATTAGAAAGAATGTTATTTTTGTTAACATGATTATGATGTGTACCGCTTATACTGGTCCACTAGGTGCCTTTGTGTAAATTAGACAATTGTGCCTCCTTCTGGCAGGCATAGCCCCACATCACAGCACACAACTTTACAAACAGTGCATGTAATTTTGACCTTCACTCACCAAGTGGTCTGGGCTGCGCTGAACAGCAAAGAACCTGTTAAACCAAATCCTTAACACAGATGATATGCCAAGCACTTTCCTCAACACCAAAGTAACCATTATTGGTTATCTTATAACGACACCATACAATCCTAATACCTTATCCACAGAAGTTAGCAAACATTTTCTGTAAAGAGCCAGTTAGTAAATATTTCAAGATTTGTGGGCTCTAAGGTCTCTGTTGCATCTAAACAACTCTGCTGTTGTGGTGCTAAAGCAGCCTCAGCCAGTATGGAAACAAATCGGAGTGGCTATGTTCCAATAAACCTTTATTACAAAAACAGCTGCTAGGCTGAATTCTGCCTGTGGACATAATTTGCCCAACCCCTGATCTAACTTATGCCTGAATACCTTTAATGACAGGAAACACACCATCTCTTGAGATACCATTTTCTATCTTCAGATAACTAATTGTTCTTTATAATTGAGATGAAACCTGCCTCCCTGTAATAGCTCTTCTCATTTACCCATATGGGCTCATACATAGCAAGTCTAATCTCTCTCATCTCCATTTGCAGCCCTCTGGTTTTCTAAACTCTTTTCTCCAATTTACACATTCTCTGTTCGTTTATTCACTTCTTGTTGTCAAAATCCTTGCCATGTTGGTCACTTTGCTCTGAAAACAATCATGTTTGTATTTGTCCCTTAAAAAGTATTAATTTCCAGAATTTAACGCTAAATCATATTTATCACTAACATGTGCAAAGTCTATTCATACTTTAAATTTGTCCCTTAAAAATGAAATTTGAGGAAACAACTTTTTTTTAAATTAATTTTTTTGGCTGTGTTGGGTCTTCGTTGCTGCGCACGGGCTTTCTCTCTAGTTGCAGCAGGCAGGGACTACTCTTCGCTGTGGTGTGCGGGCTGCTCATTGCGGTGGCTTCTTTTGTTGTGGAGCACAGGCTCTAGGTGCACGGGCTTCAGTAGTTGTGGCACGTGGGCTCAGTAGTTGTGGCTCGCGGGCTCTAGAGCGCAGGCTCAGTAGTTGTGGTGCATGGGCTTAGTTGCTCTGCGGCATGTGGGATCCTCTTGGACCAGGGCTCGAACCCGTGTTCCCTGCATTGGCAGGCAGATTCTTAACCACTGCGCCACCAGGGAAGTTCCGAGGAAACATCTTAAATATATTTAACGTTCTCTGATTTCGTACTTCTGAATATTAAGGGATATTAAGCCTGTTAATTAGGTTACAATGTTTTTGGAAAAGTATTAGAAGTTGTAATTGAATGAGCCTTATTTAATGCATAAAAATAAAAGTTTTTGACAGAATAATGTGGATGTTAATATGCTAAAAAGTTTACTTTTGTGTGAAAATTCACAAAGCTGAATATATATGTAAATTATTTATATGTTTAGGGTTTTATTTTAAGCTTTTGAATTTGTGTGCATGTTTAAGTTCAATAACTCTTTTATTAAGTAAAAGAAAGCTAGTGTTAATGTGTACCATGTCTTAGAGATGATCCTATTTATTATGTTGTCATCATGGACAAAGTAATATAAAATATTCTAAGCGTCACGTGAGATAAAGTATAGTTAATGGGTTTTTCATCATTAAAATTTTTCTCAGTATTAAAATGTAAATTAGACAGTTTTCTAATTGTCTCCTTGTTAAGAAAAGAAAATGCACAAATACTTCTAAGTTTATTATTTTTTTAAATAAAGCCACTGTTAAATTTTAAAAGAGAGTTTTAGACAGGTCAGCATTTATGGACATCCTTCAATCAGGCCGCTATTACTGCTATTGCTGTTTCTGAGTTATTGAAGTAGCATAGGTGAATGTGTCAGCCTTTCAGTTTAGCCATGGTTTGATGGAGGCCAGTTCATAAACTTTGTGTCAGTTTTTTACTTTTATATTGGGCATAGTTCTGGTGGTAAACATAATTGAGTCAGTACTAGGAAGATCACTTATAGGCATAGCCTGGCTCTGCTCTTAGCTTTCTGTGCCATCTTAAGTAGGTCACCTAGCATCTTTAAATCTCAGTCTTTTCATATCTAGAATTAAAGGATGTTGTTTTTAGAGTGTGTACTATAATATAGTGAATGATGAGAAAACTGAAAAGAATTATTTTAAAAATAAATACTTGTTTCTGGTATGTAAAATGGAAAAGTAAGTCTGTGTGAATCTGAATTTTAAAAGAATAAGCCTGGTAAATTAAATGGAGATATATCAGGGACCACTACCCCTATACCATTTAGATTTTTAATGGTGGTTCTAATTTTCACTGTCCCACTGGAATTACATAATGTTTTTGATTTACCATCTTGACCAGATGGCAGGTATTTTCAGAGGTTGCTGCTTGATCTTTCCCACTATGATAGATCTTACCCCACAGGCCAGGGATGCAATGTAGGGGTTACTCTAATCACCTTGTACATAAATTCTAATTATACACTTGAGAAGTAGGGAACTTATCACTGGGTGGATGCATAGACACAGTTGGCCCACTATGATCCAGAATTTAGCCAGAATTTCTTACCTGGACCCTGGAGATACCCCAAGTCTAACAAGGGTTCATGATGGTATTTTAGTCCTTGGGTATCTCTGTGATCTCTAACCCTGTGTCTTATTGTAATCAAAATATCTACTTACTCCTCTTGCACTGTGTACATACCCATGTATATACCTGTGTATATACCCAAATATACACAGGGCTCTTTGTAAAGGAATCATACACAGGTCCCTTTGGGGATCATTTTATACACTTTCCAAGATGTTTCAAAATGTCTTTTCTTCTATGGACTCAGCCACCTATTCAGTGGGTTCTGGATTTGTAAATTAACTCATCTGGGAGCTGAGCAGAGGATCATGATTTTCTCTTGGCAACAACCTCAGCCTTTGTTCCTCCATTCCTACTTACAACAAAAGTAAATGTTAAATAGCACCGTTGTTGGCTGCCCATCTATTTTGCCTCTCGAGATAGATACCATCCATTATTAATCATCCCACAGCTCCTTGTGGGCCAACACCCTTGTCTGCTCCTCCAGTCTTGTTGAACTTTATCCTCATTGTAGACCCTGGATTCTGTCAGTTAGGCACTGACCCTTGATCTTTTTTACTTTGGGGCCCCATCACTTAACACCTCCCTTTGTCACTGCCTCTCCTGTTGTCAGCTCTGGTCTGCAGAAGAAAGCCACCAGTGAACTTCTTAGTGAAGCTGGTGCCCCTTTCACTAGCAAATTTCTCATGGCCTTGGTGACTGGTACGTCCCATAGAAAGTAATCTACCGGCCTTACATAATATATCAATTCCAGTACATTCCCTCCTGTCAGCTTTTTTATTCTTTTCTCTTTCATCTTCTAGGGCAACTCAGGCATTTCCATTTCACTTTGCCTTGGCCAGTGCTTTTTCCAGGCTTATAAGAATCACTTCCTCATCAAGTTTTGCCCCATCCCCTGGAGTCCTCCATAGGGTATTATATCACCTGGTCCTGAGACTCTGCACCAAAATTCATGAATTCTTGTTTATCCAGGCTTACATTCCATCCTCCCTTGATCAAATACCACCAAATTCCAATTCCTGACATGATCTCCTGGCTGCTGCCAGTACATGCTAGCCAATTCTTGCAGCTTTTTCAAGTATATAATCTTTTCCCTTTCTTTTCAGGCCAAGATGCATTATTCTGTCATTAAATTCAGTTATTAGTCTAGCAATCAGGAGAGGAGGTGGTGGCAGCCTTTACGGGGGGTGACCCTATTGTCTATTACTAGAAACGGGAGTTATAGAACCAACATCCTCAGAAACGTCTATCTAGATAGTCCATTCTAGGTATTCCTATCCCATATTTCAAGAGCTCCAGTTTTCCAACAGTGGCCGTTGTCTTTGCATAAGATGACTGCTTTGGCTGAGCAGTCTATCATCTCTGGAGCTCTGCAGTTCTAACAGTTAGATCATCAGTCTGCTGCTCATTCATATTGGCTCCTCCACTGTCAAGAGGTAAGGGCCTGATTTAAAGCTATAAAAGAGACTCTCTAGCTCGTATATTTAGCCTGTAATGTTTATTAGTGGCCTTCAGTCTCTCATTATCCCTCTGTAGGGTCAATACAAACATAGCAGTAGTCAGCCAGCTCCACTCTCTTTTGAAAGCATTTTCCCCAGGTCACCACTGGTGAAATTTTTAGCAATTGAAGCCTTCTTCCAGGGACTGTCTGTGTCTCATCTAGCAACATGGATGGTTTCTCTTTAGCCTGCCAAATAGTGAGTGAGCCAGTTTCAGATCCCCATTTTACCTCCTGATTGCTCAGACCACAAGTCATCAGAGAAGTAGACCAAAATGGCATTAGCCATGCAGTAAACGTATTGGGGGGAACTCCTGTGAGGGAAAGAGCAAGGGAGAAGATGAGGGATCTTTTAGACCACGGTGCCAATCTGACCTTCGTGAAGTAGGGCAGGAAGAAAGGAAAGTTGAATGAAAGAGCCTGAAAGTTTGACAAGACCAATGATGAGTCCTCGAGCCAAACTCTGTATTCTAACAGAGGAGTTATGCATCTCTCAGGATTAGGCCTTCCTTACTATTACTGCCATGCTCAGTCATTGACTGAGAACAGCTCTCAGGAAGTGTGGCCTCAGTGTGAATACAGTGATGGATTGCCTTAATATTTTTCCACTTTAATGTTATGTTTTTTAGTACAAACAAGTTAGAATTTTCAATTTTTCTTATGAATTTTTGTGGTTTTCCCTTCAATTTTTTTATTGTGGTAAAATACATATAATATAAAATTTGCCATCTTAACCATTTTTAAGTGAACAATTCAGTGATGTTAAATACACTTACATTATTGTGCAGCTATTTATACTATCCATCTCCAGAACTCTTTTTATCTTGAAAAACTGCAACTCTATACACATTAAACAGTAACTCCCTATCTCCTCTTCCCCAGCCACTGACAACCACCATTCTGCTTTCTGTCTGCATGATCTTTACTACTCTAGGTATCTTATAATAAGTGATGTCATATAATTTTTGTACTTTTGTGACTGGCTTATTTCACTTAGCATGATGTTCTCAAAGCTCAACCATGTTGTGATATATGTCAGAATTTCTTTTCTTTTAAGGCTGAGTAATATTCCATTGTATGTATATACCACATTTTGTTTATCTATTCATCTGTTTATGGGCACCTGAGTTGCTTCCATGTTTTAGCTATTGTAAGTAATGCTTCTATGAACATGAGTGTACAAATACGTATTCAAGATTTTGCTTTCAATTCTTTTGGATATATTCCCAGAAGAGAAATTCCTAGGTCATATGGTAATTCTATTTTTAATTTTTTTTAAAGAACCTCCATACTGTTTTCCATAGCAGTTGTACCGTTTGCATTCTCACCAGCAGTGCACAAGGATTCCAGTTTTTCCATATTCTCACCAACACTTGTAATTTTCTTTTTCTTTATTCCTTTTCTTTTTCCTTTCTTTTTTTTTTTTTTTTTATTTTTTGATTGTAGCCATCCCAGAGGGTGCAACTTAGTATCTCATTGTGGTTTTGATGTACATTTCTTTAACTATTAGCGCTGATAAGCACCTTTTCACATGCTTATTTGCCATTCATATATCTTCTTTGTAGAAATGTTTGTTTAAGTCTTTTTTCCATTTTTATGCCAGTATCACACTGTCTTGATTACTGTAGCTTTGTAGTAAATTTTGAAATCAAGAAGTGTGGGTCCTCCATCTTTGCTCTTTTTCAAGATTTTTTGGGCTACTTGGGGTCCCTTGAGGTACTAAAATTCATATGGATATGGAAATAATCATGTAAGTTTTTCCCCTTCTTTTTGTTAATATGGAGTATTAGATTTAGGCCTTTCATATGTGAGACCATCCTTGCATTCCAGGAATAAATCGTTCTTGGTCATAGTATATAATTCTTCTAAAAAAATTTCCCCTTTCAGCATCGTTGTTCAAAAAGGATATTAGTACTTTTCTTTTTTTGTGTCTTTGTCTGACTTTGGTATCAGGATAATGCTGGCCACATAGGATGACTTAGGGATTGTTTTCTACTCTTTAATGTTTGGAACAATTTGAGAAGGACTGGTATTAGTTCTTGAAATGTTTAGTGGAATCAATCAGTGAAGCCATCAGGTCCCAGGCTTTTCTTTGTCAGGAGGTTTTTGATTCAATCTCCTTACTAGTCATAGTTCTATTCAGTCCTTCTATTTTTTCATGATTCAGTCTTGGTAGGTTTTGTGTTTCTAGGAATTTGTCCATTTCATCTAGGTTATACAATTTGTGTACAGTTGTTCATAGTATACTCTAATAAATCCCGTTTATTATCATAGGATCAGTAGTAATATCTATACTATTTTTATTTTTAGTAAGTTGAATCGTCTCTCTTTCTTTTCCTTAGTAAATCTAGCCAAAGGTTTGTCAATTTTGTTGATTGGTTTGAAGAACCAGCTGTTGGTTTTGTTGATTTTTCTCTATTATTTTACTATTTTCTATTTCATTTATCTGTTTTAATCTTTATTACAATATTTCCTTCCTTCTGCTAACTTTTGGTTTAGTTCTTTTTCTAGTTCCTTAAGTTTAATGTCAGGTTGTTGGTTTGAGATCTTTCTTGTTTTTCAATGTAAACATTTATAGTTAACATTTCCTCCTTAGCACTGCTTTTACTGCATCCCATCAGTTTTATTATGTTCTGTTTCATTTTCATTTGTCTCTAAGTACTTTCTAATTTCCCTTGTGATTTCTTCTATGAGCTGTTGGTTGTTCAAGAGTATGTTGTTTCATTTCCCCAAATTTGTGAGTTTTCCAGGTTTTCTTCTGTTATTGATTTCTGACTTTATTCTGCTGTAGTTAAAGGAGATACTTTTCATGATACCTATTTTTTTTAATTTATTGAGAAAATTTGTGACCTAAAATATGGTATATCCTGGACAATATCTCATGTGCACTTGAGAAGAATGTGTATCCTGTTGTTGGGAATAGTGTTTTACATATGTCCTTTGAATGTAGTTGGTTTATTGTGTTGTTCGAATCCTCTGTTTCCTTACTTATGTTTGTCTGGTGTTCCTATCCATTATTAAGAGTGGAGTTGAATTGTTGTTTTAACCATTTTGAATTCTCTATGTCTTTATTGAAATTTTTGTCTTAATTTATAACTTGTTTTATATAAACTTAGATATAATTTTGTTAGAATTTCCATGGTAAATCTATTTTCATTACTTTCAATATTTTTTATTTTACTAGATTTTAAATGTGTTTCACATACACCACAAATATCTGGACATTGTTTATCCTGTTGTAATAATCTGAAAATCTCTGACTTTTAAAGAAACAGATTTAGTGAATTTCTATTTATTGCAATTATTGTTGTATTTTAATTTTTTTCTCCATCTTTTCACCTTTTAAAATGCTTTCTCAAGCAATCTTTTTTTCTTCTCCCCTGCTTTCTATTAAATTGAATGTCCTTTTAATATCATTTAATTGTTTTTCCTTTTAGCAGTTTAGGAATTATACATTTCAAATTTTTTCTTTAATGAATGCCCTTAAATTTTAACATGTATATTTTTCCTAACCAGTAATAATGTTAATCGGTGTCCTTTTTTACTCCTGAATCATATAAGAACACTAGAAAATTCGAAACTTTCACTTCTACATACAATTGTCTAATTTTAAATTCATTTTCTAATTTCTAATTTTATTTTTTAAAATAGCCTTATTGAGATATAATTCATATACAGTACAATTCACCCATTTAAAGTGCACAATTCAATAGCTCTGTAGCCATTATCACAGTCAATTTTAGAACATTTTCATCACCCCAAAAAGAAACTGTACCCATTTGCAGTCACTTCCCATCCCTCTCCCACACCCTAAGTTTTAGACAATCACTAATCTAGTTCCTGTATATAGATTTTCCTATTCTGAACATTTTCATATACTAATTAAAATCATACAATATTTGTTCTTTTGTGACAAGCTTCTGTCACTTATCACAGTGTTTACAGGGTTTATCCATGATGTTGTATGTATCAGTATATCATTGCTTTTTATTGCTACATACCATTCCGTTGTATGGATATGACACATTTTATTTCTCCTTTTTCAGTGATGGGCATTTGCGTGTTTTCCTCTTTTTGGCTCATGTGAATTACGCCACTATGAAGATTTGTGTCCATGTTTTTTTGTGGCGATAACGTTTTTATTTCTCTTGAGTATATACCTAGGAGTGGCACTGATGGGTCATATAGTAACTCTAGATTTAACATTGTGAGAAACTGGCAAACTATTTTCCAAAGAAGATGTGCCATTTTACGTTCTCACCAGGAATGTATGAGGGTTCCAATTTCTCCATATTCTCAGTAACACTTCTTTTTATCTCTTTTTTATTATAGCCATCTTAGTGCATATAAAGTGCCAAAAGAGATGATGATGCTATTTTGGAGGATCCAGAAAGGATTTTAATTAATTAGAGGAATTTAAAGAATAGAAAAAGAAAGAAAAATTAGGAGTTAAGCAATTAAAAAACAAGGATAATCAAAGATGACCCTACAGAAGTGAGCATGTGAGTGGGAAGAATAATGAAAAATAAACACTGTGATCAAGATTTGGGGAAATGAAACAATGATGTTGTCCATGAAGATATTTCAAAAGAGAAAAAGGAAGGATGTAACTCCCTACAGGGAGAGAAGTAAACCGAAATCATTGGTAACAGAATGCCTACATCAAAGTGGCATATCCCAGAAGGAGTATGTGGTATAAAAAAAATTTTTTTAAATGGTGCAAGAACGAAGAACTCTGGGAAGAATGAAAAATAGAAGTCCTCCTTTTCAAAAGTGAGATTATGATAATGGATATGTTAATAGAAATGAGGCCTTAAGATATAGATTTCTCTAAGTAGAAACCATAAATTACATCTTATTATACTGGAGGTTTCTTCAGGAATTCTCTCCCTGGCTTTGCTGTAGAAGAAAACAGATATTTAGATCCCAACTCTTCTTTTAAACCAAAATATCAAATATAGCTTGAGTAAAATAGTAATTGCACAAAGTTTATTGCAACTTAGCTAAACCAGTGCTCCATGTCTAATTTTTAGTGCTGAGGTTTGGAACACTATAGACTGAAACTTAGTTCTTTCACTAAAATATTGCCTAGTACTTCAAAATCAACATGTCCTAAATTAAACTTGCTGTCTTGGCAAACAGCTCTTTTTTCTAGTATTCTCTAGCTCAGTTACGGTTACCACTATTAACCTAACTTCAATACCTGGGAATTAACTAAATACATTTCTCTCTCCTTAATCCCCTACATAAGCCCTGATTCTTCCTTCTGTCTATCAGTCTATTTTATTCAAAACAACCAAAGTGATTTTTTAACATAAATTGAATTATAAGAATCCATTGTTTAAAAGCTTCCTTTCACATTTATAATATATTTCAGACTAGACTTACAAGTTCCTCTGAAACCAGGCCAAATTATCTGCCTCCTCTCATATTATTCTCCACAAATTTATTATATTGCAGTCACTTTTTCTTCAGAGGTATCTGGTTTATTTCTTGTTTGGTTTTGTTTTGTCTTTCATTCCTTTGTAAAGTGTTTTAAAATTTATGTGCAGTAAAATTCCATTTGGGGGGATACAGCCATATGAATTCTAAAATATGTATGGTTTCTTTTTTTTTTTAAATTTTTATTGGAGTATAGTTGATTTATAATGCTGTGTTAGTTTCTGCTGTACAGCAAAGTGAATCAGTTATACATATACATATATCCACTCTTTTTTAGATTCTTTTCGCATATAGGTCATTACAGAGTATTGAGTAGAGTTCCCTGTGCTATACAATAGGTCCTTATTAGTTATCTGTTTTATATATAGTAATATGTATATGTCAATCTCAATCTCCCAGTTTATCCCTCTCGCCCTTCCTCCTCAGTAACCATAAGTTTGTTTTCTACATCTGTGACTCTTTATGCTTTGTAAATTAGTTCATTTGTACCTTTTTTTAGATTCCACATATAAGCGATATCATCTGATATTTGTCTTTCTCTGAGTTACTTCACTTAGTATGATAATCTCTAGGTCCATCCATGTTGCTGCAAATGGCATTATTTCATTCTTTTTATGGCTGAGTAGTAGTCCATTGTATATATGTACCACATCTTCTTTATCCAGTCCTCTGTTGATGGACACTTAGGTTGCTTCCATGTCTTGGCTATTGTAAACACGGCTTTTAAGGAACCTCCATACTGTTCTCCATAGTGACTGTATCAATTTACATTCCCACCAACAGTGCAAGAGGGTTCCCTTTTCTCCACACTCTCACCAGCATTTATTGTTTGTAGATTTTTTGAAGATGGCCATTTTGACTGGTGTGAGATGATATCTCATTGTAGTTTTGATTTGCATTTCTCTAATGATTAATGATGTTGAGCATTCTTTTATGTGTTTGTTGGCAGTCTGTATATCTTCTTTGGAGAAATGTTTATTTAGGTTTTCTGCCCATTTTTGGATTGGGTTGTTTATTTTTCTGACATTGAGCTGCATGAGTTGCTTACATGTTTCAGAGATTAATCCTTTGTCAGTTGCTTCATTTGCAAATATATTCTCCCAATCTGAGGGTTGTCTTTTCGTCTTGTTTATGGTTTCTTTTGCTGTGCAAAAGCTTTTAAGTTTCATTAGGTCCCGTTTGTTTATTTTTGTTTTTATTTCCATTTCTCTAGGAGATGGGTCAAAAAGGATCATGCTGTCATTTATGTCAGAGTGTTCTGCCTATGTTTTCCTCTAAGAGTTTGATGGCGTCTGGCCTTACATTTAGGTCTTTAATCCATGTGGAGTTTGTTTTTGTGTATGGTGTTAGGGAGTGTTCTAATTTCATTCTTTTACATGTAGCTGTCCAGTTTTCTCAGCACCACTTACTGAAGAGGCTGTTTTTGCTCCACTGTATATTCTTGCCTCCTTTATCAAAGATAAGGTGACCATATGTGCGTGAGCTTATCTCTGGGCTTTCTATCCTGTTCCATTGATCTATATTTCTGTTTTTGTGCCAGTACCATACTCTTTTGATTACTGTAGCTTTGTAGTATAGTCTGAAGCCAGGGAACCTGTTTCTTCTTAGCTCCGTTTTTCTTTCTCAAGATTGCTTTGCCTATTCGGGGTCTTTTGTGTTTCCATACAAATTGTGAAGTTTTTTGTTCTAGTACTGTGAAAAATGCCAGTGGTAGTTTGATAGGGATTGCATTGAATCTGTAGATTGCTTTGGGTAGTAGAGTCATTTTCACAATGTTGATTCTTCCAATCTAAGAACATGGTATATCTCTCCACCTATTTGTATCATCTTTAATTTCTTTCATCAGTGCCTTATAATTTTTTGCCTACAGGTCTTTTTGTCTCCTTAGGTAGGTTTATTCCTAGATATTTTATTCTTTTTGTTGCAGTGGTAAATGGGAATGTTTTTTTAAATTTCACTTTCAGATTTTCATCATTAGTGTATAGGAATGCAATAGATTTCTGTGCATTAATTTTGTATCCTGCTACTTTACCAAATTCATTGATTACCTCTAGTAGTTTTCTGGTAGCATCTATAGGATTCTGTATGTATAGTATCATGTCATCTGCAAAGAGTGACAGCTTTACTTCTTCTTTTCTGATTTGGATTCCTTTTATTTCTTTTTCTTCTTCTGATTGCTGTGGCTAAAACTTCCAAAGCTATGTTGAATAATGGTGGTGAGAGTGGGCAGTCTTGTCTTGTTCCTGATCTTAGTGGAAATGGTTTCAGTTTTTCACCATTGAGGATGATGTTGGCTGTGGGTTTGTTATATATAGCCTTTATTATGTTGAGGAAAGTTCCCTCTATGCCTACTTTCTGGAGGATTTTTATCATAAATGGGTGTTGAATTTTGTCGAAAACTTTCTCTGCATCTTTTGAGATGATCATATGGTTTTTCTCCTTCAGTTTGTTAATATGGTGTATCACATTGATTGATTTGCGTATATTGAAGAATCCTTGCATTCCTAGGATAAACCCCACTTGATCATGGTGTGTGATCCTTTTAATGTGCTGTTGGATTCTGTTCGCTAGTATTTTGTTGAGGGTTTTTGCATCTATGTTCATCAGTGATATTGGCCTGTAGTTTTCTTTCTTTGTGACATCTTTGTCTCGTTTTGGTATTCGAGTGATGGTGGCCTCGTAGAATGAGTTTGGGAGTGTTCCTCCCTCTGCTATATTTTGGATGAGTTTGAGAAGAATAGGTGTTAGCTCTTCTCTAAATGTTTGATAGAATTTGCCTGTGAAGCCATCTGGTTCTGGGCTTTTGTTTGTTGGAAGATTTTTAATCACAGTTTCAATTTCAGTGCTTGTGATTGGTCTGTTCATATTTTCTATTTCTTCCTGGTTCAGTCTCGGAAGGTTGTGCACTTCTAAGAATTTGTCCATTTCTTCCAGGTTGTCCACTGTATTGGCATATAGTTGCTTGTAGTCATCTCTCATCATCCTTCGTATTTCTGCAGTGTCAGTTGTCACTTCTCCTTTTTCATTTCTAATTCTATTGATTTGAGTCTTCTCCCTTTTTTCTTGATGAGTCTGGCTAATGTTTTATCAATTTTGGTTATGTTCTCAAACAACCAGCTTTTAGTTTTATTGATCTTTGTTGTCATTTCCTTCATTTCTTTTTCATTTATTTCTGGTCTGATCTTTATGATTTTTTTCCTTCTGCTAACTTTGGGGGTTTTTTGTTCTTCTTTCTCTAATTGTTTTAGGTGTAAGTTTAGGTTGTTTATTTGAGATGTTTCTTGTTTCTTAAGGTAGACTTGTATAGCTGTAAACTTCCCTCTTAGAACTGCTTTTGCTGCATCCCATAGGTTTTGTGCCGTTGTGTTTTCATTGTCATTTGTTTCTAGGTACTTTTTGATTTCCTCTTTGATTTCTTCAGTGATCTGTTGGTTATTAAGTAGTGTATTGTATAGCCTCCATATGTTTCTGTTTCTTACAGATTTTTTCCTGTAATTGATATCTAGTCTCATAGCATTGTGGTCGGAAGAGATACTTGATACGATTTCAATTTTCTTAAATTTACCAAGGCTTGATTTGTGACCCAAGATATGCTCTATCCTGGAGAATGTTCCATGAGCAATTGAGAAGAATGTGTATTCTGTTGTTTTTGGATGGAATTTTCTATAAATATCAATTAAGTCCATCTTGTTTAATGTATCATTTAAAGCTTGTGTTTCCTTATTTATTTTCATTTTGGATGATCTGTCCATTGGTGAAAGTGGGGTGTTAAAGTCCCCTACTATGATTGTGTTACTGTCGATTTCTCCTTTTATGGCTGTTGGTATTTGCCTTATGTATTGAGGTGCTTCTGTGTTGGGTGCATAAATATTTACAATTGTTATATCTTCTTCTTGGATTGATCCCTTGATTATTATGTAGTGTCCTTCTTTGTCTCTTGTAATAGTCTTTGTTTTAAGTCTATTTTGTCTGATCTGAGAATTGCTACTCCAGCTTTCTTTTGATTTCCATTTGCATGGAATATGTTTTTCCATCCCCTCACTTTCAGTCTGTATGTGTCCCTAGGTCTGAAGTGGGTCTCTTGTATACAGCATATATACGGGTCTTGTTTTTGTATCCATTCAGCCAGTCTATGTCTTTTGGTTGGAGCATTTAATCCATTTACGTTCAAGGTAATTATCGATATGTATGTTCCTATTACCATATTCTTAATAGTTTTGGGTTTATTATTGTAGGTCTTTTCCTTCTCTTGTGTTTCCTGTCTAGAGAAGTTCCTTTAGCATTTGTTGTAAATCTGGTTTGGTGGTGCTGAATTCTCTTAGCTTTTGCTTGTCTGTAAAGCTTTTAATTTCTCCATCAAATCTGAATGAGATCCTTGCTGGGTAATCTTGGTTGTAGGTTTTACTCCTTCATCACTTTAAATATGTCCTGCCACTCCCTTCTGGCTTGCAGAGTTTCTGCTGAAAGATCAGCTGTTAACCTTATGGGGATTCCCTTATGTGTTACTTGTTTTTTTTCCCTTGCTGCTTTTAATATTTGTTCTTTGTATTTAATTTTTGATAGTTTGATTAATATGTGTGTTGCCGTGTTTCTCCTTGGATTTATCCTGTATGGAACTCCTGTGCTTCCTGGACTTGATTAACTATTTCCTTTCCCATATTAGGGAAGTTTTCAACTATAATCTCTTCAAACATTTTCTCAGTCCCTTTCTTTTTCTCTTCTTCTTCTGGGACCCCTATAATTCGAATGTTGGTGTGTTTAATGTTGTCCCAGAGGTCTCTGAGAGTGTCCTCAATTCTTTTCATTCTTTTTTCTTTATTCTGCTCTGCAGTAGTTATTTCCACTATTTTCTCTTCCAGGTCACTTATCCATTCTTCTGCCTCAGTTATTCTGCTTTTGATCCCTCTAGAGAGTTTTTAATTTCATTTATTGTGTTGTTCACCTTTGTTTGTTTGCTCTTTAGTTCTTCTAGGTCCTTGTTAAACGTTTCTTATATTTTCTCCATTCTATTTCCAAGATTTTGGATCATCTTTACTATCACTATTCTCAATTCTTTTTCAGGTTGACTGCCTATTTTCTCCTCATTTGTTAGGTTTGGTGGGTTTTTATCTTGCTCTTTCATCTGCTGTGTTTTTCTGTCTTTTCATTTTGCTTATCTTACTGTGTTTGGGGTCTCCTTTTCGCAGGCTGGAGGTTCGTAGTTCCCGTTGTTTTTGATGCCTGTCCCCAGTGGCTAAGGTTGGTTCAGAGGGTGTGTAGGTTTCCTGGTGGAGGGGACCTAGTGCCTGTGTTCTGGTGGATGAGGCTTGATCTTGACCTTCTGGTGGGCAGGTCCACGTCTGGTGGTGTGTTTTGGGGTGTCTGTGGCCTTATTATGATTTTAGGCACCCTCTCTGCGAATGGATGGGTCTCTGTTCCTGTCTTGCTAGTTGTTTGGCATAGGGTGTCCAGCACTGTAGCTTGCTGGTTGTTGAGTGAAGCTGGGTCTTGGCGTTGAGATGGAGATCTCTGGGAGATATTACATGGAGCTGGGAGGTCTCTTGTGGTCCAGTGTCCTGAACTTGGCTCTCCCACCTCAGTGGCACAGCCCTGACACCTGGCTGGAGCACCAAGAGCCTTTCATCCACAAGGCTCAGAATAAAAGGGAGAAAAAATAGAAAGAAAGAAAGAAAGAAAGAAGATAAAATAAAGTTATGAAAATAAAAAATAATTTTTAAGAAAAAAAAACTTTCAAGTAAAAAAAAAGACAGAACCATAGGACAAATGGTAAAAGCAAAGCTAGACAGACAAAATCACACAGAGAAGAATACACATACACACTCACAAAAAGAGAAAAGGGGGGAAAAATATATCGTTGCTCCCAAAGTCTACCTCCTCAATTTGGGATGATTTGTTGTCTATTCAGGTATTCCACAGATGCAGGGTACATCAAGTTGATTGTGGAGACTTAATCTGCTGCTCCTGAGGCTGCTGGGAGAGATTTCCCTTTCTCTTCTTTGTTTGCACAGCTCCCGGGGTTCAGGTTTGGATTTGCCCTTCCCGCGACCCCCCCCCCCCCCCCCGTGTAGGTCGCCTGAGGGCGTCTGTTCTTTGCTCAGACAGGGTGAGGTTAAAGGAGCAGCTGATTCGTGGGCTCTGGCTCACTCAGGCTGGGGGGAGAGAGGGGTACGGATGCGGGGCGAGCCTGCGGCGGCAGAGGCCGGCATGACGTTGCACCAGCCTGAGGCGCGCCGTGCGTTCTCCCGGGGAAGTTGTCCCTGGATCCGGGGACACTGGCAGTGGCAGGCTGCACAGGCTCCCCGGAAGCGGGGTGTGGATAGTGACCTGTGCTCGCACACAGGCTTCTTGGTGGCGGCAGCAACAGCCTTAGCGTCTCATGCCCGTCTCTGGGGTCTGCGCTGATAGCCGCTGTTCACGCCCGTCTCTGGAGCTCCTTTAAGTGACGCTCTTAATCCTCTCTCCTCGCGCACCAGGAAACAAAGAGGCAAGAAAAAGTCTCTTGTCTCTTAGGCAGCTCCTAGACCTTTTTTCCCGACTCCCTCCCGGCTAGCCGCGGTGCACTAACCCCCTGCAGGCTGTGTTCACACTGCCAACCGCACTCCTCTCCCGGCTACCGAAGCCCGAGCCTCAGCTCTCAGCCCCGCCCGCCCCGGCGGGTGAGCAGACAAGCCTCTCGGCCTGGTGAGGCCCTTATCCGCTGTGCGGGAATCTCTACGCTTTGCCCTCCGCACCCCTGTTGCTGTGCTCTCCTCTGCGGCTCCGAAGCTTCCCCCTCTGCTACCCGCAGTCTCCGCCCGCAAAGGGGCTTCCTAGTGTGTGGAAACCTTTCCTCCTTCACAGCTCCCTCCCTCTGGTGCAGGTCCCGTCCCTATTTTTGTCTCTCTTTTTTCTTTTACTCTACGCAGGTACGTGGGGCGTTTTTTGCGTTTTGGGAGGTCTGAGGTCTTCTGCCAGCGTTCAGTAGGTGTTCTGTAGGAGTTGTTCCACATGTAGATGTATTTCTGATGTATCTGTCGGGAGGAAGGTGATCTCCGTGTTTTACTCTTCCGCCATCTTTAAGCTCCTCTCTATAGTTTCTTGTAATCATCAGCTCTGTCAGGATATAGACCAGTTCCAGAATCTCAAAGAATCCTTCATAGGGCTTCCTTTACAGTCAGGCTTTTTCCTCGTCCATAAACCCTGGCAACCACAGATTGGTACCCTGTCTCTATAGTTTTGCCGTTCCCAGAATGTCATATACATGGAATCATACAGTATGTAACCTCCTGAGACTGGTTTCTTTCCCTTAGCATACTGTATTTGAGATTTATTCAAGTTGGTTTTTTCCATCAATAGTCCATTTCATTTTTGTTGTTCAGTGGTATTCCATTGTATGAATATACTCAAGTTTGTTTATCCATCCACCCTTTGATAAGAATTGTTATACTTTTCAGCAGCTATGAATAATGCTGCCGTGGACAAGTACATACTTGTATAGGTTTTGTGCAGACATAAGTTTTCACTTCTTTAGGATAAATATCTGGAAGTGGGATTGCTGAATCATATAGCAAATGTATGTTTATCTTTATAATAACTGCCACTATTTTTCAGAGTGACTGTATCATTTTGCCTTGCCACCAGCAAAGTATGAAGGTTTCAGTTGTTCCACATCCTCAGTGCTTGGTCTTGTCAGTATTTTTTATTATAGCCATTCAAATAGGTGTGTGGTGGTATCTTATGATTTTAATCTGCATTTCCCTAATGGCTAATGACATTGAATATCTTTTCATATACTTATTAGCCACTTTTATCTTCTTTGGTTAAGTGTCTTTGCAGATTTTTTGCCTATTTTTTATTGTTTGTTTTCTTATTCTTGGGTTTGAGTATTCTTTATATGTCTGGATGTAAATCTTCTGCCAGAAGTGTGATTTGATATAATTTTCTCCCAGACTTTGACTTGTATTTTTATTCTTTTAACAGTGTCTTTTGTGGAGAAAAAAAAAATGTTTTAATTTTGATAAAATCCAATGTATTTTTTTTTCTTTTATGAGTTATGCTTTTGGTGTCATATAAGAACTCTTTGCCTACTCAATGTCACATAGATTTCCTTCTAAGAGTTTTGTACTTTTACATTGTACATTTAAGTCTGTGATCCATTTCAGATATCTTTTGTTTATGAGTCTGTGATCCATTTTAGTTACTGTTTATGATTGAGGTATAGGTCAAGGTTCATTATTTTGCATATGGATATCCAATCTTTACAGCCTTTGGAAAAGACTGGTCTTTCTCTTTTGAAATGCCTTTGCAGCTCTGTCAAAAATCCATTCACCATCAGGCTTCCAGTTCCAGGAAACACTACATAAACATACATCTCTCTTTATGTCCCATGGGTCTCAACTATAAAACCTGGATGATATGCATGGGCATCTATGTGGTAATTGTGAAAAGTAAGTATCATTAGGCAGATCAGGGAAGAACAGCAGAATTCAGAGCACCCTGAAATATTTGGAAGTTAACCATTTATTCCTCCAGTATCCCCTGCCTTGAGCCTCAATGCAGAAAACATCCTGGAAAAATACTCTAGTTCTGACTTGTGCTGTGGAAAAGGAAGCCCTTGAAGCTCAGAGAGTAGGGGAGATCCACCCCCCAATTTTTCCTCTCTTTTTTAAATACTTACCCCCAATTCCAAACAGTCTTGAAGCAGGAACATTGGCTGCAGCAAAAATGGCCAGGAAGCTGCTAGAGCCAAATTTCCAAGGGTTGGGAATCTTCTACATAACACGGAACTGTAGGTACAAGAGGGTCAATACAAGTCCATTGCTTTTCCATCTTCTCTGTCCTCCCAATGCAGAATGTGGCACAGTCACAGAAGCGGGTAGTTTCTGGCCAGAGGATGGAAAAGTGAAGCCCAGAGAACCAGAAAAAGTCTGGGAAATAACAGAGAGAGAAAAGCCATCACATAAAGTTGAACTTCTGGGATTTTCCATGTGAGGCTTTTATCGTAATTAGTATACCAAAGAATTTGAGAAGCGGCTAACGGTTAGAACTCTGCCCAGGCCCCAGACTGAACCCACATGGCAGACTCAAATAGCACTGAAAAAGCTTTGGGTACATTGTAAGCACAGCCTACAGATGTCTAAAGTAAAATATCTCTATAGAGAATATCAACATTTTCTATAAGATACAAATAAGACCTCAGTCCCTCTGTAAATTTGATACAGCAGAAAGGGCTGTGATGGAAGTGCGCCATTCTTCAGCGTGGTTAGCAAGTCAAGGACTGTCTGTCAATATTTATTTATAACTTTAAGAAAAACTTTATCAGGTGTTGGATCTGTTAACCATCCATATGGAGAAAAGTAACATTTGACTCCTACCTCATACTAATCATAAAAATAAATACCAGGAGAAAAGGAAAAACAATGAAGTATCATCTAGAAGGTAATATGAGAATTCTTCTTCACATCTTTAGAACTGGAAAATTTCTTAAACAGACACACAAAGCACTTCAGTAAAATTAGACTACAGTAAAACTAACAATTTTTGTTGTCAGAGATGTCATTAACATTGTGAAAAGTCAAGCCATGCAGTAGTATAAAATATTCACAACCTATATAAAGGATAAAGGCCCTATTGTCACAATATATAACTCATATAAATCAATAAAATGCAGTCTTAAAACTCAACTCCCCGCCCCCCAAAATGGCAAGAGACTTGAATAAGCACTTCACAAAAAAGGATAAGTGGCTAACAAAATATAAAAATGTGCTCCATTTAATTTTTATCAGGGAATGCAAATTATAAAACTACAATATAATACTATTTACTATTCACCCATTATAGTGACTAAAAAGAACAAGATAGATGATATCAAATGTTGGAGTGGATGTGGAACTCTAGACACTTCTGGTGGTCTAGAAGTTGGTGCAACAACTTTGAAAACAATTTGACTGTATTCTAAAGTTGAGCTTACCCATACTCTGTGATCCAACAATTCCATTCCATCAAAGGTCATGTTAAGCATATTTATAGCAGTGTGTTTTAAATAGCCAAAACCTTGGAATAACCCAAATACCTAAAAATAATAGAATATGGGGCAATGAAAAGAACAGACTAATCCTAAAAGAACAATATGGATGGCATTCACTAACATAGTTTTGAACAAAAGAAGCTAGAAACAAAAGAATGAATATTTTAGGATTCCATTTGTGTAAAGTTCAGAAATAGGCAGAAACACACTATGGTGTTAAAAATCATTATGCTAGTGACCTCTGATGAATAGGGATGGGCAAAGTACTATTTCTTTACTGGGGTGGTGGTTACATGGGTATATTTTCTTTGCGATAATTCATTGAGCTGTATACTTATGATTTCTCTATGTGTGTTATGCATTAGTGCTTTAGGAAAGCTTTTTAAGAAGAGCATTTACTACTTTAAAAATATTAAGGGAATTTTGTAATTGAAACTTTTATCCTGACTACATGGTTTCAAAAGGTATGCTTTAAATAAAAGTTGAGTGTAGAAAAGAGCACTGTATACATTGACCTTTATAATTTTTGGTGCAAGTTTGTGAGATTAAGGTTTTATCCAGGTACATGATTTGTAACAGGAGTAATTAACCAGGAAGGTCTTCCTTACTATATGTTCCTTGCCTTTTTAATACTTTGCCAAGGAGGCTTTAGAGCACTCTATTTTCTGTAAAATATTTCAAGAAAGGATTGAAGAGTTATCAAATGTGCTCTTTAGATTTGTAAATCTGTTACCAGTTTTGGGGAGGTTCATTTAGGTGTTTTTCTATGAATTTTACATAAATGATAGCAGAAGTAGATTTTATGGAGTCTTTCCCAGCCTTCATTTAACTGCTTCCATGTGGCTATTCAGTGAGGATTCAATTTGGGAGGAATTGATCCCTCACCAGCTTCATGGATGGGCTAAAGCCAGTAAGTGCATACCCTTCAATTCGCCAAGTGATTGGCGAAGAGTGGGCATGTATAATGGTATGTGATAGAAGTCTGGAACTGCGGCATTCGTTTTTGTATCTAAGGGAGAAACAAGGCTGAGAATAAAGCTGATGCACAACAGAGTGTATGTCAGAAAACAGAAAGAAATGTAGCCAGGGCCCTGGCCAGTACAAACCTGGAAGTTATTCTTCCTTTTGACTTTGGGGAGTGTCTTAGTCTGCTCAGGCTACCGTAAACAACTAACACAGACTGAGTGACTTTAACAACAGGAAGTTTATAGTCTCACAGTTTTGGAGGCTGGGAAGTCTAAGATCTGAGTGCCAGCATGGTTTGCTTCTGGTGAGAGCTTTCTTCTTGGCCTGTAGATGACCGCCTTCTTGGTGTGTGTTCACGTGGCCTTTTCTCGGTACAAGTGCTTGGGGAGAGAGCACAAGCTCTCTGGTGTTTCTTCTTATGAGGACACTAATTCTACTGGCTCAGGGCTCTACCATTATGACCTCATTTAACTTTAGTTACATCCAAATTTCCTATCTCTAAGTATAATCACATTGGGGGTTAGGGCTTCAACATACAACTTTTGGAGGAACATTTGTAGCATTCTGCCTCTAGCCCCCTAAATCATGTCCTTATTGCATGCAAAGTACATTTATTTCATCCCAGCAATCCCAAAAGGCTTAATTCATTCCAGAATCGACACTAAAGTCTGAAGTTTCATCTGAATATTGTCTAAATCAGATATGGGTGAGATTTGGGGTACAAGTTAACCCGAGGCAAAATTCCTCTCTAGTTGTGAGCCTGTGAAACCAGGCAAATTATGTGATTCCAAAATACTACGGTGGTATAGGCATAGAATAGATATTCCCATTTCAAAAGGAAGAAAAGTAGAGGAAGAAAGGGGCGATGGGTCCCAAGGAAGGCTAATCCCATCAAACTTAAAGATTTGAGAATAACCCTCCTTGGTTCAGTGCTCTACCTCCAGGTCCCCTGAGGGACGTCACCCCATAGCTCTGTGGTACGGCCCTGCCACGTTAGCTTGGCAAGGTGGCCCTGATGCTGCAGCACTGTGCTGCAGCCTTGGCACCAAGGCTCTTGGCGGGGGTATCCTGGTCCTGTAAAACCCAAGAGGCTCCACCCTTTGAAACTGAGGAGGATCCATCCTTGCCTCCTGGGCCTGTGGTGGGAGTGGGAGCCCGAAAGTTCTCTGATTCCCTTCTGGGTCGTTCTTCCCTTTTCTTAAAGGATAAAGCCTGCTTCCAACTGAATAGCTCTATGTTCCCATCCCATAGAATCCAAGAAGCCTGAAAACCTTCTTTCATTCCATCTTGTTTTCTCTTTACCCTTTAGTTTAAACTCTCAGTGTCTCTGCTGGTATAATTCCATATCTATTCCTATAATAGTATATTATTAGAAGAATATTTTCTTTTTATTACTTTTTATTACCAGCCTAATATGAATTTACATAGAAAACATAACAAACTCCTAAAGTGTATATCTCCTCTTCTCAAGGAGGTAAAATCGTGAAAACTGAAAAATTTTATACTGGCTTCCTCTATCATTATAAAAGTGACACTCTTCACTTGTGTCATGAAATTTAGATCAGAAAGAATTTAAGTTCCCTGTGGAGAAATTCAGCAAGTCTTCACTGTCCTAAACTGAATCTTGATCATGTAACTATTTTGGGGGGAGGATATTGTGAATTACAAATTGTCAAATAAAAATACTTTTTGGTATTTAGGTTACGTTTAATTATTAAATGTAAATGAATTTTGGTATGTGTACTATTGTCTACTACTGCAGACACTGTGAGAGAAACAGTTTACAAGATACGGTATCTGACTGAATATAAGGGATGATAAAATTGAATGTGTTTTTACATTTTACCTGGAAAGTAATGGTGAAACAAGAAGTCAGCAGAAAGGGGAGAACTTGCAATTTAAGACTTTTGTAACTTAGGCAATTTATGTAAACTCTCCATGACCTCAACTTTCTCATCTTTTAAATGAGTACATAACAGAATACACAGTATATCATGTGTGATTGTGGTAATGGTAGAATTAATGCATGTAAAACATATAACACAGTGCTTGGTACATATTACTCAATAGATGTTAGTTACTTTTATTATGAATGTTATTCAGGAGTACAGTTTGGACATGGTAGATTTGAGGTGATATTTATCTCTCTTGTTAAAATTCTTAAGGTATTATAGTAAGACTTAAATTCAGATAAATGGATCCTTGGACTATATATAAAGTATCGATTCTCACTACTATATTTCAACAGTTGCATTGTTAACTTGGATATAACAAGGGAAGTGTAACTGCTGTGGCAGTAATTTAGACTAGAACAGGGTTTCGGCACTATTGGCAGGTTGGCTGGGAAAATCTTTGTTGTGGGGAGGAAGACTGACCTCTATATTGTACCATATTTACCAGCATCCCACTTTATGTCCACCAAGTGGTGACAACCAAAAATGTCTCCAGCCACTGCCAAATGTCCCTGGAGGGCAAAACTCTCCTGAGAACCAGTGGACTAGAAGGAATCATGTAAGAAGAGTCTTCAAATATATAAAGAAGTATTAGAATATAGAAGAAGGAAATGGCTGATTCAGTGTAACCCAGAGACAGAAGCAGCACTGATTAATAAAAGTTAGAAAGACAGCTTAACAGAAAATTTTCATAGTTTGAGTTAGCTAAAAATAAAATTCACCAACTTATGAGCCAGCAGAAGCTACAATGTGTATTTAATTAGGAACCGGATCACTATCAGAGTTGTGCTGGGAATTTCTTTCCTGGGAGGGAGTCTGAACTAAATAATGTCATTGATCTCTTCTAATGATAAGATGCTCTCATTTTGTCAGGTTAAATGACTTATATTTGGAAATGATTCCAAATGAGGTCATAGTTGAAGCCATGAGAATAACTGAGCTCTTTTTCTGAGAGCAAGAATAGATAATAGCATGGTCTTGTGAATGAATTTTCAGGAATGTCCATAATTTAAAACAAGGAATCAGGAATGCAGTCTACTTTCACTGACTCCATAGTGTGTCAAGAAGGATGAAGGAAGCCAAGAAAATAAAGTGTTCAGAAGGGTTTTAAAGGATGGATGGTTGGTATTGTCAATTGAGAAGTAAAAGACAGTTGATAGAGAAAAGACTAGTTTATTTAATTTTTAGAAAGTCATGATGAGGAAGTACCCACTAAAATGTTGCATAGTATATACACATTAATTATTAATGTTAACATTTTTATTAGTATACAAATTGGATACCACATTATAAGACGTTAAATAAGACTAGGTTATGAGGAAATTGACATGGAAGTGGCTACATGGACCACTTGCTCAACAAACTAGAGGAAGCTACAGGGTTAATAAAATAGGGCTATTGTTTTTTATTTTTTAGGTGATGTGGGACTTGAGCACTTCTGAAAATTTAAATTTAGATGAAATAGAATGAGTTTATAAATACTAGAGGGAAAGATAATTATGTAAAAAGCAGTAAGGTACCTCAGTGGTTGATACTGGGGAATATGGAAAACAACTGTTATGACATAGTGTGCAAGCTCAGAGTTCAGAGTTCCCAACAGATGGGAAGGAAAGAGTCTGAGGCTTTGAGGCTCGTTTTGAATTTTGGCTCTACCACTTAAACTCCCTGTGTGACTCTAAGCAGTTTACTTTGAACTTTTCTGAGCATTGGATTCTTCTTTTCTAAAATAAGAATAATATATCCTATCTGGAAATGTTCGTATAAAACTAAACCCAGTCATCAGTGTGATGTATCTAGCGCAGTATCTGGAATGTGTTTAGCACTCAGTGGATGGGTGCTAGAATTATCCAAGTCATTGTCGGCATCATTGAAAGATATTCTAAGATTTCTTTAAGTGAGGCAAGGAGAAAAAATATATTAAGGATTTGACAAGAGTAGAAAGTGTCAACATTTACACTGCTTATGAGTGAATCAATTGATGAGTACAAGGATGATCAGTTAAGGGTGAAGACCAGGTTTTTGGTAGTGGTCAGTGACCAGTGAATTTATAGTGGCACTGTTCTGCTCATTTCTGGGTCTTTTCATAGCATAATCTTTGACCACAGAGCAAAGGAAGGGAAAAGAAACAGTAATGCCTGGTTGGGATTGGTTAACCAGATTCACATAAATCTGTTATTTTGAGATTTATCAGTCTCAAATTACTGCTAAAACAGTATCCTCTGTTACATAGTCTATCGCATATGGTACCTAATACATATTGACCACATGTATATACATTGTAATTGAATTATTTCTTAATTTAAACATTAGCATATACAAGGGATTCTCAACTTCTGTAGAACTGACATTTTGGACAGAATAATTCTTTGTCGTTGGGGGCAGTCCTGTGCATTGCAGGATGTTTAGCAGCATCCCTGGCTGCACTCAGTAGACGCAAGTTGCACTTCTCTCCCAGTGTGATAATCAAACATGTATCTAGACATAGTCAGATGTCCCAGTGGTGGGATGGGTGGGAGGGCTAAATCACCTTCAGTTGAGAACTACAGGCGTATTCTCAGATATAAGATAGTTGCTAATAAAGGTAAAATGAATAAATGTGTGATATTTAAATTCATAAAATTGCCAAATTTTATGACTAAATAGCAATTCTAAAAAAATTTATTGCTGTATAAAACCAACAGAATTATAAAGTTACATTCCTTCTGACAGAGAAAATCTGAAAGATAGACTATAATATATATTAAAGAATATAAATAATTTTTCTGCCTGTGTACTTTGCTTTTACTTGAGAATGTTTTACAAACTTCTAATTTATCTGTTTTGCTTGAATATTTACCAAGGCAAAGTGATTATTTCTATATATTTTTAAGTCCTCTACATATTCTTTTATCATTTCATGACACATTGCAAGTGTTTTAAGCAAAAATTATTTGTGTTTTATTTTCTAGTTGTTTTTTATCCTTATTACTGGTGGCCGCTGTGGTGTGGAAGATCAAACAAACATGTTGGGCTTCTCGACGGAGAGAGGTAACAGTAATATTACTTAATCTTTAGTTTAAAGATTCAAGCAAACATATGGATCTGTATTCCTTAATTGACATCCTCCTTTCAAATAGAGATTTTCACATCAGTTTCATTTATTAAGATTGAGCAAGTCAATCTAGTATTTTTTAAGCTTTAGAGCAAAATTTGCCACTGTCATTTTAAATCAGTATCTGTAGAAGCATTGGTTAGTTGCAGTTTTTTTAAAATAGTGTTAGAATTTATAGTGGATACCAATATTAATTTTGTTGATTAACCTGCAATCTCTTTAATTTAGGTAGTTATACTATAAAAAGATTATTTTTATAACTTAAAATTTAAAACAATATTCTGAGCAATAAATATTAATTTTTGGTTTGTATCTTGTAGAATTCTTTGTTTTGGTAATCAGATCTTTTTCACGGGTATCTGATAATCCAAGTATGTTTGAATTACACCTCAATTTGATACATTTCTATATCAGAGTTAATCATGTGTGTCCCTTATGATCTTAAAATTGATAAAAACAGTAATACTCTTACAGAACAACAGCTGATGATGTAAATATATTAAACAAATATAGTTTCCTACCTTTGGATGTATTAGTTAATTGAAAGGAGCGAAGAAATATAATAACATGAGGATCCTAAATGTGCAGTAGGTTTATGGTTCTACACCTCATATAATGAAAAAGCGTTTCTGTTTTTATTAATATTATTATATTCTATGACTTTTTATTTTTATAAATTTATTTATTTATTTATTTATTTTTGGCTGCATTGGGTCTTCATTGCTGCGCACGGGCTCTCTCTAGTTGCGGCGAGCGGGGGCTACTCTTCATTGCAGTGTGCGGGCTTCAGTAGTTGTGATGCGCGGGCTTCAGTAGTTGTGGCTCGTGGGCTCTAGAGTGCAGGCTCAGTAGTTGTGGTGCACAGGCTTAGTTGCTGTGCGACATGTGGGATCTTCCCGGACCAGGGCTCAAAGCCGTGTCCCCTGCATTGGCAGATGGATTCTTAACCACTGCGCCACCAGAGAAGTCCGTCTATTACTATTAATATTAGTATTATTAGCATTCTATTTGCTGTTGCATTTCCCAGTATATTTTTATACGTTTAATTTTGTGAAACAATGTATAGCAGAGATATAATTACTTACCTTCTTGTTTTCCACATATAAGAAGATTATATTTAAAAACAATCCAGAATATTCCAAATTATAGAATTAGTAAATGACATGAGTTCTTCTTAATTACTCTCCTATTTTCAAACATCCAGTGCCTACCTATAATGTATTTGCAAACTTGACACCACTCCCCTGCAAATAAATTACTTACCCTAATTCTCTCTACCTCTCTGATTTTCTATACATGGGCAGTGCAACATCACTGACAATTTACTTGGTATGGTCCTATGATAAAATGTAATCCAATATAAAAGGAATTTTTAAAATATTAATATATAAATATTTTGCAAAAAGTGGAATTCTGTGTGGAGATAAACAATCTTCTACACATGCTAGACAATCTATTAAGGTAAAAGTATGGATTCAGGAAGGAAAAAACAAGTGGTAGTCAGGCAGTATGAAAACATTCCATAATGGAGTAGAGCAAGTGAATATTTATGGCTCTTATCATTAGAAAAGAAGTTAGGCTCAATCAGGGAGCCTGGGTTCTCACTTCATTATGACTAGCAATATTTAAATATCTGATTTCTAAAGTTTATAAAATGTAACTGTATAAAGATAGAATTGTGAAAACATCTGTGTACAACTCTGCCATTAACTAGGTGGGTAAGCAGTCTAATTGAGTTCAGTTTCCTCTAAAGAGAGGCATCGTACTATATAACTTATTCTCAGTTTGAGGTTCCTAGAGCTCTAGGAATGTTTATATGTAATGACTAAAGTTTAGAAACTATTAAATATTTGAGAAAAATAATGGGAATTGTTCATTTAACTATGAAACTTTCACACTTTTCAAAATGACAGATTGCTTTTGGTTAATATATCACCTCAGTGTAGTATGTAGTTTATTGCATATTATCAGAAGCTCTGGCCAGCTGATACTACTTTAATTTTTAAAATACAAATATGAATTTATTTTTTGATTAGAAGTCAAAATCTAAGTATGTGTTGCACATGTGAGAATGGAGGAAAAATAGGAAGGAAGGAAGAACTAGATTAGGGACCTCTGGGCCAGTTCTAATTTGTGGTTCTAAATGTTACTATGTCCTCTTGATAATCCTCAATTTAATGTCCTTCTTTCCAAGTCTTCCAGGTAATGAATCTTTGTTAAAGAATATAATAATATTTGCATTTAATTTGCTTCCTTTACCAAAATACAAAAGCTGTCCTGTTGAGAGGTCATGTCATGTTACAATATCATGTTAAAAAATATTATGGGGAATTTTATCATTTTTAATTTTATTAAGTCTTTTAAATACAAATTTCTAAATGTCTTAGAAACCATTCATATGTTGATGCCCAAAGTAAAGTTGATATTATTTTGATGGCTACCAGACATCTATTTAGCTAATAATTTTTATATTATTAAAAGATTGTCATTTTGGTTTTAGAGACCCAATGACTTTTAACTACACAGTTGTAGCTAATATGATAATCCCATTTATAGACTTTATGTAAATGGGGTAAAAATGTGTTTTTATCTCTCTTTATTCAGTTTTAACTATTAGATTAACACTAATATTCCTCAAAGGAAAATACCTCAATATTTTTTCTTTATATGGAGATGTTACTTTCTCCAAAGCATTAAGACATCAATTATTGTAAACCTCAGAGGACCCCTATGAGTAGTAGAATGACAGTTTATCTTTAACAGTAAATGAAGGTTATTTAAAGGATTCTTCCTTCTTGGTATTTCTGTAATTTTGTTATAGGAATTGTATTACTTGCTTTTCTAAATATAAGGACTGTTTTAAAATGAAAATAATCTTTAGACATTTTAAAAATATATTGTGTTAATTAAACCAGACATATTGCTTTTTTGTTTTTAACTGTTCGAAGGTTTGGGTCTCATAAACACACACGTACATTTTTTGTGTTATAATTTTAATATCAGAAGCCCATTAATAATGTTATGCCTTTGAATAATACCCCTTGAATTCAGGGGCTCTTAAAAACACAAAAATGAAACTATAAAGGACCTTAATTTTAATGTTACCTCTTCATATGGGAGCTCGAAACCCATTTCTGTGATAACCCTATTAAAAATAAGAAAGTTTCGTGTGCATGTGTGTGGAGGGGATGCTGTGCTAATTAATGGAAACAATAAGTGGACATTGATCAGTGGAAATATTATAAAATATGAGAAGGATGAGTTTATTTTTATAGCTTATGCTTGTTACAGAGGTCTTGAAAACCTTGAGTTTCAAAGGCACCTTGAAGTTTAGATAAATAGTCATTACATTACAAAAACATTTGTTAGAGCCAGGTATATATTAAAAGGAGACTTTTTTTTTTTTTTTTTTGCGGTACGCGGGCCTCTCACTGTTGTGGCCTCTCCCGCTGTGGAGCACAGGCTCCAGACGCGCAGGCTCAGCGGCCATGGCTCACGGGCCCAGCCGCTCTGCAGCATGTGGGATCTTCCCAGACCGGGGCTCGAACCCGCGTCCCCCGCATCAGCAGGTGGACTCTCAACCACTGCGCCACCAGGGAAGCCCAAAAGGAGACTTTTTAAATAGCATCGTCATACTTAATAATTTTCATGTTTAAACTAAAATATGTGTTTTTAATAGGTATTAAAGGCACAAACCCATTAAAATTTTATAATTACTCCTTGTAATAAAGGTATTTAATCTTATATTTGACTAACATAAGTGAAAATATCATGCATATCTTAATAGTTATAAGAAGTTAATTTTTTCAGTTAACAACATTTATTCCCATATATTTTGGATGGTTTAACTGTAGTATGCCTCCATTAAAATCTAGTTGGAAAATCTGTAGAATAATAGATCCCATAAGCAAAGGTAAGGTTATATTAATCAACTTCATATTACTAGTGGGTTTGTGTATTTGAATGATTATATTTCCTGTACCAGGAACTTTTATTTCTTTTATTCTCTTTACAGTTCTTTAAAGAATAAAAAATATATTAATATAGTTTGTTACCACATTATTTGCTTATACTTCATAGTATAGTATGCATCTCTAATGCTTAAAAATCAATAAGAACAATATTGTCTGGGATAAGTCAATGTCCAATGAGTAACTGATCTTGTGTTCATGATGCTCTGTTTTCCTGCACATTTCACAGTCACGCAGCATAAAACCTAACTTTGAATTTAACATAATCAACCTGACGTTTGAATTAAAAATAATAAACTAAACCCCATAAATAATAGCTCTGAGTGACAAACTACTTTTCTTAAGGCAAACAGATTAACTCTTTCCTCTGTTTCATGGGCACAAAAAAACAGAAAAGAATTAATATTATTAAGTTATACTTTACTAAGGAAATGTCATGAGTCAACAATTTATGAAAAAAATCATCTCTGAGAGTCTAAATTTGTGGTAAATGGGTTCTCATCTAAATATTATTAATGTAATGCAGCATTGTTTACAAAGTAAGTTACTGTACCTCTTTAGAAATACACCCAACTTATTTAGAGAGAGGAGAGTGGGCACAGAGTGAAGAGAGTAATGAGAAAATGTTACTTCGGGTGGAAAAATTAAAATTAATTAATTTAGGTACTGTATGAAACTTCTTGTACAATTTCTTAGTAATTTAAGAATCTGTATTTTATTTTTAATGGTCAAAATTGCAATATCTAGATAAAGCTTTCCATAAAACATGTTCCTTGGTCAAAAAAGCAAGAAGTTTTAAAAATCATTATTAAATAATGAGCTCAAATAAATGTCTATCTTGGCAGTTAATGGCCTTAGTATCAACTTATTTTTCCTTAACATTTTCTGTAATATTATAACACAAATCAATCATTTGATGTACCACTTAGAAAGAAAAAACTGTCAATTAACTATGGCTCTCTTGCCACTAAGAATATTTGTTTTATACTATTCAAAGGACTCTTACAGAATTACTTAGGTATAGATTTTATTGTATATCAACATATATATACATTGAAAGGAAAGTAAAAGCAAAATAAATTGGGTAAGGTATTACCAAAACTTGCTCATAGTCCAGTTTTTCATAAATCACTTTGACTTAGGAAAAAAACGTTTTGTTTATTTCACGTAGTACCATTGACTAGAGTAATCAAGTTTGTGTCTGTGCAGGCAATGACAACTATATCATAACTGCCATCTGGCCAGTAGTGATTGTACAATTTCATTGATTATAAGACACGTCAGACTTCAGAGATATTAAAATGTGAAAACAAAGTATGTCTTAGAATCTATAAAATATGGTAGGGCCTACTTTATAAGGTTTATAGTACTAAATGAGTTAATATGTTCTAAATACCCCACTGCCTGTTACTTACCAGACTTAAAAAAACGTTAGCAGTTATTGTTTGTTGATACGTAAAATAAAGAATGATTAGCGGGCTTCCCTGGTGGCGCGGTTGTTGAGAGTCCGCCTGCTGATGCAGGGGACACGGGTTCGTGCCCTGTTCCGGGAAGATCCCACATGCGGCGGAGCGGCTGCGCCCATGAGCCATGGCCGCTGAGCCTGCGCGTCTGGAGCTTGTGCTCCGCAGCGGGAGAGACCACAACAGTGAGAGGCCCGCGTACCGCAAAAAAAAAAAAAAAAAAAAAGAATGATTAGCAATATATTATGCATTCATATTAGTGACAGCAACTCCTGTATATCTAGGATTCTTTTCCTCCTCCATATCCATTTTAACACAGTGATTCTCAATCTAGCCGGTCCTTTAGAATCACCTGTAGATCTTAAAAAATATATTTATATATCCCTGAGTGCCACTCCACTACTCGACCCCCATCAGACCTATAAATCAGAATTTCTTTGAGGCTCAGCTTGATGTATCTGTTTTTAAGCCCACAATTGATTGTAATATGCACCATTAGCACTGAAACTCTGCTTTGACTTCTACTCTTAGAGAGATGGAAAACCATTGAAGGGTTTTCCACAGAGGAGTTAAGTGATTTGAGCTAAAAGGATCTGCTTTTAAACTGATAATTCTGCTGCTGTGTTAAAACTAGATTACAGATAGACACCTGTAGACACAGGGAGACTAGTAAGTAGGTTATTACCATACCTGGTGAGAGATGATGATGGATCAGATCAGGAGGTGGCAGTGGATATGGCAAGAAGTGATTGGATTATGAGTACATATTGAAGATAGTAACAGTATTAGATGGATGATGGGGTGGTGTGAGAAAGAAATAAACCAAGCATAGAGCGTGCAGAAAATGAAGGAAATAATAGAGACTAGAGGAGAAATTAATGCAATAGAGAACCGAAAAACAGCATAGAAAATCAATGAACATAAGTTGGTTCTTTGAAAGATCAACAAAATTGACAAAATAGCTCAACTGACCAAGAATAAAAGAGAGAAGATTCAAATCACTAAAATTGGGAATGAAAGAGGCAACATTACTACTGATCTTCTCGAGATAAAAAGGCTTCTAAGGGTACACCACTATGAACATCTGTAGGCCAACAAACTGGATAATTTAGGTGAAATGGAAAACTCCTGGAAAGGGATAAACTGTCAAAACTGATTCAAGAAGAAATATAAAATCTGAGTTAGACCGGTAACAAGCAGAAAGATTGCATTAGTAATTTAAAAATTTCACACTAGATGGATCAATGTCCTGTCTGCAACAAGCACATGTAGCACCCAGATCTTGCTTTCTAATACAATTTTCAATTAAAGGAACCAAGGATTTCTGGAGAATTGGCCGATTCTCAGACTGGGAAAGGAAATACACAAACTGAGCCTGGAGTTTCTTGTAGTGCCAGAATGTAAGGAATTGTTCAAATATACAAACAAACATACACACACACAAACACTACAATGATGAGAGTATGTCAGAGGGATACTAGAGCCACTAGAGACAGCTCCCATGATCAAAACAGGAACAATTTGAGCAATAAAATAAAGTAATATTTTATGGTAAGCGGGTATATAAAATAAATATCAATGAACCCATACTGATATAAACAAGTTATTGAATAAATAAATAAATGGAGGAGAATTGATGTTCTCCCATGCAGAAGAATTCCAAATAATTTATGTAGGTAGTTTGCCCTTGAGTAGGTGGAGCATAACTGCACACTCCTTAAGTGTGAGATGAACATGGTGACTTCCTTGCAAAGAGCACGGTATGGAATGGGGTAAAAAGAGTAAAACTGAGTCACTTTACAGTGGAGAAGTCTGGCAGACACACCCTTAGCCAGGTGATCAAGGTCAACATCAACAGAGATTAGTCATGGTGATAGTATGTATCTTTGATATGATGTGATAAGAATGGGACTTTATCTCTGTGGTCTTCCTCCCCAAAACCCATGACTCTATCTAATCATGAGAAAAACATTAGCTCAGTCCTAGTTGAAGACCAATACCTGAATCTAAAAAAATACTTGATCAGTACTCATCAGAACTGTCAAGCTTTAGGAGACATGACTACTAAATGTAACGTAATATCCTAGAAAGGATCCTGGAACAGAATAAAAAATGGACTTTAGTTAATAATAATGTATCAATATTGGTTCACTAATTGTCACAAATATACCATACTAATGCAAAATGATACTAATAGGAGAAACTGGGTATGGGACATACTGAAACTCTGAGATATCTTTGCAATTTTTCTATAAATCTAAAACTATTACAAAATGAAATTATTTTTAAAACTTTTCACAAAGAAAAGTCTAGGCTCAGATGGCTTAACTGGTGAATCCTACCAGACATTTAAAGAAGAATTAATATCAGTCCTCACAAACTCTTCCAAAAAAATAGAAGAGGAAGGAATGCTTCCCAGCTCTTTCTGTGAGGCCAGTATTATCCTGATACCAAATACAGACTACGACATAAGCACAGACCAATATCCCTTATGAATACAAACACAAAAAATCCTCAACAAAATACTAGCAAACTGAAACCAAAAACACATGAAAGAATTATACAGTATGGCCAAGGAGGATTTATCTCATGAATGTTAGACTGGTTCAACGTATGAAAATCAGTCAATACAATACACCATATCAATAGAATAAAGGACACTAATCACATGAGAATCGCAATAGATGGTAAAAAAAAAAAAAAAAAAAGCCAAACCCTTTCATTATAAAACAGCCAACAAACTAAGAGTGAAAGCAAGCTTAACCTGGTAAAGGGTGTCTACGAAAAACACATAGCTAGTTAACATCGTATTTAAAGAATTCTTCCCTAAGGTCAGGAACAAATCAAGGATGTCCACTCTTAACGTTTCTGTTCAACATTGTACCCAGATGTTCAAGCCAGGGCAATTAGGCAAGGAAATGGGGTAACAGCTGTCCAGATTGGAAAGAAGTAAAACTATCTCTATTAGCAGATGACATGTTTTTCGTATAAAAATCCTCGGGAAACCACCAAAAGATTATTAGAACTAATAAATGATTTCATTAAACTTATAGAATATAAGATCAATATACAAAAATCAGTTATATTTCTATACACAAACAATGAACAATCTGAAAATAGAATTAAGAAAACAATTTGATTTAAGATAACATCAGTACGAATAAATTACTTAGGAACAAATTTAAGAAGATAAGTATGAAACTTATACTCTGAAACCTACAAAACATTGTTGAAAGAAATTAAAAAGATTTCAATGAATGGTAAGATATTCCTAGTTGGTAGATTGGAAGACTTTATATTGTTAAGATGGCAGTATTTCCCAACTGATACACGGATTCAGCTTGATCCCTATCGAAATACCAACTGGCTTCTTAGTAAAAATTGACAAGAGAATCCTAAAATTCATATAAAAATTCAGAGGACCCCGAATAGCTGAAACAATTTTGAAAAAGAGGGAAAGACTCTATCACCAGAGCAAAGCCGGAAGACTCACACTTCCTAAATTCAACTCACTGCAAAGCTACATTAGTCAGTTTGGTGAGCTTACTGGCATAAGGATGGACATATGATCAACAGAATAAAATTGAGAGTCCAGAAATAAACCCTTATATTTACAGTCAGTCGATTTTCTACAAGGGTTTTAAGACAATTAAATTGGGGAAAGATTAGTCTTTCCAACAAATGATGTTGGGCAACTGGATAGCCACATGCAAAAGAATGAAGTTGGACCGATACTTCACACCATCCGCAAAACTGAGGGAACAATACACATAGATGTAAGAGCTAAAACTAAAACATCCATAGAAGAAAACACAGGAATAAATTTTCCTGACCTTGAAAAGTCCTCTTAGATATGACACCAAAACACAAGTGGCAAAAGAAAAAATAGATACATTGGAATTCATCAAAATTAAAAACTTTTGTGCTTCAAATAAAACCATCAAGAAAGTGAAAAGACAACCTAAAGAATGAGAGTAAATGTTTGTAAATCATTTATCTAAGTGACTTGTATCTAAATATATAAAGAACGCTTACAACTCAGTAAAATAACAAATGATTCAATTAAAAATAGCCAAAGGATTATGACTGGGCATTTCTCCAAATGAGATATATATAAATGGCCAATAAACATAGGAAAAGGTGCTCAGCAACATTAGCTGCCAGGAAAATAGAAATAAAACCCACAGAATACCACTTCACACCCACTAGGATGGTTATGATCAGCAATAATATATGTTATTATTCACCAATAATTATCACCATTAACTACCAATATTCATCAATAATTATCACCAGTTATCACTAATAATATATGGTAATAATAAATTGAGGATGTGGAGAAATTCAATGCCTCATACATTGTTGCTGGGTATGTAAAATGGTGCAGCCACTTTGTAATACAGTCTGTCAATTTCTCAAAAGGTTAAAGTCTCCTTATGACCCAGCAATGTCACCCCTAGGTATATACCTCAGAGAAATGACAACATAGATAAACAGAAAAACTTGTACATAAATATTTTTAACAACATTATTCATAATAGCCATAAAGCAAAACATCCCAAATGTCCTTCAGCAGATGAGTGAATAGTGTGATATGTTTGTAAATGGAATGTTACACTGTATTAGAAAAGAATGAAGTCCTGATAGATGCTGTAACAATGGATGAACCTTGACAACATTAGGCAAATCTACAGAGACGGAAAATTCTTGGTTGTCTTGGGCTGTGGGGTGCCTGGTGGGTGAGGAGTGAGGGGTGGCTGAATAGCAAGTGATTGCTAATAGGTACAGAGTTTCTTTTTGGGGTATTGGAAATATTTAAAATTAGATTGTGTTGACTGTTGCACAGCTCTGTGAATATACTAAATACCATTTAATTTAAACTTTAAATGTCTGAATGGTATATGAATATCTCAAAATAGCTGTTAAAAAAGGAGAGAGAGAGAGGTTAGGAGGAGGAAGAGAGAACTTATAGCATGAAGTGTAGGTAACTCTTAAGAGGTTTTTTGCTTCAGTGGGACAGAGTGTATATACTTTACACTCCTGCCTTTTGTTGTAGAGGAATTTACTTTCAGTGCTCCAGTCTAAAGCTAATCCTTCCACTTGTGCACTGGACGGCCCTCATTGAATCATGTAGATAAGGCAACCATATAGTTGATTGAACTTAAACAAAACAAGCACACACATTTAAACTGGTTATTTAATTTTGATGTTTTGTAATGTAAATGGAATGTTCATTAATATAGTACAGCAAAGCAAGTAAATTATATCATATTCTTGAAGTCTAACATAGATGCTTCTCATTTACAATCATTTATATGGGTCAATGTAAAAAGGAAACAGAATTAAAAATCTATTTTTTGTTTTATTTACACCTGCTAGATGACTAGGGACTAGTATGTTCTCTCTTACATCTAAATACTTGATTAGTAAAAGAATTTTGACTTATCAGAAGTTGCATTGCTTTTGCTGAAATAATATCTTTTTTAAAGTAAAAGATATTATTTCAAGGTATATGATCTTTTGTATTGCATAAATTATTGTGGAATGATGGAAATAGAATTTCTCAGAATTGTATTCAGATCCAGGTTTGGCACATTAAAAGCTGAGTGTATGGGTGATAGTATTACCAGCATTCCATATTAACATCATTCATATTTTGTAAATTGTTTAAAATAAAAGAATTGTCGCACTTAAGAATATGCCATAATTTTCATATCTGTATATGAGGATCCCTCTGCCTACCTCCTACCTCCTTCCTACAGTGTCCTCCCCATCCCCCGACTGCATACTTTTTTGCTAGCTGTATACTATTAATACTTGGGCATTTATATATACTTTTTATTTTTATAAATTTACTTATTTAATTTTTTTTTTTTGGCTGTGTGGGGTCTTCATTGCTGCGTGAGGGCTTTCTCTAGTTGCGGTGAGCAGGGGCTATTCTTTGTTGCAGTGCGCAGGCTTCTCATTGTGGTGGCTTCTGTTGTTGTGGAGCACGGGCTCTAGGTGCGCAGGCTTCAGTAGTTGTGGCACGCGGACTCTAGAGCGCCAGCTCAGTAGTTGCGGTGCACAGAGCTTAGTTGCTCCGTGGCATGTGGGATCTTCCCAGACCAGGGCTCGAACCCGTGTCCCCTGCATTGGCAGGCAGATTCTTAACCACTGCATCACCAGGGAAGTCCCTATATATACATTTAAGCCTAATACATAATTAAACACTATGTATAATTTTATGAGCTAAAATTTCTTCTCTTTGTGAACTTTTAAGGTACATTCTACTGATTCTAGTTGGTTAGAAAATCTGCTTCTAGCAATTTTATTTTAAATTATGACTGAACATGGTTACTGTAATGTGTTCCTTATTAATTGCCCAAAATTAGTTTAGTTATCTAACAGTATATAGTTATCTCAATCATGTACTTAGTATTTTTATTTCAAAATAAAAATGCTTTTATTAATATCAGCATCCTGAAGAATTGATTTTCCCAATAATTCAACCACATTATAAGGAACATAAAAACAGTATTAAATTGAAACATCTAGATATTGTGCACCCTCCATCACTGGTAGTGGTTTACTGTAATAGGGATTCTCAATCAAAGAGGACATTTCAAAATAGTATAATTTGAAAAAGCCTCCTCTGCTTGAATTTGATGTCCCCTTTAGAGAGGCAATTCTCTTTTCTTTCTCATCCCCAAGAGTCACAGCTGTACTGGAAATAATGCTAAATTGGCATTTGACACATACTGTCATTATCAAGAAATTACCTGGTATTCTTGCTACATAGTATATTGCATTTATTTATTTTTAAAGTCTTTTAATATCTGCATAATTGTGGTCTAATTTGGTTTGTTGTCATTCACTGAAATGATTCGTATACTTTAATTGTAATATCTAGGAAAGCCACTATTAGAGTAGTATTGAATGAACATGGTATTCATAGAACATGAATGACTCTAATATTGAAAGTGTTAGCTATTTTAGTATATTAATTTATTTGAGTCTGAAATCACTATTATATTATAACCAATACTTTGAACAAGGACAGGCAATCATAGCTTGATTCTTTATTCCCATAGCTCATGAAAACTCATTTCATGTGGCCAAATGGTTTCTGTTCCTTGAGTAACTAAGGACAAGCACGACTTTTCCCCTCCCTTTTTTTTCTAGACATGTTTTCCATTTCTTTGGTAATTTATTTCACAAAATTTTATTCTAATAGTGGAAGAGAATATTTAAGTCAGTTCTCTCTACTGGAAGTAAACATTGGGCACATTGGTAACAAATCAAACATCATTTTTATTCCCTTGTTTACATTTTTTAATATCTGTTTTTAATAAGTGATATGTCTGTGTTTCAGAATTCAAAATTTGCACCCCTGTTCCCTAATTAAATTGTCTCCTTCCCAGAGCCAATCAGTGTTATCAGGGTTTTTTGTTTTTGTATTCTTTTGAAGTTATTTAATGCATACACAAGTAACTGTGAACATACCTTTTTCCCTTTATTATTTACTCTAATGATAGCATACTATATACACCTGTTTGGAAGATTTTAACATTTAACTTTAAAATTCTGAGTAATTCTTATAATTCTAAATTATTACTTTTTTAAAGTAATATTGCATATCTAATAATGAGGAGTCAAAAATGTAAAACTAATATTTTCGTGGTATATCACATTTTGACCATTTTTAATTTCTTTCTCTTTACTATTCTCTTTACTATTTATTTCTATCGTGAAGTCATGCACTTAGAATATTCTTTCAAAGAGATTTTTGAAGAATTCCAGGATACCATTTTAGCTATTAATTCTGAGAAAAAATTCTTTTTTAAAATTTTATTGAAGTATAGTTGATTTACAATGTTATGTTAATTTCTGCTGTATAGCAAAGTGACTCAGTTACACACATATATGTCCTTTTTCATATTCTTTTCCATTATGGTTTATTACAGGATATTGAATATAGTTCCCTGTGCTGTATAATAAGACCTTGTTGTTTATGCATCCTATATGTAATAGTTTGCATCTGCTAATCCCAAACTCCCAATAATTCCCTCCCCAACCCCCTCTCCCCCTTGGCAACCACAAGTCTGTTCTCTATGTCTGTGAGTCTGTTTCTGTTTCAGAGGTGTGTTCATTTGTGTCTTATTTTAGATCCCACATATAAGTGATATCATATGGTATTTGTCTTTCTCTTTCTCACTTCGCTTAGTATGATAATCTCTAGGTCCATCCATGTTGCTGCAAATGGCATTATTTCATTCTTTTTTTATGGCTGAGTAGTATTCCATTGTGTGTGTGTGTGTGTGTGTGTGTGTGTGTGTGTATCGCATCTTCTTTATCCATTCATCTGTCAATGGACATTCAAATTGTTTCCATGTCTTCACTATTGTAAATGGTGCTGCTGTGAACATAGATGTGCATGTATCTTTTCGAATTGTAGTTTTGTTTGGGTATATGCACAGGAGAGGAATTGCTGGATCATATGACAACTCTATTTTTAGTTTTTGAGCAATCTCCGTACTGTTATCCATAGTGACTGAACCAATTCACATTCCCACCAACAGTGTAGGAAGGTTCCCTTTTCTTCACACCTTCTCCAGCATTTATTATCCGTAGACTTTTTAATGATGGTCATTCTGACTGATGTGAGGTACCTCATTGTAGTTTTGATTTGCATTTATCTAATAATTAGCAATGATGAGCACCTTTTCATGTGCCTGTTGGCCATGTGTATGTTTTCTTTGGAGAAATGTCTATTTAGGTCTTCTGTGCCCTTTTCGGTTGGGTTGTTTGTCTTTCTGTTATTGAATTGTATGAGCTGTTTGTATATTTTGGAAATTAAGCCCTTGTAAGTCACATCATTTGCAAATATTTTCTCCCAGTCCATAGGTTGTCTTTTCGTTTTGTTTATGGCTTTCCTTGCTGTGCAAAATCTTATAAGCTTGATTAGGTCCCATTTGTTCATTTTGCTTTTATTTCTATTGTCTTGGAAGACTGACCTAAGAAAACATTGGTATGATTTATGTCAGAAAATGTTTTGCCTATGTTCTCTTCTAGGAGTTTTATAGTGTCTTGTCTTATATTTAAGTCTTTAAGTCATTTTGAGTTTGTTTTTGTGTACGTTGTGAGGGTGTGTTCTAACTTCATTGATTTACATGTAGCTGTCCAACTTCCCCAACACCACTTGCTGAAGAGACTGTCTTTTCTCCATTGTATATCCTTGCCTCCTTTGTCAAAGATTAATTGTCCATAGGTGTGCGGGTTTATTCCTAGGCTCTCTATTCTGTTCCGTTGATCTGTATGTCTGTTTTTGTGCCAATACCATGCTGTTTTGATTACTCTAGCTTTGTAGAATCATCTGAAGTCTGGTAGGGTTATGCCTCCTGCTTTGTTCTTTTTCCTCAGGATTGCTTTGGCAATTCTGTTTTTTTCATGGTTGCATATACATTTTAGGATTACTTGTTCTAGTTCTGTGAAAAATGTCATGGGTATTTTGATAGGGATCACATTAAATCTGTAGATTGCTTTGGGTAGTATGGCCATTTTAACAATATTAATTCCTCCAATACAAGAGCATGGGATATTCTTTCCATTTCTTTGAGTCATCTTCAGTTTCCTTTATTAATGTTTTGTAGTTCTAAGCATATGTCTTTTACCTCCTTGGTGAGTTTTATTCCTAAATATTTTATTATTTTTTGAGGCAATTTTAAAAGGGATTGTTTGTTTACATTCCCTTTCTGATACCGAGAAATAATTCTTAAAACCACACCCCAGTGGAGTACCTCTCAAAAACTCATTGCTCTTACTCATGTAAGGAAATTTATAATAATAATCATGTAAGGAAAATTACTAAGGATTTCAGTAAGAAATTTAAGGCACAGAAAGCTAAATTATAATCTTAGAGAGTTAAATTAAAATACTGGCAAACTGCTTTAGTCTATGTTGTAAATTCTTTGAAATATTAAATGGAAAATAAGAAAATTTGACTTCTACTATTTTTCCTGCATTTAAATTTAAAAAATAATTATATGTAAATAGTTTTATGTTGGTGTAGAAAGACTATATAATTGTATAGTCATTATATCATGCAATTATAAGTTTGTACGATAGCGTTGTGTTAAAGGGTGGTACAGACTTATGGCACTCAAGTACTGGTCTTCCACCTAGTGCATTTAGAGCAGTTTGTATTTACTTACCTTGGCCCTATTTCCTTGCTTTGGAAATTGACTTACAATGATTTTGAAACACAGACTCTCCAACTGCTAATAATTTGAAGTATGGTAATACCTAAATTTATTAGTATTATCATTTTTATTATTTTTTGGTTGCGTTGGGTCTTCATTGCTGCACGCTGGCTTTCTCTAGTTGCGGTGAGGGGGGGCTACTCTTCATTGAGGTGTGTGGGCTTCTCATTGTGGTGACTTCTCTTGTGGTACACGGGCTCTAGGCACACGGGCTTCAGTAGTTACAGCACATAGGCTCAGTAGCTGCAGTGGCCAGGCTCTAGGGCACGCAGGCTCAGTAGTTGTGGTGTCTGGGCTTAGTTGCTCCATCGCATGTGAGATCTTCCCGGACCAGGGCTCAAACCCGTGTCACCTGAATTGGCAGGTGGATTCTTAACCACCGCGCCACCAGGGAAGTCCCAACATCTAAATTTAAAACCTACACATGGTCAGTATTTTTAAGTAAATTATGTAAGATTGTAATTAAAAATCCAGAAGTCATCACTTGTGTATTGGAAATTTCCCTTTGACTATCTTTTTTCGGGATGGGGGGGGCAGTTGCTCTGCCTTCATCTTTAATATCCTATCTTTATTTTTATTTATTGCTCTCTATCAATTTTTCTACTCGTATAAAAGTGTATTTTTCTTTAAAATCCCAAGTTATTACTGTAAAATAACATTAGTTTCTATAAAATACAGGTTAGCAAGATCCTATTTAGTCTGTTCCTTTTACAGTGCCTCACTAAAAATATTAACTTCTTATTTATTCTTATTACATCCTGAAGTACTGACATTGTGGACTCCAGAGAGGTTTATAATTGGAACATCATCTTTGACTTTCAAAAACCATACATAATTGTTTAAACAATTCTATATGAAGCCCATAGTTTTGTAATCAAAATGAGAGAAATACACTATTATTTTAGGTTGGTTTTGTATTATATCATTATAAATAGCTGTGGACAATTTATTATTACTTTCAGAATAGTAATTTGCCTAACAGATGAGCTAACATGAATTAAGCAGTAAATCAGTTTTACTTCCTTTAGATAATTAGTAATTTACATATAACCTTTGGCTATCCTTTTATCTTAGGGTATTGATATAAGTTGCATAAAATTGTTTGCTATATGGAAAATGCTTTGAAATGCAAAATCTAATTAAAATGCACTATTATTTTAGAACAGTTGTGTTGCTACATGATACTATAGAGACTATTATGAATATTTGAGGAATCTGAATGGAATGTGTAAGGAAGCTAAATTGTAACTTCTATGCACTACTATAGGTTTTTTTATCAATCATTTGAAACAAGTGAAACTGTCAAAGTATTTAAAGTATTGCATTTTTTATATATACTATAAAAACAGTACTAGAAATAGTGCTGTTGTTGCCATATTATGCTACCTGGCCTATTTCAAGTCAGGCACACATTAAAAGGATAAGTTTGTAAGATACACTAGGTAAGAGGGAAGACTTATTGTGAATGTAGGCATCCTGCCCAGAGGCTCTGACACAGACCCGTGGAGGCTGCCCCAAAAGTGAGGGCATCAACACATTTACAGCCAGTTAATTGCACATCAGTTGGTGAACCATACATCAATTACTGGCAGCTGAAATCCAGTTTTGGAGAAAACATGGTAAATGGTGTACCTGTCTGTCAGCTAGGTCATACGAAAAGTATTTGTCAAGAACATCTTATTTGCTTAACACACATTGTTTAGCAGCTGCTCAATATTGGGTAAACAATTGTTGCATTTCATTTTAAAACTCCGAAAAGTTCTTAGGCTTTTTAAAGATTGAAAGTAGAATCTTGTGCTGGCTGGAAACTTATGTGTCTAGATAATTATTTTCCAGAATTTTAATTCCTTGGATAATAGCTTAGTAATCTTAAATTTTTACAAATTAGAATTAATGCTTTTTTGGACTGCTGTTCCTTTTTTTCTTTAGTATTGTGGTAAAATGGACTACTGTTTTAATAATTCTTTGGGATGTATTTGGGTAATTTCTTTTCCACTGAAACATCTCATTTTGTTTCAGAGATTAACTAAAAATTGGGGTTTGCTAATTAAATCTGTTTTTCATTTAATTTTTTTAACATCTTTATTAGAGTATAATTGCTTTAGATTGCTTTAGTTTCTGCTATATAACAAAGTGAATCAGCTATACGTATACATATAGCCCCATATCCCCTCCCTCTTGTGACTCCCTCCCACCCTCCCTATCCCACCCCTCTAGGTGGTCACACAGCACCGGGCTGATCTCCCTGTGCTATGTGACTGCTTCCCACTAGCTATCTATTTTACATTTGGTAGTGTATATATGTCCATGCCACTCTCTCACTTCGTCCCAGCTTACCCTTCCCTCTCCCCATGTCCTCAAGTCCATTCTCTAGGTCTGCATGTTTATTCCTGTCCTGCCCCTAGGTTCTTCAGAACCAATTTTTTTTTAGATTCCATATATATGTGTTAGCATACGGTATTTGTTTTTCTCTTTCTGACTTACTTCATTCTGTTTGATGGATCAATTTTATCAAGAAAATATATATTAATTAAAAGTATGTATCAGGGAATTGGTCAGGGATGTTGTGCATGCCAACAGTCTATTAAAAGATCAAGAATTGTTAAGATTCATTTCACTTTGATGTCTCTGTTGATAGTTTTAGTCTATTTTTAATTGAAAAGTAAAATCATATACTTATTTAGTCTTTGTTAAGGTGTAATTTGAGATCAATGCAAGAACATATTTTTTCCTTATTTTGTTAAGACTTACTAATTTTTTGCATCTCCTAATTAGCAAATTATCTGCTCATTAGTGAACAACTAGGAGGCATTTTAATAACAGTAAGTTTAATGAGGATGGTGAAAACCAGACAAATTCTCTAGGAAGCACTTGCAAGGAGAATAATACATAATAAGTTAACAATCACAATGTCTGTGAATCCTTTTTGTTTAACCTTTATAAAACCTTTATAGTCTTGCTACTTGATGAGTGGAATATTTGGTGGCAGCTTGAGTACTGTCATCCTTTATCTAGTTGTTACTCTACTTAATATGCCTCATTATTGTGCTTAGAATTACTTTTTAGTTTTCTTAAGATAAATGTTTGTTGGATTTCAAATGAAGGTGACTTTGATGCTGAAAGCTGGCAGTTAACGATAACAGAGGAATAACTTTTTATGAGTGTGGGTGCATAGAATCACGTCTGGCAGAGGTTATTGTCATACATAGTAAGTGGCCAGCACACTTTGTGCAAGCTATTAAATCTTGGTGATATGTGTTATTTCATTAGAGGAAAAAGGATATTATGGTAAGTCTTTTGTCAGTATTGAAGTTCACAAGAAATGGAACAAATTCTAATTGGCTTCATCTTTTTTTATGTGAAAAATTTAATATTGAAAGTGATCTTAATAATCTGAGTACAGGAGCATTAAACAAAATAAAGCATATCCATTGAAGATAGGATATCTGTTTACTAAAGTCTGTTTTAGCTTTTTGTTGTAGTATTAAAGATTTTAATTTACAGCAACAATACTTTGGTACCAATATTTTCAGTTAGTATTGACCATAAAGACATAATGATAATGTCTATAGGAACTGGATGTTACCCCATAATTTTTTTTTGCCAGAATTTAGATTCTAAATATAAAGCTCTCAGCAGGTTCTTAATGTTTGGCAAAAATTCACATGTTATCTTAGCAAGAATATGATGCAGTGATTAAAAAGCAAATGTAGACTCTTTTGAACAATATTTTTAAATTGATTTTTCAGTGCATTTTTTATTTTAATAAAATTTAATTTTTAGATAAGTAATACATTCACATAGTTCAAAAATCAGAAGAAAATAAACATTTATAAATTGAGAAGTTTCACATCTGACTATAACCTTTGTCCACTCCTTCAGCCCATGCTCCCATAGAGAACTGTTATGTGTCCTTCCAAGTGTTTTAATACAAATATCAACATATGCAAATATGTAATATTTTTTGCCTCATTTCTTATACAAAATAATGTAGTTCTGTATTTCCTCAAACCTGAGACATCATACAGTATAATGCGCATTGTTATGTATCACCAAGAAAAAATAATGCTGGCAATTAAACTGTGACATGATATTGATTATAAAGTGCATTACAATGTCAGAATATTAAAATGTGAAAAAATTCATACCTTAGAATGAAGAAATGTAGTATGTATCCTCTGCTACACATAACTTTTGTCATTTAACAATATAACTTGAATATCTTTGCATTTCAGAGCTTCTTTATTCCCTTTTTTTTTTACAGGTATATAGTATTTCATAGAATGATCGTACCCTAGGTTGTTTAGACCCTATAAATAACACTTGCTTTTATTTAGTCCTTGAAACTTTGTATATATGTGTTGAAGTTATAACTACAGTATAAATTCCGAATGGGATTACTGGCTTAATGGTAATCACATTTGTAATTTTTATAGCTTTTATCAGAAAGTAGAGTTTTAGTGCAACGTTTTTCCAACTGCGGGAAGAGTGTGTTGTCAAACTTTGGATCATTGACTTCTTGAATAAGAGTAAGGTCAAGAATATTTTACTATGTTTAAGGGACATTTGTTTTTCTTTTCCTTTACTCTTCGTGTTCTTTGCCTACTTTTCTATGACATTGTTGATTTTTTTAATCTTTATTTCTAGAAACTCTTTATGCTTAGGGAGATTGGCCTTTTTTTTCCTCTGGTATGAGTTGTAAATATGTCTTCCAGCTTGCTGTTGATTCTTCATTTATTTTTCTTTTAATATGAAGATGTTGTTTATGTTTAATGTAGTCAAATCTCTCAAATTTCTTTTATGGCTTCTGGAATTTGAGTTCAGAGTTAGAAAGACTGCCCACTCCAAGATTATAAAGAAATTTCCCATGTTTTCATCTAGAAATGTTATGGCTTCATGTTTACATTTTTTGTAGACTATTACTTTGGTGACCCCCCAATGACCTATATATCCAGATGTTGACACCCTCTGTATACCCTTTCTATCCTGACTCTCCAGTGAGGCTCTGATTACTTTGTCCAATCAAACATGGTTGGAGTGATGCTTTGCCAGTTTGTGGCCTAGTCCTTAATTAAGCTGGCAGTTCTTCTTCCATCTTGGAAGCTCACTGTGAAACACTCCTTGGAACCCAGCCACCGTGTATTAAAGCAGCCCCAACTGAGAGGCCCATATCAGGGAGAACCAACACCACCAGACAATGGCTTCAACTGAGTTTCCAGTCATCTCCAGCTGAGGCAGAATATGCAGGTGTGCTAGACCTTTCAGCCCAGGTGAGCTCTCAATTGAGCCTCCAGTTGATTGCAACCATCCCAGCACACAGGCAACATCAAGTGGGGCAGAACTTTCTGGATAACACACAGAATTGTGAGAGATAATGCATTGTTGCTTTAAGCCACCAAATTATTACACAACACCTCAAAAAACTTAGTGGCTTAAAATAAGAAAAATCATTTGTTTGCTTACAATTTGGGCAGGTGCTTCCTGATTTCAAAACTTACTACAAAGCTGCAGTAACCAAGATAGTGTCATACTGGCAAATGATAGACCTATAGATCACTGGAATAGGATTGAGGGTTGGGAAATTAACTCTTAGACTAGTGCTTTTTGACAAAGTTGCTAAGACAATTCAATTGTGGAAAAATGGCTTTTCAACAAGTTTTGCTGGGACAACTGGATATCCAGATGCAAAAGGAAGAATTTGGATCCTTACCTCAACACCATATAAAAAATTTAACTCAAAATGGGTCATAGGGCTTCCCTGGTGGCGCAGTGGTTGAGAGTCCCCCTGCCGATGCAGGGGACACGGGTTTGTGCCCCGGTCCGGGAAGATCCCACATGCCGCTGAGCGGCTGGGCCCGTGAGCCATGGCCGCTGAACCTGCGCGTCTGGAGCCTGTGCTCCGCAAAGGGAGAGGCCACAGCAGTGAGAGGCCCACGTACCGCAAAAACCAAACCAAAACAAAACATTTCAGTCTCACTAGGATGGCTACAATAAAAAAGGCAGACAATAACAAGTGTTAGCAAGGATGTGGAGAAATTGGAGCCTTCATACATTTTTGATGGGAATTTAAATGGTACAGCTATTTTGGAAAGCAGTTGTAAATTTCTTGAAATGTTAAACATAGGGTTGCTACATGACCCAGCAATTCCACTCCTCAGTATCTGTCCAAGGAAAATGAAAAAAATTATCCACACAAAGATGTATATGGGAATGTTCACAGCAGCATTCTTCATAATAGCCAGAAAAGTGAAAACAATTCAATCACCCATCTACTAGTTAAGGAATAAAGAAAATGATAATGAAGCCAGACACAAAATAAACATTGTATGCTTACGTTTATATGAAATGTGCAGAAAAGACAGTAGGTAGAGACTACCTAGTCCTAAATGTGAGAATGAAGAGTGACTGAAAATGGGCAAGAGGTTGCTTTTTGGGTGATGGAAAAGTTATAATATTAGGTATTATGGTGATGGTTGCACAACTCCCTAAATATATTAAAATTCATTGAACTGTACATTATGGGGAATTTTATGGTATGTATATTACATTGCAGTAAAATTGTTAAAATAAAAGAAAATCAGAAAGCTCTAGCTACTGAGTGTAGAACTGATTATAGGGGAATAAAAAGCAAAAGTAGGGAGACCAATTTGTAGACTAGAGTCGTAGCCCATATAAGAGATGATAGTGGTTTGGACTAAGTAGGTGGTAGTAGAGATGGAGAGACAGAGGTAAATTAAGCAGTTGTTTTAGAGGAAGAGTGTATAGTACTTGCTGAGAGACTGAATGTAATGGGTGAGGGAAGGAGAAAGACTGGGTCGCACTATACCACCCACAGTTTTATCTTCAACAGCTGGATATATGGTGGTACCATAACCTGAAATGATAAGAACTAGGAGAGAAAAAATGCAGGGAGGGGAGTTAGGCAGCAATCAAAAACATCATTTGGATTTGTTACATTTGAGATGCCTAGTAGATGTTCAAGGGGAGAGGTCATATAGGCAGTTGGACATAAAGTCAGTTGGATGTATAGGTCTGCGTTTCCAGAGAGAAAGGTCTGGGCTAAATATGTAAGTCTGCAAATTATTGCCATAAAAATGGTATTTAAACCCTAGGACTGGGTGAATGTTAAATGTTGTTTACCAGGGGTTGTTATAAGAGCAGAGGTCAGAATGTCTTTGGGGAGCTAGCTCACAGCTCAGTGAGCAAGTATACGCAAACACAAAGTGGGAATACACAAACTGTGCTGAGTTTCACCACCAGATGGAGCATGGGTAGTTAGAAAAGGCCTCACCAAGTAGGCACCATCTGAGCTATCAAGAATGAGCAGGCGTTTGCTCAGTGGAGAAATTGGTTAGGATGTTATTCAGTGTCAATATAGGTAGAGGAAGTAGCATTGGAAAATACTGGAAGATGTAAAATACCCATTGTTTTAAAAATACTGAAACATCCAATGTGGATGTGTGAGTTGAAAGATGAAGTGAAAAGATACTTCTGTGTCTGATTATAGAAGTAATGACAGGCAGAAAAAAAATTGGAAACAGAATCAGAAAAATCATTTAAGGCAGTATTGTCTTTGGAAAGTGGTTATCTCAATTATTCCTTATGAAATTATAATGCCATTTCTCCTAATTTTTATAAGAATCTAACTAGAGCAAAATATCTATATCTATCTATCTATCTATCTATCTATATATAAAGCATTAGTGTAACATGCTTTTTTTCACTTTTCAAGAAAAATGCGTATAGTTGCCAATATTATTACATTGAAACAAGTTCTTTCAAATTTATTTTTCCTGTTTTTATACTTAACTGTTTTTGTACTTAAATCAAAAGATAGTAACTGGTATATCATTAACTATCAAGAGTATTTTAATGACAAACCTACCTTCTCAACCTTTTATAATTTTTCTGCAACCTATGCTGAATATCTAGCTGAAATTCCTTGCTAAATGCACTATACCATTTTCTTTTATCCTAATCACGTTTAAACTCTGTGTACCTTGGATGCCAGATGTTTCTTAGTTGATTTCCATATGCAGATTTCCAGTAGCCCCAGAAATCCCCTGGTCATTGCTAGCATCAAAGCCAGTTAGAGTTTACTCAATCCTGTTCTTTACTAACAATTTTTCTACTCACAGTGTGCTAAGACAAAACTTTCCATCTCTTTCCTTGCATATTCATCTCAGACATAGCCTATTTTCTTTGTGTACACTTAGAAATATCTCTTAATTAAATAAAATTGCTAAAAAAGCAGTTATAAATCATTTTGAAATGGCTGTAAGTTGTGGAAAATTATTGACATAGTATTTCAAACAATATACAGCTCTTTAGGTTTGGCTCAGTTTTAAAGAAAATAATTCAGTGTAACACACAGATAACATTTAAAAGAATTGTAATAAACATTGCTGCTTTTTTTCTTGAACGTGTTAAACTCATTGTTTTAATGGAAAGTGTTTAAATACTCTTTATGTCAAGAATATATAAATTACACTATTCTAGAACATCAGATTTTGGAAAGTGATTTAGGTAGAGCATGTAGTACATATTTATCTTTCTGTACTTAATGTTGAGTTTGGAAAATGTATATTGCTAATGGGCTATCCACTTTCAAGTCATTTTGTTTACTAAGCTAGAACTGAGATCTGAGCAATTATGTGTGTAGTAAAACCTTTAAAACAGGATGCAGTGCATTAAAGAATGCTCATGTTCATTTGCAGTGAAGCAGACAATGGTGTCAGAATTTTGCCCTAACTAGGATCAAGGTGAGAAGCAAACTCTGTGTACATTGTTGCATTTATTATTATCTGAATGTCTGAAGGTTTAATGTTGTTGACATCTGGAGTGTTTTTCAACCTTTTTATAATGTGGTTTACTCTCTTTTCATTGTTGATCACATAGCCATTTTCATTCCCACTAGTGTTTTCCAAGTGTTAGAAACCTTTTTCCTTTCTGCATGTTAATGACATCTACTTGCCACAGCTATATTTTTGCAAACATCCAAGATGTAGAACTCAGGTAGATTTAAAACAACTGTAAGTTATTTCTTTACATTTGTAGCACTTTCCATGTAGAGCATTTTTACAGATGATTAGACCATTAATATTGACTACTAAAGAAGTTATGACTCTATCCTTCCATCTGACATTAAATTGAACAGTAGAGAAATGGCGAGCAAAGTAAGAAATATAAGGAACGTACACATATCTATGAATTGTGATGGTGGATACTGGGAAAAATGAATAGTTTAGGATAAAATTATGCCATGACTATAACATAATACATTAAAATGCCTTAAAGATTATTAACATACTTATGATCTATAAAGCATAAGCTAAATTCTGCCAATAATGTCAAGGAAATGTTTGCAATGGTTATTAGTTACATGAAGCTTGAGGAATATTTAAAAGATATATTTAAAATCAATTACTCTTTGGGCAAAAAGTCCTTATCTTTCAAAAGGGCTACCTAGATCAGTTTGGAGATTATCATATTTATTCACAGTCTTTTATCATTATATCCTTGCTTTGTCACTGGATTGTTATTTGCTTAATGAAAAAAACACATTGAATTGTCATAGGGACTATATTTTAATATCTGGCCCTTTGACAGTAACTGTGTAAGAGCTCCAGACCTCACACAGCTGGTCTCAAATTCTCATTGTATAAAGATGAATTTCAGAAAGAAAAAGGAAGTTTAACTTTTCTTTGTTATCTGAGCGTTTAGGATAAAGTATTTCCTGGGCCTAGGTCATCTGTACACACTTGTGGCTATGTTTTTGGCAATAATTTTTGACAAAGATTTAACATCTGTTATGAATTTTGGTTTTAACTTTGAATGACATTGTTTAGAATTCAATTTGTTTATGTAACACATAATCTTTTCCCAAAGTCTTTTGAATCAAAAATGTCAGAGTGGCTATTGATGAGAGATGAGGCTGTTAACCTTCCAATAGAAAGGTCAGGAGTCCATGGCCAGTAATAGTCTTATCAGACAACTCCGTTTGGCAATACGCCATCTCCATTGCTGCTGTTTATCATTTTGTGTGTGAAACTAAATTATAGCTGACATAGCTTTGCTGGTTCTCTGTAAAAAAAAAAAAAAAAAGAGCTCTAATATAGCAGTTTAGTCTAGCGATGTGAAGCTCACAGTATAGAATGTATTGTACTATAGCAAAATAAATGACTTAATTGTTGTGTTAGTTAAATTGAAAGTATTGACTCCACTAGACTTACGAATAAATCTGAATTGTAAAGAGTCTGATTGTTAAATGACTACAATCATTTCCTTTCATAGGCCACAAAAATTAAAAAGGTCTAAGTGCTTCTTTTAGACAGAGATGCAGAGACTAATTTTACATGAGTGCCTGTCCTGACAAGATTAGTAGGCTTATTCCGGCACATGAATTGTACTTTCGTTCATGTGGAACAGGCTTGTAACTTCAGTGTCCTATTTTCATCATGATCTTAAGTTCTTTGCTTTAGTACTTTGCTTTAGTACTTCTCTTTCATCTTTTCCTGAAAACATGACAATTCTTTTCTGAGCTTGCTTCTTTATTGTATTAGCTTATTCTTTTTAGCAGTAATAACTAGTTCACATTAGTAATATTGTCCTTTGAGAACTGGTTGTCCACAATCACATGTTGATTGTACGTTAAACGGTTTGTTATACATTAAAAAAAAATGTTAGAGATTTACCAACTGTTTTGACACTATATAACAAGGGTTTCCTTTTTCCAACCTCCAAGTATACTGTCCTCGTATCTCCTACCTTTGAAGCCAATGCTAAATATTTTACTTTCCGGTAACAACCCAACTTTTCGGTACCTTTTTTTTTTTTTTTTTTTGGTAGTCAGTTTTTTCTTTAGTAACAACCCCCAAATCATACTAGTTAACAAAACCACTCATATTGGATGGCGGCGGGGACAGTTAACTGTGGCCCTGCTCCAGGCAGCAGATTGACTGTGAGTCTGTTCCATGGTCTTCTCATCCTAAGACTTTTAACCGCAGGGGCAGCCCCCCATCTGAGAGGACGTGCTGTTCTTATGGCAGAGGGCAAACTGTGTAATTGCATTTAAAGTTCTGTTAGGACATGACATATATCATGTCTGCACACATTTCATTGACCAAGGCAAATAACATGATCAAGTCCAAAATCAATAGGTTGGGAAGAATACTCCCAGGACACATGACGGGGAAGATTGGGTGGCAAGAGGAGTAGTTGTGATCAATAATTCTATCTGCTGTGAAAAGAAAGAAAATATGAGCCTTTTTTCTCTGTATCAGTGAGCAACTCCCAGTTTTTAAGATATTCTGTGTGGTTTATTGTTATATTTGAGAGTCTTAAAAGAAAAACAGTTCTATTCTATAATGGAGTTAAAGATTTATTTCAAATGTGGGCTGATAATATTGATGATGCAACACTGAAAATTGATTATGAGAATCTGGAAAATCAGTATTTTTGAAATTTGTTTTAGCTTCTAAATCAAGCACAGTATGATTCTGTTTCATAAAGTAATTTATCTGAGACCCATTAAAAAACAGTAGCTCATTTGCCATTTTAGAATATTACAAATGCTTGAATGTGTTCCATTCCATAAATTTCATGGAGCAAAGAGTTTGGTATGGGGATACATAAATGATCTGAATTCCATTTTTATTCCACAGTTTATCAGCAAATCAAGTGACAGATTACTAACAGGTTTATTTTAGTAGTACATCTCTAAGTAGTAAACCATGTATCAGTGTTCCAATGTTTAAAGTTTTTCCTTTATGTTGAAAAATAATATGCCTTAAAGTAAAATTTGAAAATAACACAAAACAAATCATAATAGTCTCATCACTTTACCACAGATGTGTACTCACATATGTACCTAATATGTTGTTATGATCATTGTATATATGGAAATTTACATTATTTTTTAATCAACATTATATCATAAACAGTTCTAACACATCTCTATTTTAATGACAGAGTCTTAACAATTATATCTAAAATTTACATTGAAAGAAAATTAGTATCAGCACTTCCTTGTAATCATTCTGAGATTATTGTAAAATGGGTAATTTTGTCCTATAAAATAGATACTTTGTTCATACATATTATCATTATTTTACAAAGAAGATTTAATTGATTGTCTTATCTTCCCCCCCGATAGTATGTGATTATTTTATTCAAAAAATATATTTTTTATTTAATCTATTTAAATAACCTAAGAGAGATTGGTTTTCATACCGTGCTGTGAAATAAACTCTAAAATGTATAATTTGGTCAGTAAGATTTCAAATATCTTTGTTTTTGCTGTATTTATATCAGCTGTAACATGATTCATATTTAGTTTTATTGGTTCAGAATGAATAAAACTATACTTTCATATGACTGTGAGTGATTTATAATTCTTCCTGGAAGAGGAAGAAACACTTAGCCCATCTTTAATATCTGAATGCAAAACATGCCTCAAGATTCTAAATACTATATATAGTCATATATGAATTATATATCATAAATAAAATGTTACCTACTTTGTATCTCCCCTTAAATATTACATATTATATAATTGATTTGCTTTTATTATAAACACAAGCTAAGTGTTAGCTGATTTTTAGGCCCTTTTCTTGTTTTTTCTGGGGAAATTTCACCTTTGCTTCCATAAACTTTTAAGGATTCTGAAATTTTGAATTAGATGAAGAGTCTTAGGTAGTGTGAATCTGGATGTGTCTTAATTTGCATTTCCTCACCAGGAACTCTAGGATCAGAAAGTAATTCCTTCATAATCCTATTTTCATGAAATCCTCTAGTTCCCCAAAGAGGTCACCAGGCGATTGATGGCTCCAAATCAAAGCAGAGTTCTTAGAAGTTAAGTGTCATCGCTCTTGAGCCATCTTTCCTTTTAAAGTCTCTAGTCATGGATGCTTAGCAACTCTTTCTTTGATTAAAAAGAAAAAATCTTTTCTTCATTAGTTATTTATTAAGTGAAGGACTATATCTGTTGAGGTTTAATCTGTAAAAGTTAAACTGTTAATCTGTATAAATCAATCAATAAATCAGAAGTATGTAGCTTGATGCATTGTCACAGAATGAAGACTCCTGTGTAACCATCATCCATATACATTTTTTAAAAAAAATATTTATTTTTGGCTGCGTTGGGTCTTCGTTGCTGCGTGCAGGCTTTCTCTAGTTGCAGCAAGCGGGGACTACACTTCGTTGCGGTGCGCGGGCTTCTCACTGCGGTGGCTTCTCTTGTTGTGGAGCATGGGCTCTAGGCGCGCAGGCGTCAGTAGTTGTGGCTCGCGGGCTTAGTTGCTCCGTGGCATGTGGGGTCTTCCCGGACCAGGGATTGAACCCGTGTCCCCTGCATTGACAGGCAGATTCTTAACCATGGTGCCACCAGGAAAGCACCATCCATATACATTTACATAAAGAATTGTGCCACAGAAGGTCCACTCAGCCCCTTCCCAAGCACAGTCCTCTTCAAAATAATGACTATTCCAGCATTTTAATTAAAATAATATCTGGCTACTCTGGGCATTTGAAAAAAATTTCCCCTTCCTTCATCCCTCCTTTTTTTTTTTTTAATTTAAAAAGGGTCAAATATGAGACACTGATATAATCTATGTAATATCATCCATTTCCAAATGGAAAATCTCAAGCATAAATGAAATGTTTTTACTTTGTCTAAATAGAGACCACCATGAGATTTGTAATATTATATTTTATCTAGTAAAAATAGCTATTTAAAACTGCTGTACTACCTTTTTTTGGTACTTTATTCATTTTTAGATTTAAATTATTATTTGGTTAATATGTTAAGAAAATTATTAAAGCAAGAGTGAAGAGCTCAATTTTTATGCAAAAAAAATAAACAGGTTTTTTTTTCATTTCCTTGAACACTTATACATTACACTCTTACTCATTTTATTTAGTAGGCAGAGCAATTTTTTATTTTTCTTTAAGATTCGGCTGTCACAATATTTGATTCATTTGCAACTTTCTTTAATTAATCTTTTAAAAAGAAATTTATTTATTTATTTTTGGCTGCGTTGGGTCTTCCTTGCAGAGCGCAGGCTTTCTCTAGTTGTGGCGAGCGGGGGCTACTCTTCATCGTGGTGCGTGGGCTTCTCATTGCGGTGGCTTCTCTTGTTGCAGAGCACAGGCTCTAGGCGTACAGGTTTCAGTAGTTGTGGCACACGGGCTCAGTAGTGGCTCGCGAGCTCTAGAGCGCAGGCTCAGTAGCTGTGGCACGCGGACTTAGTTGCTCTGCGGCAGGTGGGGTCTTCCCGGACCAGAGCTCGAACCCGTGTTCCCTGCATTGACAGGTGGATTCTTAACCACTGTACCACCAGGGACGTCCCGAATCTTTTTAGACATGAAAAAAGCAATATGGCTGTTGAGATTTTTATATTTACGACTCAACATTTTATGAATTGATTTATTGTTCACTTGAAATGTTACAGTTTGCTCTCAATTTGAAAGGTTAGATTTAATTATAATGAAGCATCAAGGATTGATAATCAGAATTTGAAGTCAAAATGTCAGTATATTTATTGTGAAGCTACTTGATGGGGTGAGAATTTCACTAGTATATCTGGCAGTCAGTGATCATGAGTACTCCAGCACAGTTCTAGAGATAACACTGTCTTTAAGTTCTCCATCAGTTTTTTTTTCTCTCTGTGATCTCATAACTAGAAAACAGATATGAGTTATAAGTGCTATTAGGAACAGTGTTAATAGTTTATATTTATATTGTGCTTGTATTTGGAAATGAGTCACACCTGAATTACCTATTATTCTCATTTGAGTTAGTAGGCATAAGTTACCATTTAAATATATGTCCAAATACTATTTTCAACACATAGTAAACACAAAGGCATTCATAAATAAATAAAAGGAGCAACAAATGGAAGGTCTTTATGTTTTTTTCTGTCTTAATGGTGTCACCTAACACTTTATAGTAGAGAAAATAGGCTAATATAAAGGAGTAGAAGGAACAGTCAGGTTCAATGAGTGGGCAGATTTACTTGACTTGAATTGGGGAAAAGGTAGAACTAGGATAGTATTGGATACCTGGGAGTGTCATATGAACTGACATTTAACATGATAGGCAATAGGAAATAAGATTGTATGTGAAAAATTTCTTGGTCAACCTTTAAGGTAGTATGAAGTTATTAGTTAATATTATTAATCCAGTTATTTTTTAGAATATTAATTTAAATATTATTATTCTTAATACGTAATATTAAAAATAATACATCTCAGAGATCAACAAAGCCTGACAAGTGATAATTTCTTGAAGTTAGTTTCATATGTAATCTGAAAATATAGCAGTGAAATTTTTGTACCCATGCATGATTTTATAGCATCATGCATTGGTCACTTGGAGAATACTGTTTCACTGAGTTATGCAGGTCTTCTAAATATTGACCCATTTCATTTTATAATATCAAAAAATATCACCACCAATATAATAAAAATAGTCTTTAAATGTTGGGAAGCTATAAGTGTATGATATAATTTTCCCCAAATTATGAAATTTTCTTAAATCTCTTGTTTTATCATTGCCAGCAAATACAGTCAGTTATTTTCCTTTGAAGTGACAGGCAGACTTTTGTTCCTTTTTGGGAAAATGTCTACAAAATACCCAGTCTGAATAGTTTGTCTTCATTCTTCAAGGAGAAATGGTGCTCCATGAGAAAGGCTGGTAGATCAGATTGCAACTCAGTCACACAGGTGCATTTCCGGGAGACCTTTCATTATGCAGCAGAAATGCTGTGTGCATACTTCCCATTTTATGCACTCAAGAGTTGACATTTTTAAAGCTTAGTAATTTTTACTGATACATCAAGGAAAATTTTAAGTGAACTTGTTTTTTGTTTGTTTGTTTGTTTTTCATTGCTCTGCAAGGACTTGGCAGTGAAATTCAATGACTACTAGTAGTTTGGAGCCACTGTGATTTGTGCTAAGGTCCCAGCAGTTTTACCCACCATTGCTCTTGCACCGTCAGTGCAAATGTCCATACAGTGCAAAAGGTAAATGACATTCTAGAATTACTGTTAAAATAGTTCTGAGTTAGTGTTCGCCCAGAAGCATTCTATAGAACTCCCTGGAATCTGTAATCTGCACTACCGTTGCTGTATATCAATTTGCTAATTTCATTTGTTTGTTTGTTTTTGTTTTAAATGCTTTTTTATTTTATTTTTTAAATAGCTCTTCATGGAGTATAATTGTTTCACAATACTGTGTCAGTTTCTGTTGCACAACAAAGCGAATCAGCCACATGCATACACATGTCCCCATATCCCCTCTTTCCTGAGCCTCCCACCCTCCCTATCCCACCCCTCTAGGTCATCTCAGAGCACTGAGCCGATCTCCCTGTGCTACACTGCTGCTTCCCAGCAGCCAACTATTTTACATTCGGTAGTGTATATATGTCAACGCTACTCTCACTTCGCCCCAGCTTCCCCCTCCCACCCCATGTCCTCAAGTCCATTCTCTATGTCTACCTCTTTATTCCTGCCCTGCAACTAGGTTCATCAGTACCAGTTTTTGTCTTTTTTTTTTTTTAGATTCCATATATATGCGTTAGCATACAGTATTTGTTTTTCTCTTTCTGACTTACTTCACTCTGTATGACAGACTCTAGGTCCATCCACTTCACTACAAATAACTCAATTTCATTTCTTTTTATGGCTGAGTAATATTCCATTGTATATATGTGCCACATCTTCTTTATCCATTCATCTGTCGATGGACACTTAGGTTGCTTCCATGTCCTGGCTATTGTAAATAGAGCTGCAGTGAACATTGGGGTGCATGTCTCTTTTTGAATTATGGTTTTCTCACGGTATATGCCCAGTAGTGGGATTGCTGGGTCATATGGTAATTCTATTTTTAGTTTTTTAAGGAACCTCCTGTTTTCCTGGTTGTGTCAGTTCACATTCCCACCAACAGTGCAGGAGGGTTCGCTTTTCACCACACCCTTTCCAGCATTTATTGTTTCTAGATTTTTTGTTAATGGCTATTCTGACCAGCATGAGGTGATACCTCATTGTAGTTTTGATTTGCATTTCTCTAATAATTAATGATGTTGAGCATCTTTTCATGTGCCTCTTGGCCATCTGTATGTCTTCCTTGGTGAAATGTCTGCTTAGGTCTTCTGCCCATCTTTTAATTGCATTGTTTGATTTTTTTGATATTGAGCTCCATGAGCTGTTTGTATATTTTGGAGATTAATCCTTTGTTGTTTCATTTGCAAATATTTTCTCCCATTCTGAGGGTTGTCTTTTTGTCTTGTTTATGGTTTCCTTTGCTGTGCAAAAGCTTTAAAAAAAAAGTCCCATTTGTTTATTTTTGTTTTTATTTCCATTACTCTAGGAAGTGGGTCAAAAAAGATCTTGCTGTGGTTTATGTCAAAGAGTGTTTTTCCTATGTTTTCCTCTAAGAGTTTTATAGTGTCTGGTCTTACATTTAAGTTTTCAATCCATTTGGAGTTTATTTTTGTGTACAATGTTAGGTAGTGTTTTTAAAAATCAATTTTATTAAAATATAATTTATATATAATAAAGTACACCATTTTAGCTGTACAGTTTAATGAATTTTAAGAAAAGTGTGCATTCATTTATCTGCCACCACAATAAAGATAAAAAATATCTTCATAACCTCAAAAGGTTCCCTTGTGCCTCTTACAGTCTCTCCCCAAACCAGCACTGATGTGCTTTCTCTCACTATAAATTTTAGTTTTCTTTCCTAGAGTTTCAATAAATACAATCATACAGTACGTTTTCTTGTGGCTTCTTTCACCCAGCATAACGATCTTGAGATATATCAGTATTTTTGTGTATGACACCCATTCATTCCCTTCTATTGCTGAATTGTATTTCAAAGCTGTTACGAATATTTGTTTACAATTTTTTTAGTGGACATTTGTTTTTATTACTCTTGCATAAATACCTACTAGTGAAATTTCTGGATATTACTCTAAATGTCTGTTTTAACTTTGTCAGAAGATGTCAAACTCTCTTCCAAAATAGCTGAACAATTTTATGTTCCACCAACAATATACGAGAACTCTAATTTTTCCACATCCTTGTCAACATGTAGTACTGTCAGTCTTTTTAAGTTTAGTCATTATAGTGATTTTATAGTAGTTTTAATTTTCATTTTTGTTGGCTAATGATGTTCAACATCTTTTCACCTGTTTATGTACCATTTGTATAACTTCTTTTGTCACATTTGTCTTTAATCTGCTCATTAAACTATTTTTAATCTTATTGAGATGTAAGAGTTCTTAATATATTCTATGCAAGTCTTTGTTAGGTTTATGCAATGAAAATATTTCTTCCAAGCCTAAAACCTTGCTTTTTAATTTTCTTAGTGTCTTGCAAAATATATACAGTTTTTAATTTTGATGAATTTTATGAATTTTTTCTTTTATAGTTTGTGCTTTTTGTGTGTACTATTTAAGAAAACTTTGTTTATTCAAAGATCACAAAAACCTTTCTTCTATGTTTTTTTCTAGTTTATGGTTTTAGCTTTTATGTTTTGAGTCTATGATCAGTTCAAGTTAATTTTGGAGTATGGTTTGACTATGCAAGGAAGACAAAGGAAAGGCATTTTAAAATTTATTTATTTATTTTTATTCTTATTTATTTATTTTTGGCTGTGTTGGGTCATTGTTACTGCACACGGGCTTTTTCTAGCTGTGGCAAGTGGGGGCTACTCTTCCTTGCGGTGTGTGGGCTTCTCATTGCGGTGGCTTCTCTTGTTGCAGAGCACAGGCTCTAGGTGCACGGGCTTCAGTAGTTGTGGCAAGTGGGCTCAGTAATTGTGGTTCGTGGGCTCTAGAGCACAGGCTCGGTAGTTGTGGCACACGGGCTTAGTTGCTCTGTGACATGTGGGATCTTCCTGGACCAGGGATCGAACCAGTGTCCCCTGCATTGGCAGGCAGATTCTTATCCACTGTGCCACCAGGGAAGCCCCAGGAAAGGCATTTTTAAGGGGGTGAAAGTTCATAGTCTCTGATGAAAAAGATTAAGTTTACTGTCTGTCTTTCCTCTGTTCATCTGCACATAATATGTCATTTTCTTTGGATGTCTATGTTTGGGTATGTTTTTATTCACTGATTTATTTGTCCCTTATTTTGGTCAGTTTCCTGCTTCTTGGCCTGTCTAGTAAATTTGTATTTGATTCAAGACGTATATTTTACATTGTTAACTATTTGGGTTTTGTTTTTTTTAATAAATGATTTTTAAATAAGTGTTTAATAGGTGAGTTTTATTTTGGTAGGCAATTTAGTTACTTGTGCTTAGATTTAATCCTTTTGAGGCTTATTTTGAGCTTTATTAGAGCCGTCCAGAGTAGCCTTTTCTCTAGGATTCAGACCACTAAGGTACTGGCTTTCTGTGTTCTCTACTGAGTACCCCGAGTTACCAGCAAAGACTCAACACCCTGGCTGGTTGGAGCTCAAATGGCTTCCAGCCCTTTCTGAGTTCAGAAAACTGTGCAAGTCACTATTCTTTGGTTGTTCTTTGTCTGGCCTTATTCCTTATAGTAGTCAGTGGAAATTTAAAGATATTGACATTTGCAGCTCCTTTTCTGCATGCATCCTTCCTCTCCAGAATGAAGCCCTACAGCTTCTTCAGCCTCCCTGAACTTAGGTCTTTTACTCCTTAAGTCGGCTCTCCTTTAGGATGTACTACTTCCTGCTCCCCAGGCTGTGATATCCCACCAGACAGAGAACCAGGGCAATTGTTGGCTCACTTCATTTGTTCCTCTTCTCTCAGGAATCATAGTACTATTCTGCCTATTGTCCAATATCTAGAAGCAGTTCTTTCATATATTCTGTCCACTTTTCTAATTGTTTCTGGCAGGAAGATAAATCTGATCTCTGTAACTCAATCATAGCCAGATGTGGAAATCTTAATTTGCTTTTTAATTTAAAAAATTGTATTTCCAATTTGGTTTCTAAAACTGGTATCTAAAATATATATTATCAAAGATTTTTCTCTTCAATTGTAAGCTTTGTACAGAAAGACTCTAAGTAATAAAGAATTGTAACATTTTGTAATATTTTTATATTTACCCCAGTTGTCTCCTTATAATGCCTTGGATCACGGAGTTTTTCTAGCTTCAATGTTGCTGTCTTGTTCACCAGGAAAACTAGCTCTGATCACTGGAAATAGAACAGGTTGTTAGTTTCCCTCTCCATTTGATGGTAGTAATTTGCCTTGCTTACTTGCAAATAATATGCTAGATCTTGATGATGGATTAGGCTTAACTCTAAGAATGTACAAACATAATTGCTAATAAGAGAACATTCTGTAGCTACACTTAGCAAATACATACATATATATAGAGAGAGAGAGAGAGACAGAGAGAGAGGAGAGAGAGAATATTTTAATGATACACCTTTACATAGATTAAATATTAACTCTCATCTTTATATTTCAAACATCTTCCATGGTAGAGCAGTGTCTTTCAGTATGTTATACAGAAATCCACAGGTAAAGTATCAGTGGATCTCATTCATCAAAGTATTTAATTCCTTTATATTATGCTAACTTTTTCTAATTTTTTTTATCTTAATTTCTATAGACTGAGTTGCTATAAAACTTAGTTTTTCTAAATAAAAATTTGAGTGTCATGATCCTTTCTACACTAGCAAGAAATTTACATACATAATGGTTTGAATAAAAAATGGGAGGGAGGGTGGGAGGGAGACGCAAGAGGGAAGAGATATGGGGATATATGTATATGTATAGCTGATTCACTTTGTTATAAAGCAGAAACTAACACAACATTGTAATGCAGTTATACTCCAATGAAGATGTTAAAAAAAATGGGAGGGAAAAAACATAAAACTAGGGTATTTTGACCTGAGTTTATCATAACCTCATGTGTTAAAAGTCCAAGATCCATTCTCTGACATTGATTGGTCTGGAATAAATTGAAATGTATTAGAGATGACAAGGATTGTCATTTTGCAAATGTACAATGTGTTTTTCAGAAATACTTTCCACAGAGACCCTTTAATTGAGAGGCAAAAGTTCAGATATCAGTTATACAGATTAGGCTTTGCATGTTTGATTCTAGGAATGTACATTTCCAGCATGGTACTCATAGAATTAAATGCACAGCTACCAAAACTGTTAATGAGAACTGCATGGTTAATTTAGTGCCACACTGAATATATATATATATCCCTTTCTGCTCAATATTTTCAATCAAAAAAAATTGGTTGAGAAGTGTTCTTATCTACTTTTCATTTTCAAACTACAACAAGAGAATGTTATATTCCATTAAAAATTAATGTTTAAGTAACAAATTTCAGATATAAAATATTGACTTTTTGAAGTGCTTTTTGTGAAAATTTAATTTATGAAGAAGAAAACTCTTGGAATATGGTTGTAGCATTTCAAGCTTTTTTTTTCTGCACTTGCAGTTATGCAAATATTATTGCTATTGCAAAAGACCTTTGTCATGAATTGCTTTGTAATGGAGCAAGGTTATTGAACACTCTTTTTTAAATAAATGTGTCTATGATAGTATTATACATAAGACCTGAAGATAAATTGCTGCTGGTAAAAGACTAAACAAATGCACCCACCTTTTTTTTCCCCTAAAGTGCCAGAATTAAAGATGTTTATCCAAATGCTTTAAATCAATTTATTTTTATATTTTCTAGCCAGGCCTGTGGTAGTAAATATGAAACAATGATTGTACTCAGCTTTCTTCTTTAGCTGTCATGAAGATGGTGTCATAATGTTTAGAGATATGCTCTCTAACTGTCAGCATTTGTTATAGTTCAGTGATGCGTGAGAAAGTGTGAGGGACATTGTCTTCCTGCACTGCTAAATGTATTAATGCAGGATGATATTTCCCAATGACTTCTTTTTTATTTTTTTTTAATTTTATTTATTTATTTATGTATTTTTGGCTGCATTGGGCCTTTGTCGCTGCTCTCAGGCTTTCTCCAGTTGTGGTGAGCAGGGGCTACTCTTCGTTGCGGTGCATGGGCTTCTCATTGCGGTGGCTTCTCTTGTTGTGGAGCACAGGCTCTAGGTGCATGGGCTTCAGTAGTTGTGGCACGCAGGCTCAGTAGTTGTGGCGCACGGGCTTAGTTGCTATGCGACATGTGGGAACTTCCTGGACCAGGGCTCGAACCCGTGTCCCCTGCACTGGCAGTCAGACTCTTAACCACTGCGCCACCAGGGAAGTCCCTCCCAATGACTTCTTACTCAAGGTCAGAATAATGAGATTCATCTGTATTTTTCATCCATTTGTTTATTAATCAGTATATTTTCTGTCTTAGCCTGTTTCCTTAAGTTTCTTAGGTACTCTTTAAATTTTAAGGCAAATATATATTGCAATTTAAAGAACTTGTCATTTTTAACCTAATTTTATTTTAAATAATCAACTATGATTTCTCTATTTTTTTAAAAAATAAAACGGCATTTCTTTTGTTCTTTTTGTTGCTACTTATGAAATATGACAGAGGTAGGATTCTAGATTTCTCTAATCTATTTAAATTCTCTTTCTGTTTGTGATTTCAATGAATAGGAAAAGTATTTTATAAAATAATAATTGTTATATGATAGCCAATCATTCATTCTACTTATTCAGTAATCATTTCTTATTATATAGTGTTTTAAAGTTTAGAACTTGCTTTCACAGGCAATATGTATTTTCATCCTGATAACAATTCTGTGTGGTAGATATTTCAGAAAATGTTACCCCCATTTTACAGGTGAGGAAATTGAACTCAGGGATGTTAATACCCTAGGCTCAAACAGCTAGGCTTTTTGGCTCCAAATCCAGTATCTTTCCTTCTATTCCATTCGTATTTGTTTATATTTATTGAGAATTTGAAGATTCCATAGCATTGTCATAAATATAACATTGTGTTTTTATAGAATAACAAAGTTACCACTACTGGAATTAAATATTTGTTGCTTCCGGATTAGTCTTTCTAAATCATCACCCTAAGTGATGTCACCTCATTGCTCATGAAACTTCAGTGGCTCATTGCCAACCCTATTCCTCCTTCATATATCCGTATGATATTTTGCAAGGGAAATATTTACTCAGATAAGAAATACCATTGTTTGCAGATTTTCATTTACTATAGTTGATCTCATTTCACTGAGTAGGGTACATATTGATTACAAGTGTTGTCACGGGATAATTTCATTTTATTGGTTTAATAGAACCCAGCATATGCTATTGTTTTAATGGCAACCATCTTTCCAGTTACAATCTACCTATGTGTCATAAGTGGTCTTTAATTTTCCCCATAGCATTTTAGACTTTTTAAGGACATAATTTTCATTCAGAGTTATGCTATCCAGTGGTATTATTCAAAGTAGGTTCTGTAAATCTTTTAAATTCTGTATTATTAGCAATGTTATATACATAAAGTAACTCCATTACTTATAACTACCCTTCTACAATGAAGCGTCTAAAAGAGTAAAATGTATAATTTGGAAATCTGAACTCTGCTGTTTAAAAATCCTCAAGATCCATAAAGTAGCACCAAGTGGTAATTTGAAAACATACCTGAACTGTTAAGTTCTGTGTCAGAATTTTGATTTTGAAAGCTCCCTGTAGGTAAAAAAACAGGATCCTGAATGCTACATGCTTATGTAGATACTTCTGGACAAAAGTTTATTATAACCATATATTACAGTAGCTCATATATGTGACAGTGAATTCAAAGTTATTACAAAAAATATGCATTCATATTTTCAGCCATTTTAATTGTGATATATGGACAGTAACTAGATTTTTTATTAATTAAAGAGTTATAAAGTAAAAAGGCATTGTATACCAATAATATATATTACTGTTACTAAATAGAAGAATGTCCATTGTTGGAAGTTTGAAGTTTGGTTTTTTTGTTTGTTTGTTTTTGGTTTTTTTATGGAAACTTAAGTCCTTAAAAGGATTAGGTTCAGTGGACTGCCCACAGGTTAAAGCTACACACTTTAGTTTTCTTAGCTTTTACTTTCAAAAAAATATGATTTGAACTTTTTGGAGGTAATGAATTCCTTAACAGTTTAAAATCTCAGTAGACAAAATTGAAAAAATTGCTCCAAACTTTTGTCTGATTTACTGTGTATAAATGGTAGTAGTTACTGGGAATTATTTTTAAATTTTTAATTCTTTGGATAACATGAATTACAGATATGTATAAATATATATAAGTCCTTTACTAGTAACATAAATACTTTATAGCTAACAGATACATTTAAAAATAGAAATTAAGTTGAAATGTTTATTTTAATGTTATAAAATGAAATAACACTAATTACTATGAGTAATGTTTGGTGAAAATTCTGAATTTTTAAAAAATGGTGTATAATTTTAGTAAGGCTATCAAGGCTTTTCTCTACCAAAATTATATAGCTTTCTCCACAAGCATTACTGCTTCTTTAGTTTCCCTGGTCCCTGTTATGGTATGGAGCACACTGAGTATCTGACAGTGGAGTAGCCAGGACGCGTGTAGTGAGCGCTGGTGCAGACCACAGTGAAATCCAAAGAAAGCAACTCTTCTCTGACCTGCCAGTAGTTGCATCCACAGACTGGGACAATAGGGCATATGTATGCTGATCTTGTGAGATGTTAAGAGTCTAATCAGGAGGACATAAGATAATTGACAAAAGTTATAAAATTATTTACCTTTTAATATGCTGGATTCTGTGCTAAGCGCCTTCTTAAAAACCGTATTTCGCTTTTTTCCTTCACGGTTGGGAGGTAGATAAAATTATTTTCCCCGTTTTATAAATCAGGCTTGTAGAGGCTATGCAACTACTCAACGTGACACAGCTATTGAGGGAGAAACCAGAATGCAAACCAGGGTGTCATTATTCCAGAAACTATGCTCTTAACTTCTCTTTCTGGTACATTATATTGTCTTTCCAAACTTGCAGTAAAACCAAATTTGAATAGCAAATAGAATAAATTTAATAAACAAATGAAAGCAATTGAATTCTGTGAAAATTGTTTAGCACTATAAAATCTATTTGTCTACAAAAGACTTCCATTCTCTCTTGGTAGCTTTATTTCTATAGAAATAATGAGCCAAAGCCTCATCAAGAATTTTTCATTATTTTTCCTGAGGACTTCTCAAAGTGATAGTTGTAACTTTTATAATTTTATTTTTATAAGTAAATTAATTTGGGTTATGATTAATCTTTAATAGAGAGAGTTAGAATAGCATGGCTGCTTAGAGCCAGTATGTCTGAGCTCAAATCATGTTACTAAACATCTCTGTGCTTCAGTTTTCTAATCTATGAATTAAGGAAAATAATAATACCTACATCATGGAGTTGTTGTGAACAATAAATTACTACATGTAAAGTTCTTAGAACAGTGCTTGTCTTAAGCACTTAAATTATTTAGTTAGCAATTTTGTTAAAGGGGATTGGATGTCAGAATTATGGAATCTGATGTTAATTCTATTTTTAACAGAGTAAAGCTAAATATCATCAATTTTGATTATATACTTAAGCAGCATTCAAAATGATAGAATAAAGACTTTTTATTGTAACATTTTGAGTTAATGAAGATTATCATGAAAAGAAAATAACAAATATAATCACTTAACTTTGTTTTAAAATTTCAAATATATAGATGATGTATTATACAAATGTAGAGTTTCAAAATATAAATCCTCTCCAAACAGCACAGTAGTTTTCAAAGGACTTTTTTTTTTTTTTTTTACTATATACTCCATGATACAATGAAATAGTGAAAAAAGAAATTATTAAGGTGGAACTGATTGGATTGGACATTTGTATACCTCTGTGGGTATTGTTTAATTGTGCATGAGATTGAGTTGTTAAATAAGCAGATTATTATACATAAAGAAAGATTATTATACATAATAACATAAAGCAGATTATTATACATAAAGAAAGAAAATAATAAGAATATTGGCAAAAAATTATTTCTAATGTACAATTATTAATTATAGGTGGCATTTTTGAGCTTGTAAAATATATACATTTCACTTGGAGAGAAATTTTATATCAAGGTACTTAGATTCTATTTCACATATCATTTGTTGGATACTAACAAAATAAAGCATTTAAAATTAAACAGAGGTAGACATATTAGAAACTATAAATTAATAGAATGGCTACTGTATACCCTTTTATGAATATATAATTCAGTAGATTTAGTTTATGTCTTAAGTATATTCATGAAGCATTTCAGTCTACTGTCTTTCAGGTGTTTTTATTCTAATGCAAACTTTTATGTAATGAGGGAAGAAGTATCATATTTATAACATCCTTTTTATTGATTTCAAAAAGCACAATTTTAAATAGCTAAATGGTGTGATGTATTTAATTAAATACCATCAGTTCTCATCTAATGCACATAGACACAAAGAGCTTTTGTTTAATGTTAATTTGATTAACATTATTTAATCATACTTTGTGACTTAGAATAATGTTTAATACAAAAAATCAGGGCCGGTAATTTAGGGACCTCTATTGACAGAATAGGTTAATCAGACCAATCTTCCCACTGGGTTTTAAAGTACTAGATAATTATTTTTTAATTATTAAAAGCATCAGTGAGCTGAGTAGACAAGCATTGAGGAAGTTTTGCCCTATTGGCATTTGTCCATAGAAAATGCTCTCCATTTTAAGGTGGTAGCTCAGAGGGATGTGCACATTCAGGGTAAGGGTTAATTGGAAGTCAGTCTGTAACATTCCCACCATTTTCCACCCACAAGCTACCCCTTAATTACCTGCATGATCCAAAAATATCTTGAACCATGAGTTTAGTTTAAAGCAGCTTCTGGAAGAAGAAGAAGGAAATCTTCTATAAAGGAGCACACCTTGATCCAAGCTTTAAAGAATCTGCCAACATTTTTTTTTAAGGAAAATAAGCAGCACACAGTCAAAAATTACCAAACACATAATAAATAAAACACCATGAGCAAGAACCAGAATAAACGATAGATGAATAAAATAGACCTGAAGATTTAAAATATTGGAATCATAGAGCACATATTACAAAGAGCCTTGCTTACTATTCTGAAAGAAAGAAAAAGAAGTTTGAAAAAATATGGGAATAACAGAAAACTATAATAAGTAACCTACCAGATTTGAAACATAACCAAATAGAACTTGTAGAATTGAAAAATAAATTAATTTAAAACTCGATGCCCAGTGAAAATATCTTTCTAGAATAAACACAAAATAGACATGTTTAAAGACTAAGAGAGTTTGACACCAACAGATCATTCACTAATTGAAACTCTAAAAGCTGTATACTTGAGGGGAAAGGAATGTCTGATATGCATGAAGAAATGTAATATGTGGGTATTTCTGAAAAGTTACTAACCATTGTAATACATAGACTTACCATGTGACCCTAGAGAAATGAAAACTTACTTTCAAACGAAAACATGTTCAGAGATGTTTATAGGCGCTCTATTCATAATCTCCCAAAACTGGAAGCAACACAAATATCTGTCAATAAATAAATGGTAAACAAACTGTGATACATCCAAACATGCAATATAACTCAGGGGGAGAAAATGAATGAACTATTGGTACATACAAGAAAGGCATTTATTATGAGTTAAAAAAAAACAGCCTCAAGAAATTACATATTGTGTAATTCCATTTATATGGAATTCTGTAAAAGTAAAAATTATAGGAATGGAGAACAGATCAGTGTTTGTTGGGGTAAGTGTCAGGGGAGACTGACTACACAGGTGCAGCACAAGGGAGTTTTTTCAGGTGATAGAACTGTTTTCTATCCTGATTGTTTTAAAACTACCTATACATATATTTTACATGTAATAAAATTCATAGAATCTGTACATATGTTAAAACTCAGACATGTAAAATGAAAAATGAAAAAGTCTATTTTGGTAAATGCAAATTAGAATTAATTACTTAAAATATCTAAGACTTTAAAAATATTTTGGAAAAGATAGAGCTAAAATATTAGACAACAATAATGTGTATGTCAGGAGGGAGATCGATCCAACATAAAGAATTCTAAGGCCTTACAAAGTTCAGAAGGTAGGTAAAGAAATCCATTTAAATTAGACTTACGTATACATGTCAAAATATTTGGATTAGCCAATAAAATAATAAATTTTTCTCTACTGGTTTTCTTCTAAACCAGTAGAGAAAAACAAATGGAATTGTAGGGAGAATGGGGGAGGAATTCATTAATTTAAATGAGACAAAAAGGAAAAACAAAATGGAACATAGAAAGTACATCCAGTTATAACAGTAGACAGGATAAATGTAAATGCTCCAAACTCAGTAGGTGACACACAAGGATTATCAGACTGGATAATAAAAGGAAAATTTTTTACACTGAAACACCCCCAAAGCATAAAGAGATAGAACTGTTGAAAATAAGAGGCTGGAAAATGTTAAGCCAGATATGCAGGAGCCGTTTGGCTCTGGAGATCCATTCTCAACCTCTCTGTGTCCCACCACATGTTTGCTTCTCGCACCCCAGCTCTGTGCATCCCGACGTCCCCTTGCCTTCTGTCTTCTGATGGGCTCGACAAGTAGCAGACACCAGCAGGAGTTTAGAGGGTTAGAGAGACAAGGGTCAGCGTACTTGTTCTCCCAGCTTCCTTTCTGATGGACCATAGGTTGGCAGTTGCTGTGGCCCTCTACCAAAAGCTACAACTCCTGTAATATGGCCATCTATAGCTACAGCTTATCTCTGGGTTCTAGTAACATCTAGAACCTTGCAGCTTAAGTTGCCCTTTTATTCCTCGCCTAAGATTACGATTCTCTTTGTCTTGCCCACTTTTCCTTAAACAATTCTTTCAATAAACTCAGCCCACTACCTGACTGAGTGGGCAGACTGTTTCCTGGCCCAGCCCTTGCTAATGTACCAAGCAAATTCTAAGCAAAAGAAAACTGATGTAGTATTAATCTCATAAAATAAGGTTTACAACAGAAAGCATTTCAATTGATAAAGATAGAAAACCTCTAATATTAATGATTATCTTTATCAGAAGGGTATATTAGATGTAAATCTATAATCCTTTAACAGCATAGCCTCAGTGTATTAACAAAATGACAAAATTAGGGTCTACCATCAGTGAGAAATTTTAGCATAACTTAGCAACTGACACCTCAAGCAGATAAAAATCATTAAGGAAAGAGAATTTCTGATGATACAATGAGTCATCTTCATTTAATTGAGATATGTGGAACCTTGATTCCAAAAAAAAAAAGAAACAGATTTTAAAGTACACATGATGCAACATTTATAAACATTAGCTACATGTGAAGCCAAAAAGTAAGTCTGAGGATGTTTTAAAGAGTCAGTTTTGTACAAATCACATTCTATTACTCTAGTGCACAGAAGTTGGAAATTAACATTAAAAAATCTAACTTAAAAATTCCAGGAATTAGAAAAATTTTAAAAAGCAAACAATGCCTAATGGGACAAAGAAGAAATTGATGTAGAAATCAGAAAATATGTGGAGCTGAATGATACTGAAGATGTTACTTATCAAAACTTGTGAGATATAGCAAAAGCAGTGCTTAGAGAAAAATCTGTAGGCTTAAATGTTTGTATTAAAAAAAAAGCCTCACAGGGTAGAGATTAATAAGCTGTATATCGAATGCAAGAAATTTAAGAAGAACAAAATAAAAAGCCAAATAAGTAGAGGGAAGAAAATAATAAAGTTGGTAACAAAAATTTTAAAAATTTCCCCTGGTAGACAGATCCAGTCAGTTTTTTTTTTTTTTTTTTTGCGGTATGAGGGCTTCTCACTGCTGTGGCCTCTCCCACTGGGGAGCACAGGCTCCGGACGCGCAGGCTCAGTGGCCATGGCTCACGGGCCCAGCCGCTCCGCGGCACGTGGGATCCTCCCGGACTGGGGCACGAACCTGCGCCCCCTGCATTGGCAGGCGGACTCTCAACCACTGCGCCACCAGGGAAGCCCCCAGTCAGTTTTTTTAAAAGACTAATAGATGAGAGAGATTAGCAAGGTGGTTAAAGAGAAAAAGGAGATGACACAAATAATAACAGGCTTGAAAAGGTAGATATAAAGGAATGCTATGCACTTTCTCTGATTCCTAGTAATTAAAAATAATTAATACTTAGTACAATACAATGTTTATAAATTTGCTACATTTCAAGCAGAGTTAAGCTATCCACTGGGTACAGTAGGCACAGTGCCTAGGACTCAGAATATTTTTGAGGGCTCACAAAACTGTTTTAATTTACTTTTTTACAAAATCAGGAAAAAAATTATCATAATAGATATATAAAAATGAATCCAGCCAGGATTATGTTTGCTTCTATATCAATGCAGTCATAAAATACAATTTTTCCATTTCCCTGCCTGAATTTCTTTCTTTTTTAAAATATATTTTTATGGAGGAAGTGACCCACAAAGGCAAAAATGCTCAGTACCCACTAAAGTCATAATAAGCATAGAATAAAAAAATTTAAACACCTCAAGCCGTGGAAAAGAGGATGTATATTAGATAATTCTGTAAGAATATGAAATGCCTCCTAATATATTTTGCAACTACATATTTAAATTATGTTTCATAAGGTAGACAGCAAAATATTAAATAATGTTTTATTAAGGTCCTTTTCAGAATCAATTTTTTTTAATAGATTTATTTGTTTTTATTTTTGGCTGTGTTGGGTCTTGGTTGCTGCGTGTGGTCTTTCTCTAGTTGTGGCGAGTGGGAGCTACTCTTTGTTGCGGTGCGTGGGCTTCTCATTGTTTTGGCTTCTCTTGCTGCAGAGCACGGGCTCTAGGCACACGGGCTTCAGTAGTTGTGACGCGTGGGCTTCAGTAGTTGTGACACACGGGCTTAGCTGCTCTGTGGCATGTGGGATCTTCCTGGGCAGGGATTGAACCTGTGTCCCCTGCATCGGCAGGTGGATTCTTGACCACTGCACCACCAGGGAAGCCCTCAATTTTTAATATATTATTGCAAAGTAAATTGTTACCAACAGACATGTATTTCATAGTTTTTAGAATATATGACTTGAATGTTATTACTTGAATGACATATGTTTAGACATGTTATTAAGTAATTGATAAGCATAAGGTATAATTGCAGTGTGACAGTGGCCTGCAGGAGCTGGCTAGAGCTGATTTGTAGGAGATTGTGTCCATCTTTTCCTAACTCAGCGTTTAGTGATATCACTTTGGGAGCTTGAAATGGGCCATAGTAGGAGTATTTACACCACAAAATTATGCAAAACCTGGGCTTCTCTCCCTCTGTTTTTGGAGAGCTGATTGTTAAACATTTACTGCCACACTACTGTGTGAAGCACACTATACATAAAAGTACTTTCTGTGATGCTATTACATGAAATAATTGGGGGGGATAAAGAAGTTACCTTTGTGTGCATAATTCTACTCTTTCTCACAAGATATATTTCCTTTTCATGAAGTCCCCACAGTTTCAAAGTGGCGTCTGCTGTATCTTTAGAATCTGTAACCAGAACTACTTCCTAATCCCCTTTAGAAGACTGCAATATTTTCAGGGAATGCTTTTATGATTGTAATGTTACATTTAAAAACATATATCCTTTGAAATTCAAACTGATCCTTTGTGAAGCGAGGGTTTGGGAAACAAGCTGTGTTGAATGACAGAAACAAAATCACATGTTCCACCTAAGATCTGGGCAGAAATTCAGTAAGATCATGAAGTTCATAATATCAGCATATATGGTACTTTACAGTTTTAATGGATGTTACATTTAATGAGAAAAGTATTAATATATTTGAAACAGTGTGTGTTTTGTTCCTCAAGCCAGGTGCCTTCTGTAGGCACATACACTGATGATCAGAAGTTAGCTAGGTGCATATAGACAATGGAATATTACTCAGCCATAAAAAAGAATGAAATAGTGCCATTTGCGGCGACATGGATGGACCTAGAGATTGTCGTACTGAGTGAAGTAAGTCAGACAGAGAAAGATAAGTATCATATAATATTGCTTATATGTGGAACCAAAAGAAACTGGTACAAATGACTTATTTACAAAACAGAAGTAGAGTCACAGATGTAGAAAACAAATTTATGGTTACCAAGGGGGAAAGGGGTGGGGGGAGTAGTAAATTGGGAGATTGGTATTGACATATACACACTACTGTATATAAAATAGAAAACTAATAAGGACCTACTATATAGCACAGGGAACTCTACTCAATACTCTGTAATGACCTATATGGGAAAATAATCTGAAAAAGAGTGGATATATGTATATGTATAACTGATTCACTTTGCTGTACAGCAGAAACTAACACAACATTCAACACTACTCCAATAAAAATTAATTCAAGAAAAGAATTTACCTATAAGTTGTGTTTGTGTAGATAAATTTGAAACTAGGAGGAATGTCAAGTGCAAATTTCTTGAGCTGATAGAAATTTGGGATTACCTGAATTTTTTTGTTTTGGAATATTTTTAAAATACAGTAAAAATACAAAGAAGGAAATAATTGTCCATATTCTCACACCCAGAATAATATCTTGAAATATTTAATTGTGGTTTTTCTCCTTTTTAATTAAGAAAAATTGCTATTACTGCTGAAAATTATTAAACATATTTATTGAAAGTATTCAAACAAAAAAGAAAAATGTAAGAGTGAAAGAAAAAAGAATCCAAATATCTCTGTCTAGAAATCATCATCCATAACATTCTGGAAATCTTTCCAGGCATTTTTCCATCCATAAGTGTAGAAGAGGGATGTAAGGGAGGAAGACCAACAGGCAGGCAGAAGGATTTATGGTAAACATGGGTGCTACTTTGAGGAGAATAATTTTATATCATTTTACTTTAATTCAATAGAAGAAATGGAAACTAAAGTGAAGGTGAAGTAATTCCTGAAATTCAAAAATTTTATTACCATGAGAGATATTAATTTCTAAAATAGTCCTCTGAGATTAAAATAAGAAATTATGAAAAATGTTAAGATTTTGGAATCAAATGAATTTCTTAACTTTATGATAGAGAATCTTTTGATTAGCTGCTTTGATAAAAGAAAATATTAGTGCTTTTATCTACATTTCACATCTCCCCTCCCCCATCCTCCCAATTTTGATATTTGTATATTCTTTATATTGTACTGGTTTGTAAGATTCACCTTCTGTTCTATGAATTCCTGTGGTTGGGTAGTACTGGTTATATGTTTTGATGGATTTGACACACACTACCAGTCCTTTTACCACAGCTGACTCTTTTATTTTGATTTCTCTTTTAATTGACTGGGTTTTATTGCCAAGTATTTTTTTAAAATTTGTTTTAGGAAACTTTCGTGTGATATGAGCTACATTTTCCAAAGATAAGTTTCCCCGTTTTTTTCTGTTCTAGTACCTTTAGAGTCTTAGTCACTGTTTCACAGTTCTCGTAAGCTAAAAGAAGTGCCTGTTTTGTTCAGTTAATAGGTTCACACAGCTTAACAGGTATCTATAGTCTAATGACTTACCAGCTATTTTAAAAATACATGCAAAGTAAAAGAAAAATTAATATTTTATTTCATTGTAAATAACTCCTGTCACTTACTAATGGGATGTGTATGCCTGTTGGAGACTGCACAGCTTCACAAGCCTTGGAATCAGATTGTGCTATGCAAATGTCCTGTTCCGTATTGATTTTCATGTGATTCTTGCCTTTTATCATAGCAACTGCTGAAAATTCAGCATCACAATGATGTGACTTTATCGAAAGGAATGTAGCACAATCTAACTTTTAAGCTGGGTACTGCTTTAAGCAATCACCTATGCAATGCGTCTGTAACTAATATCATTGCATATACATTTAGTGTTTGACAAAAGTTTCCCCTAGTGGATTGATATTCTAACAATCATCGTTTATTCTGCTATTTGTGGTACTTTCCAGTTTGTGTTACCAAAAGTGAGGCTGGGAGGATAATTGCAACATCCCTTAGTTTCCTGGACATTGTTCTTCTGAGACCAATTTGTTCAAGGATTTGGATGCTGACAGTGAGGGATGACCCTGCGTTCTTATATTTTTTATTTGAATGAACAGCCTCTTCTCTCTCCAGAGTAAACTTCGATGCCCCTTATCAAAGTCCCTCCAGCATCCCAACTTTCCCCTCTGTTAGTATAAACATTGTGCTCAACTATGCACCCTTAATTTACTGATTTCCACATTTTCTCTCTCACCTCCTGAATTTGCCCCAGCCTGCCTTGCAGAGCAAATATCTTATTAATAATAATTCCTACTACATGGTATACCTTTGTGCCACCTGAGACTGGTACTGACCTTCTTAAATAGATCGGATATATATCAATCATTATTTACACAGACATATATACACACATATACTAGTTTTGTTAAGAATATATTGTTTATAATTAAAGAAAACTTAAACATGATGACATCTATAACCTATAAATTGTGGGATAAATAGTTTGTTTTCCTGTATCAATTGCTGTTTTGGGAAAGGATTAGGAATAATTATATTTTATAAATTGCCCAGTAGCCAAAGCACCATAGGTTCATTTGAAGCATCAGCTGTCCTTGTAATTATACTTAGAATTAACAGTAATTTGGCTCAAATGATTTATTTTTGGTCTCTGTATTGCTTAAGCATCTGTCCATGAATTAGTTTTTGTAATTTTTCAATATGTTCTGGTTCACGTTTGGCATATTTGGTGCTGTTATAATAATGAGATAAAACCATAGCTTTTCTAATAGCCCTTGGAAAATTTTTACTAAGTTCCCTTAGACAGGCAGCAAATTAAATTTTTAAGTTCTTACTAAATCTGCTTTTCATCTTTTTCATATTTGATATTAGTGATTCACTTGCAAATCAGTTTCTCAGAGTGCACAAACTAAATTGGGTCTAATTTGAAACAAAAAAAAGTGAAATGTCACAGAGGGAGATATTTTATCACTGATTGATAGAAATAATATAAAAATATATTTTTTCTAACTCAATTTATGACATTATTTTTAGCTTACATATGAATAAGAGGGAATCTCTGTTCTAGCACCTGAATAGGAGTCATTTCCACATGGAGAAATCATCAGTGAATATGGCATGCTCTTGATAGCCACTCTTGAAAATTCTTGGCACATAATGTATTTCCCAATTCTGATGTTTAACATGTTTCTTGCCTCCTTATAACCTCCATATTTCATGCCTTGATGTTAGAAATATAATTAGGCAGATAAACGAGTCAAGTAAAAATTTTTAATTCACAAAACTTAAAATTAACCATTTTAAAGTAAACAATTCAGTGTCATTTAGAGCGTTCACAGTGATGTGCAGCCACCACCTCTATCTAGTTTCAAAACTTTCTCATCGCTGCAAAATAAGACCCTGTACCCATTAAGCAGTTGTTCCCATACACCTCTCCCTTGGCCACATCCCTGGCAGCCACCAACCTGAATCATCTCTCTGGATTTACCTATTATGAATAATTCATATAAATGGAATCACACATATGGGCCTTTGTGTCTGGTTTCTTTCACTTAGCACAGTGTTTTCAACGTTCATTCATATTGTAGCATGATCAGTAGTATTTCACTGTATGTGTACGCCACAAAATGTTTTTCCATTGATGGACATATCTGTATTGTTTCCAGCTTTTGGCTGTCGTGAATTGTGCTGCTATGAACATGAGTGTACATATATTTGAGTACCAGTTTTCCACTTTGGGGCTATATTCCTAGGAGCAGAATTTATGGTTAATATGATTATTTTATCCTTAACTTTTTGAGGAATTACCAAAGTGTTTTCCACGGTATAAAATGAACCATTTTATACCACCAGCAATGTATAAATGTTCCAATTTCTCCACATTTTTGTCAATATTTGTTATCTTCCATTTTAAAAATTACAGCTATCCTAGTGGGTGTGAAGTGGTATCTCACAGTGGTTTGCGTTTGCATCCCTAATGACTAATAATTTCGAGCATCTTTTCGTGAGCTTTTTGGCCATTTGTGTATCTTTTCTGGAGAAATGTCTACTTAAGTCCTTTGCCCATTTCTTAATTTAGTTGTTTGTATTTTTGTTATTGTAATATATTCTGGATACTAGGCCCTTATAAAATATATGATTTGCAATATTTTCTCCCATTCTGTAGGTTGTTTTTTTACTTTCTTGCAAATCTTCCTTGGTGCATAAAAGTCTTAAATTTTGGTGAAGTCTGTTTTATATATTTTCTCTTTTGTTGTTTATGCTTTTGGTGTCCTAGCTAAGAATTCATTGAGAAATCTAAGATCATGAAGATTTACCCTTATGTTTTATTCTAAGAGTTCTATGGTCTTACCTCATATTTAGGTCCTTGATTCACTTTAATTTTTGTATTTCATGTGGGCTACTGGTCTGACGTTTTCTCTTTTTTCTTTTTTTTTTGCATGTGGATATCCAGCTGTCCCAGTAGCATTTCCTTATTTCCTTATTTATTTATTTATTTATTTATTTATTGGCTGCATTGGATCTTCGTTGCTGCAAAGGCTTTCTCTAGTTGTGGCGAGCCGGGGCTGCTCTTCATGGCGGTGAGCGGGCTTTTCATTGCAGTGGCTTCTCTTGTTGAGGTGCGAGGGCTTCAGTAGTTGTGGCACATGGGCTCAGTAGTTGTGGCTCGTGGGCTCTAGAGAACAGGCTCAGTAGTTGTGGCACACGGGCTTAGTTGCTCTGTGGCATGTGGGATCTTCCCGGACCAGTGATCAAACCAGTGTCCCCTGCATTGACAGACGTATTCTTAACCACTGTGCCACCAGGGAAGTCCACAGTACCATTTCTTGAAGACACTATTTTCCCCCACTGAATGGCCTTAGCCCCTAAATCAATTTGCCATAGATGTATGCGTTTATCTCTAGACTCTCATTTATATTCCATTGGCTTATATGTTTAATCTTACAAATATTTTAAGCTAAATACAATAGAAATTGTGAATTATCTATACTCTTTTAAACTTATTAATCTATAATTTTCATTGAGTCACAGTTATATAGATGCTGTGTCATGGGCACTGTGCTAGGCAGAGGGAACATAAAGTCGAATATGACACTGTCCCTACCCTCATGAAAGAGCTTAATGTTTAGTGTGGAGCCACCATAAATAAATCAACAATTGAAGTTCAGTCTGATAAGTGCTAATATTGAGGTGGGCTCAGAATGCTATAGGAGTGTAGTGTATATTCACCAGTGTCCATTCAACTCCAAGTGGTTAGTCTAAATCAACCATGGGACCCTACCTCCTTTGCCAGGAATTTTTTTTTCAAGGATGGGTAAACCTAAGCCACTTTAGGCCAGGAGAGGCCCCAGGAGTGGTTACTGAGGGGTTCTGGAAATGCAGTTTTATCACTCTAAAATGAAAGCCATAGGAAGTTGATCTCTTTCCAATGGAAATGAATTAGGAAATGTGTTCCCCAAATGGTACCAGCGGTCTTCTGTGAAGCACCACTGGAGACTGCAGAATAGAGAGTCAGAACTGAACTGAGTCCTTAATGGCGTCATTGAATGACTGGCTCAACCAACCCTGAAGACCGAACTACCTCATAAATGTCTTTACTATTTATGGTAGTCTGAACATGGAATTACATTTCTTGAACTTGAAACATCCTGATTATGGGGGACATAGTGCCAGAGGTATATCTAAGTATGACTAAGGATCAGGTACAGCTTCCCAGAAATAGAGATATTTGCATTGAATGTTAAAGAACAAATAGCAGTTAGCTAAGCAAAGAAGAAGGAAAGTGGCATTGCAAGAAGGAGAATGAAATGGGGATTACAAAGTGTAAAACATGAGCTCTGCTAACAAAGATTTTACAGTATAATTAGAATAATAGAATATAGATACACAAAGACAAAGTGAGTGTAAGGGATTAGGTAGGAGAGACACTCAGAAATGCCAGAACTCAACAGAAACATGATTGAATAAACAAATAATCGTTGAAGCCAGATGTGCTGATACCACATTGAAGTAATAACTTGCCTGAGGAGTTTTCAAAGCATCAAAGTCATAATCAAGAGATCCTGTTAAGAGATCTAGTTAATGTCTGCCTATAGTAATGTATTAAGTCTGTGGCATACAGAGCTGTTATCAAATCTAAGATGGTGACACCTTCTGACATGATCAAGATCATATTTTGAGGGCTTCCCTGGTGGTGCAGTGGTTGGGAGTCCGCCTGCCGATGCAGGGAACACAGGTTCGTGCCCCGGTCCGGGAGGATCCCACATGCCGCAGAGCAGCTGGGTCCGTGAGCCATGGCCGCTGAGCCTGCGCGTCCGGAGCCTGTGCTCCTCAACGGGAGAGGCCACAGCAGTGAGAGGCCTGCGTACCGCAAAAAAAAAACCAAAAACCACATCATATTTTGAAAGGAGGAGAACACCTTGAGACCATTTTTAGTGGGTTTCTAGGACTGAGCACTGGTTATAGATATCCTGACAAAATGGTGATCTAGTCCACTTAGCAACAGGGAGGAATGCCTCCAATTGTGGCAGAAACTTCATTTCTTCAGATGATAATGCTTATCACACTATATTTTCATTGTGATTTAATTTCCCAAATAGCATGGGTTCAACGAAAGAATCCCCTTTTCAGGCTGACAAAACTGCTGATTGTACCTGACAATTTTTTCTCAATATAAATTAAGGAATTTGAGTGTTATGTTATTTTTCAGTATTTTTTGAGGCATGATTCTGATAACGCAGTATGGTGTATTTGTTAAGACTGTATGCTCTGGAAGCAGACTGTCTGTCTGGGTTCAGTTACCATCTTAGTCACATACTAGCTGTGTTACCAAAAGCCACTTAAGTTCTTTGCCTCAGTTTCCTTATTTGTAATGAAGGGATAATAATTATAGAACCTTTCTCATTTAGTTGTTGTGGGAATTAAATGTTATCCATGTTAAGTTGCCTAGAACAGTACTTGGCATAAAGTTAGTAGTCAGTAAATGTTATTCTAATAGCTATTTTATTTCTATTCAGTTATTCCAGGACTGAGTCCTTCTACAACATTGATTAAAAACAGCTTTGGGGGTTTATGAGACCAAGGGCCAGAAGTTGTTCTATATTAGGCCAGTTGAGGTATCCCTGCTAAAAGATATACTTGAGCAACTGGCCAGTATCCTTGGGCTACATCATTATCTTTCATCCATTGCAAGCATGATATCATTTCATACCACAGTAGAGTGAGCGAGGTAGCCTCTAATAGAGGAAATGGACTCCTAGATTGAAAGTGATTTTCCCAGTGTCACAGAGCAAGTGCCTGCCATCTGCCTCTATAATCCTGTAGTCATTTCATTGTATAATGAAAATATAAGATTTTCTAGCCCTTTTCTGCTTCTCTTGTTCTCAGATTAATAGGATTTATATAAGCAAGTACAATTTGATGTTCTCCAAAGAAGTTCTGCTGTTTAAATCAGCACATTTCCTGAAAAATCATACCCCTTGCTGTGTGGATACTTCTCATTCTAGAGCGAGTTCTGCTAAAAGATGACGTGGGAAGATCTCTTGGAAAACATAGCACTTACGTAATGGTGCATTAGTTCCTCAAGAACAACTTTTTTATCCCACTCATTAACATTAGCATCGTGTATGGTATAATTGTGTAACAGAACTATAGTAAACACATCTTAATTTCTTATAGCATACACATATAATTTATATTACTTGTATTATTTAGGGTACAGGCTGAATGCTGTAATGGAGACCCTTCAAAAAACAGGATGATAGAAATGTGTTTGTCTACTGTAGTATCCCAGGGCTGGAGAGTGGTTCAGGGCAGGCAGGAAACTGTTCCGCAAGCTCCTCCAGCAACTGGGGTCCATTCTCTCATTTTCTTCTGTGTTCTGGGGTGTTGGCCTCATGTACGTGCTGCAGCTGGCTCTCAAGCACCACATCCTACCTTCCAGCCCATGTGACCATGAGAAATGAGAAATCAGAACTTTTTCAAATTAATTTTTAAGGAATATGTGTCAGTGTTTGTACCCATCAATTTGTTCACGTTTCACTGCTCAAAATTTAAATACTAGTTGCAAAGCACTATGGAAAATATGGGCTTTTACTGTGCAGCCCTCTTCCTGCAGCATATTCTAGTACTATAAGGAAGAAGGGAAGAATTACTTCTGGAGAACAGTTAATAGTGTTATATAAATCCATGGAAATAAGTGATTTCTAGGGACTAGGTAGAGGCAAGGAGACCCTATAAGTAGGTAGTCCAGTTTTCTGGATATGAAGCAATAAATAATACTACAGGCTTATGAGGTTGGAAATGAATGCAATTGTGTGAATCCAATAAATGTTACTGGGAAAGGAGCACCATATCTTTATGGCTGGGATAAAGAAAGAAAGAAAAAAAATCAATGCTAGATTATTTTTCTGTGATCTTCAATGAATAAGCAAGTTGACTGAAAATAAGAACTCCTTACCAATTGTATTCAAAGTAAAAATAGAGATGAGAAATAGGATGTTTCTTTAAATGAGCATTTTATAGTTTTTTGAGAATCAATTTGACATAGGACATCAACTGTCTTTTTCCTATTTCACTCAAATATCTAGCTGATTTTATTTATATTAGCAAGACACCTAATTTTACATGTTGTGATATTTTTGGTATTTCTTTAGAGTTCTCAAAAACCATTAATACAAAGGGAATATGCATCTGGTGATGGAATATGTCCTATCATTTTTTTGTTATTTATCACACTAGAAAATCCTAGTAGGTATAGTGAGATTATCACATACACATACAGTTTTTTGATAAGCCACAGTACATGAATAATATAAAACTAAGTTTTAAAATCCTGAGTCAATATTATAAATACAAACCTTAGGCCTGAAAGCTAAAATTTTAAGAGACAATATTCTAGTCCATTATTCATTGCAAAAATTCACATATCCCTAATGGGAAAACAACTTCTTTCGTGAAATACAGAAGATCTTTGAGTCTTAGTTCTGTCTATGCTAATGTAAGTATTTTTTAGCACTATAAATTTGTAGGTTGGGTTCTTTTGGGACTCATCTTGGACAGTTTCTTTCTGTGTGCTTGAATTTGGTCTATAGACATACACTGTAAGGAAACAAACATTCTTTTCTTTCTATAGGCTTTAGAGTCATTTCAAAGGCATGAGTGGAAACGTTTTGGTAGCCAACTTATAACCATGGGCTCTGATTCAAAAATAAATTCAGTCAGTAATGCTAACAAATGATTACTTGCATTTGTTTTTAATTGTTTCCAACATAAACAGAATGTTTGGTAGCTTATTATTAGCATTGGGTGTGTTACATATGCATTTTAAAAGTTGTAGATACTGTAAACATGAGCTAATATGTTTTTTTCTCATTAATACTTTTAGCAACAAATTCTTTATACTCTAGAAATAATCAAACATAGATAGAGATCCTGAGGTACTTTGACACCAGGGACGCCTTAGAAAGAGGCTTTTCATATTTCCCATGGTAGACATGAGAGAAGGTCTATATTTGGTATTAGCTGTGGGTAAAGATATTTTATTGTAAAAGAAATTTACCTTTATTGTCTTTATTTTTTAATCTAAAATCTGTCATCATTACTATAACAGAGAAAAGGGGGGAAGCAAGTGTTTTATATAATATCTTGATAATATAATATTAATGATACCAATATCTGAGAATTAAAATTAGACAATGAAAATTAAAATTGACAATGAAAGTCAGCCAAACTAATTTTATCCAATAAAATGTCTTAGATCACTTCAAATTTTGATATATACAACACACTATGATTATTCTGTACTCTTATTATCTTTGCCAAATTATCCTTGCCATTTTCTAAGTAACTACAGTCAAACAGATTTTCCATTTCATGCTGCACAGTAGCAATTCATCAGTGTCTGTAATGGCACCTGAATTCAATCAACCATATTAAACCCTGACCTATTTCCAGAATGGTTCAAAGGATCATGATACATATACTTGGATTTTGATAGTCTTAGATTCTGGTAAAAGGAAACATATTTTATGGCTGATAGAATTCATACTGGAACAATGAGTTTAACTGACCACCAGACAGTAAGCAAATAAGGTGTCAAAAATTCGTGTAATTTAGTAGTCCATTAAACCTAGTGTAGCCATATCCTACATAAGCCAATGGATTTGAGTAAAATTGTATTTTGGAAAATCATCATCATCCTTTACTATTTGAATGTAATTTAGAAAAATGCTTAATCTAAAAGATTTTAAACTATTTAATCTTTCTACTACATAGAAATAAACATTATTCTCAGGCATTTAAATAGTACATGCAATTGATCAATTCTAGATAGATTATACTTCTAAATATTTTAGATGTATTGTTAAATACACATTACAAAATTTTATGGAAACAAAATGTTTATTACTTATTAAAATATAGTTTCATAACCTTGTGGTAGGCAAATATTTCTTAAATAGGATATAAAAATCTTAACCATAAAAGAAAAAGTAATGAATTAGGTTATATTAAGATTAATAATTTCTCTTCATCAAAATACATGATTAAGATAGTGAAAAAATAAGCTACAGAGTGGGAGTAAATGTTTTCAATGCATAAATCTGGGAAATGATTCATATTCAGAATATATAAAGAACTTTTTATGAATCAGTAAGAAGAGATGGATAACTCAGTAGAAAAGGGGGTAAAATTTGAACAGACACGTCACAAAAGAATATCCAAATGCCCAATAAGCGTATGTAAAACTTTTCAGTTTCATAAGTCATTACACAAATGCAAAATAAAACTACAATGAGATAACACTACACATCTACCAAATGGCTAAAGTGAAAAGGTAGACAATACTGAGTTTGTCAAGAATGTGCTGCAAATGAAACTCTTATCATATAATATAAATTGATGCAAAGTATTTCACAAAATTCAACATCCATTCATGATTAATAAAAAAAATCAACAATTTAGGAATAGAGGAGCATCACCTCAACTTAAACAAGAGCATATACAAAAAACTATGGCTAATAATCATACTTCATGGTAAAAGACTGAATGCTTTCCCTCTAATATCAGGAGCAAGGCAAGAATTTCCTTCTCACCACTTAACGTTTGGTTATTTTACCATATAGGTCTTAGAATTTTTTTTTCTCTTTTTCTTTTTTTAGTCTTTCACTCCTCTCCATCCCTTTATTTCTCTTCCTACTTTTTTAAAAAAAATTTTATTGGAGTATAGTTGCTTTACAATGTTATGTTAGTTTCTACTGTACAGCAAAGTGAATCAGCTATACGTATACATATATCCCCTCTTTTTTGGATTTCCTTCCCATTTAGGTCACCACAGAGCACCGAGTAGAGTTCCCTGTCTATACAGTACTTCTCATTAGTTATCTATTTTATATATAGTATCAATAGTGTATATATGGCCTTAGAATTTAATTTGAACTACTTTTTCACTGACTTCATCTTTGTAGTTTCAGCATTGGCATGATTTGAACTACACACATACAGTGTATATGATGAAATGCTAAAAAGTATGCTTTTTAAAGGTAGGAAAAAAATGAAGTTACTTATAGCCACTGTTATTTTGCTTTGTTCTGGAAGGTGAACCAATGTAACTAGATAAGAAACATATGTGGGGGCTTCCCTAGTGGCGCAGTGTTTGAGAGTTCGCTTGCTGATGCAGGGAACACGGGTTTGTGGCCCGGTCCGGGAAGATCCCACATGCCGCAGAGCGGCTGGGCCCGTGAGCCATGGCCGCTGAGCCTGCGCGTCCGGAGCCTGTGCTCCGCAACAGGAGAGGCCACAACAGTGAGAGGCCCGCGTATCACAAAAAAAAAAAAAGAAAGAAAGAAAGAAACATATGTGTTAAAAATGGAATAGAATCTACTGAAAAGTTAGCTTTAACAATAAGATAATTCATTATTGTAGATAATTACAAATCTATCTACAAATACTTTTTAATTATTTGCCCATATAATAATTTCAGCCTCCTTTCAAAATCTGATTTCAACTTGATCACATATATAATCAGTTGATGAGCTATGAATGGTCTTCTGGGGTGGAATTTAAAATGGAACTATCACCTTATTTAAGAAATTTGTCAACAGAATAGAAAGCCTAGAAATTAACCCACTCGTATATGGTCAATTAATCTTTGACAAGGGTGCCAAACACACAATGCAGAAAGAATGGTCTCTTCAATAAATGTTGGGAAAACTAGATATCCACATGCAAAAGAATAAAATTGGACTGCTGTATTTCACCACTCACAAAAATTAACACAAAATAGATTAAAGACTTGAATATAAGACCTGAAACTCTACAACGTCTAGAAAAAAATATAGGGGAAAAGCTCCTCGACATTGGAGGAGCAATATTTTGGATATGACACCAAAAGCACAGATAATAAGAGCAAAAATAAACAAGTGAGACTACATCAAACTAAAAAGTTTCTGCGCAGCAATGCAAACAATCAACACATGAAAAAAATGTAAAGCATGTGTATGATAAGGGTTAACATCTAAAATATGTAGGGGACTCTTACAACTTGATAGCAAAAATCCCCCAAATAATCTGACTGAAAAATAGGCAAAGGACCTGAATAGACATTTGTTTTCCAAAGAAGACATCCAAACAGCCACAGGTATGTGAAAAGTTGCTTAGCATCATTAATCATCTAAGAATTGCAATGAGATATAACCTCACACCTGTTAGGATGGCTATGGTCAAAAAGATGCGAGATAACAAGTGTTGTAGTTGTCGAGGATGTGGAGAAATGGGAACCCTCGTACTCTATTGGCAAGAATGTAGAATGGTACCACGTCTTTGGAACAGTATGGAGGTTCCTCAAAAAATAAAAATAGAACTACCATATGATCCAGTAATCCCACTTCTGATTATATATCTGAAGGAAATGAAATCAGTGTCTTAAAGAGATACATGCACTGCTATGTATATTGCAACATTATTCACCGTATCCATGATATGGAAGCAACCCAGTGTCCATTGATGGCTGAATGGATAGAGAAAGTGTGGTATATGTACACAATGGAATATTATTCATCCTTAAAAGAAAGAAGAACCTGCTATTTGCAACAACATGAATGAAGCTAGAAAACATTATGCTAAGTGAAATAAGATAGTCACAGAAAGACAAATGCTACATGGTTCCACTTATATGCTGAATCTAAAATAGTCAAACTCATAGAAGCAGAGGATGGAATGGTGGTTGCCAGAGCCTGGGCGGAGGAAGAAATGGGGAATTGTTTTTCAAAGAGTATGAAGTTTCTTTTGTGCGAGATAAATAATTTCCAGTGATGTGCTGTACAACATAGTATCTATATTTTAAAATGTGATATTTTACTTTAAAATATGTTAGCAAGATAGATCTGGATAGATATTGAGTTAATTGTCCTTACCAAAACAGACACACCCACAGAAACACACACACACACACACACACACACACACACAAGAACACAAAGAATATTTTAGAGATGATGGATGTTTTTAGTACCTTGGTTGTGGTGATGGTTTCATGGATGTATCCATATGTCCCAACTCATCACGATATGTACAATAAACGTGTGCACTTTTTTGTATATCAATTATAACTCAATAAAGCTAAAATGAGTACATTATGTGGCATAGTATTCAAAAGTTTCAAAAATCAGTGAGTTTAGCAAGGTCAGAGGATACAAGGCCAATACATAAAATCAAGGGTATTTCTATATATTCTCAATGAACAATGAGAAATTGAAATAAATTTAAAAGGTGACATTTATAATATCTCCAAGAAACATGAAGTATTTAGGTAATATTTAATGAAATATGTGCTGAAAATTACAAAACACTGATGAAAGAAATCAAAGACTTAAGTGAAGAAATCTGCTTTTGTTTCATGAATTGGAAGAATCAGTATTGTTAAGATTTCAGTAGTCCTCAAATTGATCTATAGATTTAACATAATCCAAATCAAAATTCCAGTATATATATATATTTTTGTGTGTGTGTGTGGTACGTGGGCCTCTCACTGCTGTGGCCTCTCCCGTTGCGGAGCACAGGCTCCGGACGCGCAGGCTCAGTGGCCATGGCTCACGGGCCTAGCCGCTACGCGGCATGTGGGATCTTCCTGGACTGGGGCACGAACCCGTGTCCCCTGCATCGGCAGGCGGACTGGACTCTCAACCACTGCGCCACCAGGGAAGCCCCAGTATATTTTTAATATGAATCAGTAAGCTTATTCTAAAATGTGTATGGAAATGTGAAGGAATTATAATAGCCTAAGCAATTTTGAGGAAGTACCAAGTTGGAGGATTCACAACACTTGATTTCAAAGCTATTCTAAAGCAATTTCTCTCAGCAGGGGACTGTTTTGCACCCCCAGGGAAAGGGAACATTTGGCAATGTCTGAGGACATTTTGTTTCTCATAACTGGGACCCTGCTACTGGCACTGAGTGGATAGAGCTAGAGATAATGTTAAACATTTACAATGCACAGTGTAGCCCCAAACAAAGAATTATCCAGCCCCAAATATCTATCAATACTGATGAGGTTGAGAAATCCCCCCTTTTAAGGCTGCAGTAATCAAGACCATGCGGCATTTGTGAAAGGATAGATGCATAGATCAATGGAACATAAATATACCTGAATACGTTGTCAACTGATTTTCAACCAAGATGAAAAGCGATTTCAGTAGACAAAGGCTAGACTCTTTATCAAACGTGTTGGAACAACTGGATATCAATATGCAAAAAATAAATAAACCTCGACCCATCCTTCACATTCATAGGGAAAAATTAACTGAAAATTGATTATAAGCCTAAATTTAAAACTTAAAATCATAAAATATCTAAAAGAAAACATTGGGCTTCCCTGATGGCACAATGGTTAAGAATCCGCCTGCCAATGCAGGGGACACGGGTTTGAGCCCTGCTCCAGGAAGATCCCACATGCCGCAGGGCAACTAAACCCATGAGCCACAAGTACTGATTCTGCGCTCTAGAGCCTGCGAGCCACAACTGCTGAGCCCACGTGCCACGACTACTGAAGCCCGCATGCCTAGAGCCTGTGCTCTGCAACAAGAGAAGCCACTGCAATGAGAAGCCTGCGTACGACAATGAAGGGTAGCCCCCACTCACAGCAACTAGAGAAAGCTCACGTGCAGCAGTGAAGACCCAACACAGCCAAAAATAAATAAATAAAATAAATAAATTTTAAAAGATAAATAAAAAAAGAAAACACTGAAAAAAAATCTTTGTGACCTAGGTCAGACAAAGGTTTTTTATTTTATTTCTTTTGTGTGTGATCAGCTCTTTCATGTGCTCAGCATAGTTTTTTAAAATTAATTTTTATTGGAGTATATTCGATTTACAGTGTTGTGTTAGTTTCTGCTGTACAGCAAAGTGAATAAGTTACACATATACATATATCCACTCTTTTTAAGATTATTTTCCTATATAGGTCATTACAGAGTATTGAGTAGAGTTACCTGTGCTATACAGTAGGTCCCCATTATTTATCCATTTTATATATAATAGTGTGTATATCAATCCCAATCTCCCAATTTATAGATATGATATCAAAATCCTGATAAATTGGACTTACTAAATGAATATGGAAAACAAACCATAGACTGGCAGAAAATATTTGCAAAGCACATATCTGACAAAGAGCTTATATCTAAAATGTGTAAAGAATTCTGAAAATGCAAGGAAACAAACAGTGCAATTTTTAAGATAAGCAAAAGACTTGAATGTACAATTCAGGGCTTCCCTGATGGCACAGTGGTTAAGAATCCACCTGCCAATGCGCGGGACACGGGTTTGAGCTCTGGTCCAGGAAGATCCTGTGTGCCGTGGAGCAACTAAGTCCATGCGCCACAACTACTGAGCCTGCGCTCTAGAGCCCTCAAGCCACAACTACTGAGCCCGCGAGCCACACCTACTGAAGACCACATGCCTGGAGCCCGTGCTCCGCAACAAGAGAAGTCACGGCAATGAGAAGCCCGCACAGCGCAACGGGGAGTAGCCACCACTCTCCGCAACCAGAGAAGAGCCTGCACGCAACAACAAAGACCCAACGTGGCCAAAAATAAATAAATTTTTAAAAAATAAAGAGATCCCCTTAAAAAAAAAGAATATGTATGTGTGCCCAATAAGCACGTGAAAAGATAGTCAGTATCATTAGTCTTGCATAATGTAAATTAAGACAATAATATAATACTACTGCAACTACTACCGCTATTACTATTACTATATTACTATTTTACTATTATTATGTTACTATATTACTATTACTATATTATTTTTACTACTACTACACACACGAAAACAAAAACCTTACAATGCCAGAGAAGGATGCAGAACAACTAGAACTCCCAAACACTGCTGTTGGGAATGCAGAGTCACATGTTCACTTTGGAAAACAGGCGGTTTTTAATATACGTAAACAGGTACATACCACATGTCATAACAATCCCATTTCTTCATATTTACCCCAAAGAAATAAGAACCTAAGTGCACACAAAAGCTATATATGAACACTTATAGTAACTTTACTCAAAACACTAAAACATGGAAACAATCCAGTTGTTTATCACCTGATAAATATATGAACAAAATGGTGTGTCCACATAATTGAATGCTAACTCAGTACTGAGAGAAAACAAAATTAGTGACACAACAGCATGGATGAGGCTCAGGTGCATTATGCTAAATGAAAAAAGTGAAACTCAGTAAGCTCAAAAGGTGCCATTTGATTCTATTTATATGAAATCTGGAGAAAACAAAATTATAGGGGGAAAAATAGATCAGTATCTCATCATAAGGGGAGGGCTTAACTAAAAAAAACGGCCATGAGAGAATATTTTGATGTGATAGAACTGTTCAATTTCTTGATTATGGTGGTGGTTATACAATTGTGTGCGTTTATCAAAACTCATAAAACTGTAATTTAAAGGGTGAATTTTACAGTATGTAAGTTTTACCTCAAAAAATCCTGACCCCAAAATTTAAAAAAATAATAACACATAAAACCTAGTGTCTTCTGTTTAATAAAAATAAAATTGAGGGCTTCCCTGGTGGCGCAGTGGTTGAGAGTCCGCCTGCCGATGCAGGGGACAAGGGTTCGTGCCCCGGTCTGGGAAGATCCCACATGCCGCGGGGCGGCCGGGCCTGTGAGCCATGGCCGCTGAGCCTGCGCGTCCGGAGCCTGTGCTCCGCAACGGGAGAGGCCACAACAGTGAGAGGCCCGCGTACTGCAAAAAATAAAAATAATAAAAAAAATAAAATAAAATCGAAATACATAAATAAATAATATGCCTGCTTGCTCTTCTTTCCAACTACACATGTGTGCATTTGGATTTTCTTCATATATTTCAACCAAAACATTATGTCATAACATGTTGAAAGCAGAAGCATATATGACAATTCAGTCATCCTCCATTAAGCTAGACATTGAAGAGATTTGCAAACATATAAAACAATGCCACTCTTCTCACAAATTTTTATTTCGTTAAATAATTTTTTCATAAAAATGCATGACTTTTGCTCTTCCAAATGAATTAATATTTTTTCAAATGCTCAGTTTTTATTTCTAATATGGTAAATTTTGACAGCAATAATCCACAAAAACAAAAGTTTTGAGGGATCCTTAATATATTTTAAGAGGGAAGAGGAGTCCTCAGACCAAAAAGTTAGAGAACTGTTGCTTGAGAAAAGTGAAAGACCAACTACTTGGAAGGAAACAGGGGTCCCAGGTGACCACAGGAGCAAAGCTGCTAAGCACTGTCAACCAACCACATTAGGATTGTTCTGTGATACTGAAATAAACTCCTTTGTTCTTTAATCAGTCGGTTGCTGGATTTCTTTATTATAACAGCCAGCCTTACCTTAACTAGTGTAACAGCCATGAGCCCCCCTGTACTGATCTATGCGCTGCTACATTCTCACATTTCATTTCCACAACAATAACGTGTGTAGGCATTTTGAACACGTTTTTACATATGAAGAAAATGACTCTCAAAGAGATGAAGTATCTTTGCTCAAGGTAATACAGCCAAAATTTTTCATATTCAGGCTTTATTCCAAAACCTTCATCACATAGTATACAGGCTTGGAGGCAGACAGACCTGTATTCATATCCTTGTCTAACCGTTTACTACTTTTAAGAGTTGTTGGCTATTAAGTGAAACTTCAATAGTACCTATTTTGCAGTGTGTGAGAATTTTTTAAATGAATGGATGTAAAATTTAGTCCAAGGTAAATACCAAATAAATGTTAATTATTATTATGCCTCAATGCCTTTCCTCATCTGTACTGAGCAGGATTTAGTGGTAATTAGAGAACAATGTGTGAGGTGCTTAGAAGCAACATTTCTGGCATGTTAGCAAACAATAAGTGATAACTGTAATTATCATTCCTGCATTTGTTGTACATGATTATTTGAGGAAACTTTTGTAATAGTAGGCTCATTCTTAAAATCATTTTAAGTGCCCAGCGTTTGATCTAAAATTTCTAGTGAAACACTCACAGCTCTGAACTAGGTATTTGCAAGACAGAATCAGATATCACTTCATATTATTTCTCAGTTGAGTTTAAAGAATATATGATCAGGGACATTATCTGAGATATCAAGATTTTGCCTCATCACTCAAGCCTAATGTACAGGCTGAATGGTTTATTCTTCCAAGAGACTCTATAAAACACTTAATAAGATTTGCATTGCTTATTATGTTTTCCATGTTCAATAGCAGGAGGATATATATCCAGCTTGTCCATTCACGCTTCTGTGAGATTTTATAACATAGATGAGAAACAATGTAACTTCTCTATTTAAACTTATAACTTACTCATGAAAAAAAAAATGTATTCTCTAAATTTAAATACACTGTCCCTCTTAGAGAAAGTCATCAAAAAAGTAATACTGTGAAAAATTTTCTTCATCCCTTGTTCCTCATCCTGCACAGTTCCCACCCCATTCCTAGTGTTTCCCACTATTATTAGTTCCATATATATATATATAAATCCTTCTCTGAGATTTTTCCTTTTTTGTGCACGTACAAGCGCCACAGGATTTGCTAAGAATTTTGGTATGTAACCAAACTGGGTTCTTGCCACAAACATTACGAAGAAAAGATCTGGGCTTCCCTGGTGGTGCAGTGCTTAAGAAGCTGCCTGCCAATGTAGGGGACACAGGTTTGAGCCCTGGTCCAGGAAGATCCCACATGCCATGGAGCAACTAAGCCCGCGAGCCACAACTACTGAGCCCGCGTGCCTCAACTACTGAAGCCCACGCGCCTAGAGCCCGTGCTCGGCAACAAGAGAAGCCACCAAAATGAGAAGCCTGTGCAGCGCAGCCCCCACTCGCCACAACTAGAGAAAGCCCGTGCGCAGCAACGAAGACCCAGCGCAGCCAAAAATAAAAATAAATAAGTAAATAAATTTAAAAAAAAAAGAAGAGAAGATCTGTGTCATACCCTGTGGATCCATAGTATGCCTGCTGGAAGACTTGATGGAGCAGACATGAGCAACACGCTCTGAATGTTTATCTAGTGGTCTTATTACTTCCCTTTGCTTCTGGCAGTGATTCAGGGTGGAGTTAGCCTGAAGTTCCTATTGAGCTATTCTTGAAGGTCACATTCATTTTGAGCCACCCCAACCCAACTGCGTTGAAGTAGAAGCTGAAGAGTGAAGATGGTGAAGATGAACACAGACATGTTTTAGTCCTTGGCATCTCAAGGCAAAATTGGTGCTAGAAACCAGACTTCTGCCTTCAGATCCCATATTCTTTTTTCTGCACTATGCTCCAGCCCGCGTTTTCTCTTTTGTGTACTTTAACTTTTAACTTGCGTGATATACACACTTAAGCCAAGGGAGTATCAGAAGTTATGGAAGACATATAAAAGGGATAATTGTTTTGAAAAGGTCTTAAAGTCTTACTGATTTTAAGAAATAGGTAAAATCTTATTATAATGTTCCTTTGAAACTATATACTGATACCTTATAATAATGGCTGCTATAGCATGAAAATTAGTCTCCATCAGATCTGCTTTGGACCCTTTATTAATTAGATAATGTAGAAATGCTAAGTTTAGTAACCAAAGGAATTTATTTCTCTCTCATGGACCAGTTTAATGTCCATATAGTGAGTCTCGGACCGCTTTCTCTTCCATCTGTGCCTCCCTCATTCCCTCCATCTTCCAGTGGGCAGAATAGTGAATATTTAGTGCAGAAGGCACACCAGCTTCTTAAACACTATGGTCTGGAAGTGATACACATCCACATCTGCTGCATTTCATGAATGAGAAATAGTAATAAACTACCTTAAAGAAGTAGTTTTATCCATTGATGGATAGCAGTCATCTCTGGCACAGACTCTTTTAAGGTATTTATTACTTGAGGTGTTATCTCAGTATGTGGCACTGTAATTTAGTACATTAGCAGGTTTTGTGAAATTTTGTTTTAATTCAGTGGAGCGGCAAAATAGCAACCACCACACTTTGTGTAGAGCATTTACATGTAAGTTCTCATAGTCAGTGCAAAGAATATTTCTAGAATGAGAATCAGGTCTGTGTTTGCCTCTAGTCTCTTCCCCTCTCTAGGTGTGTGACCTTGGGAAAATCATTTAATCTCTCTGAGCCTGTGTTTCCTCATCCATTGAGGAGTTGTTATGATTTCCAAAGGTCCTTTCAACGTTAAAATTCTGATATTTAAGTTATGCAAATTTTTAAAGTTTGTAGTGTCATTTTTTCACTTATTTATTTGTCACTTTAATTTAAATGAAATGTAGTATCATTTTAAGTCAGTAGTCCTTGCTGAAAGAGTAAAATTTGGGTATTTGTATTTATTCATGCCTAGTTAAATTTAACGGCAACATGAAATAAATGATTACCTGTTTGGATATAACTTCATAATAACGCCTCTGAAGGTCGTTTGGAATACTGCACTAATTAATGTTTTATTTCCAGCCTTCCTTAATTTTTCTAGCCAGATGGTCCTTTATTTATGTTATTGCTAGAGGTTTCCAGCTGAGGTTGTTGGATTGTTGAAGAAAAATATGTGATGGCACCGTAAGATAACTGTAATGGAATTGTTAGGTGTGTTACAGCATTTGTGCCTGCTGTCCCTGTTCTGTCCACATCTGGGAAATAAGTTTGTTAACAAAGCACTTTGACACCTCATCTGACGCTTGAGTGAGATTCTGAACTGTGTAGAAGCAATTCAAATGGGAAAATGACTCTGCATTTTATTGTAAAAGGATGCACTTTGCAAATATCTGTCTGTGCAAAGTTCATTTTCTGGATGATAAAGAAAAAAAAACCCTTTAAAATAAGTACACTTTTAAGGACATGATCTGTTTTCCAATGTCCTAATAACTTCAGGAGTAAGCTGTTCCATTAAGGTCAAATTCAAAATTTGTGCAGATTAACCACCATTCAGGAAGCAGTTAAATGGAATTTTTATGGCATAGAACTTCAGAAGTCTAAATGAATTATCAGCTGAAAAGATAGGCCAATAAAAGAAACAGACTTAAAGTGGAAGATAACAGCGATAAAGTGACAGTAAATTAGAGAATAGAACTAAAAGCCTCATTGTTATAAAGAACAACAGTAGACCTCCTGAATTATCTGTGTTTCTTTAGAAAGTATCTCTTCTCCTTCTTTCGCTTGTGAGTTTTAGAATTACTAAATAAATTAATAGCATTTGAGCCGGAAGCTTCTATCAACCAAGTTAGGTAGGAAGCCTTATTAACATGGCCATTGGCAACTTAACACTGGACAATTTTCTTCCAAGAGAACGTGATTTCATTATTATAGTACTTAAGCTGTGCACATGCAGAATAAATCAGTTCAGTGACCTTCATCCCAGTATGTGCAAAGACTTTGAGGCCTTAGTGTATGCAGAGTGGATGTAATTGGACATTATTGTCCAACATGCTAGTAGTTCAGTCTGTATGCTATTTGTTCATATCATGGAGGGTTTGCATATCTTGTCTTTGCTTATCATGATTTATATAGAAATAAAATTGTATTGGTCAGAGACTTTTTCTTAAACAAATGTACTGATTGAATATAACATACTTAATAGATATTTATTGTTAATTATTGAAGAGGTATCAAATCTGGGAGGTAATTTGATATTTAATGACATGGGCAAAGCAAAACAAATAACTCCCAAAAGAATATACATACATGCACACACACACACACACGTGTATCTGCTTGAATAGGTAAACTGACCATGTGGATTTTAAAAGATTTTTGAAGAAACCGAAGAGGAAAATAAAATGTAAGTGGACTGGATTGCTGCTTTGTCTTCTTTTTTAACTTGTTCTATCATTTTGCTTTCTTTTGCCAATAAAAATTAAATGGCACACTTAAGTCAACCACCTTAAAAGTACTAAACGCTGCTTCATAAGACAAAAAGCTTAATAGAGTGTTGTTCAGGTTTGTTATTATTATTATTATTAACTTGTCCCTATTTCTGCCATTTAGTTAGTTGATTATTCCAACCTGGATAATTTCTCTCTGTAGTAGTCTTTTTGGACCAGTGACGGAAGTAAATCTCCTAATTTATAACCCTGAACATATTTCAGTTTGACCATGTGGCACGTGTGCTGTCTAAGAATATCCACATGTGCTTCAGTGAATGTCCTTAGTTCTAAGCAGAACAAGAGTCAGTTTGAGTGTTCTGTTGGCTTGCCATGGAGAAACATTTAACCACAACCCCTTACTGCAGCTATTGATCACCACATAGTTTGTAAGCAGAAGATCAATGTTACCAAAGTTGGTATGAATTAAAAGAAAAGTTATGTTTGAAAAGATGACCAAAGCATTCATGAAGGTCATACAGATTATGAGAAACTAGAGACGGGGGCCCTTTACAGAAAGCATCTTGCTAGGAATTATTAAATGTGCTTCTGTTGGGATTCATAAGAAGATGAAATGGTACCTCTGACCAATTTGCTTTAATTATTTACTTTGAAGTTGACTTTTATAGTTCTTTTGTCACTTATCAGTGGTTGGTTAGTGCTGAATTGGTCTCTCTTCTATATAGCAGCAATATATAAATGCTGTATATGCAACTTAAATTAGCCAACCAAATGATACTAGCAGGAGATGTACACTAGGATGAGCTCTTTAGTTATCTACCATTGTGATCATGAAGACAGCTATAGTTTTCTTGATGAAAACCTTTATAAAATAAGTTATAGGAATTTATTTTTTCTATATACTCAGGGACCATCTTGTGAACTAATTTGTTATAGATTTTAATAAATTCATGCTACAAAGTGGTGTCCTAAACATTGTTAGTAAAGAATTACTTTGCAGTTTTAGCCTTTTATATATTTTTTCATATTTACGTAGCTTTAAAGATAGCATTTCTCTTTTCAAAAGTACCTTACAGAAATCATTGCTTTTCGTTTTACCTCTAGACTGATATAGTCTAAGGAGAGTTAGAGATTTTCCTCTTTTGTATTTTTCTCATTATATATTTGAGATGATAACATCATTCATCATTCTCAGTTACTTGAAAATAATTCACTAAATGTGATGTAAGCTAAAAACTAGATGCCTAGAAAATATTTGCATTGACCAACAATAATAGGTTCTTATGCACATTTTGTCTCTAGTACATCAATAACATACTTTTTTCCATCTATTTGTGAAATACGCCTAGCCAGTGCAAGTGAACACAGCCAGATAACTTGCAGAATGGAGGAAGCATTTAGGAGAACCAGAATAATGGAAACATTCCTGCTAATTGACAATAAAATGTCATTGATTTTTTAAGGGCAAAACCTTAAAGAAGCAGCATACTCAAGGTCTCATATTGTCTCAAAGCATCAGAATGAGAGCATACTATCCTGCATACATCTTATTTTTAAGAGATCTAAAGCACATAAAGATTAAATATTTGTTTGTAATGGTTACATTGTTATATTATAACTGACTATTCTATTACATTTTTTAAGCCAGAACATTAGATAAGAAATGTTAGCTACTTGTCTGAATTTTATTTTGACAAAGGTGGACTTTCTTCTGAGTTTGTCTTATTTTCTAAATCATTACTGGTTATTTATTATAGATGCATTATTAGAAGTTTATAGTGAATGTAGATTTCCCTTCAATGTAGTGGAATGGAAAGTCTATTATTACCAATTTATATTATACTTATACAGTTTCTAGTGAAAAACTTAGAACTGAAGCTTTTGTAATAGTCACTTTTTAAATAATAGTTTATACTTGTCACTGCAAAAAATAATTATAACAGTAAAACTGTAAACACTAAATCAATAGGTAATCTAATAAATGAAAGCAACTAAAAGAACACATTTAGCTCCTAAATAAAACCCTTCAGATTTATGACATTAAATTTAAAAGCTTTCATATGCTTTTATTTATGAGCTTTGTCTGATATGTGACTTTTCACAAATGTTATACTGGTTAATTACAAGTATGCTTTTATGTATGTGGCTATGCATATGTAAGTATTCATCTGAAATTATCGTGTTCATTTATTTTGTCCATTAGTGCCTCCTCGTGGCTTTCAGTATGAAATTCACACTCATCTGTATCAACTAAAAGGCACTAAGTCATATGATCATAGTTATCTCCCCCAGGCATACCTTTCAAAATGTCTTTCTGCCCCAGATTCTCCTCAAGACACACTGGTTTGCCCTGAATCTACCATGATATCTCTTTTTCAGATCTGTTCATAACCTTTGCCCCTCTGAATGTTTGCTAACTCCTCCACTACTCCATACTGGCCTTCATTCTCAAACAACAATAACAACAATATCCTTGTAACGGACCTTCAGCTGTCAGGTTGTCATTATCCTCTGGAGGGTCTTCCCTGGCATATCAACCCTCAGTCTGAGCTAAGTATTTCCCTTCTGTCCTACAGCAGCCCACGCTTACCCCTATTGTGGGACTTGTCATGCTGTTATAGAATTCTCTGCTTACTCATTTCTTTCACCAATTCTCTAAGCTCCTTGTTTGCAAAGATAGTGTCTTTTTTAATCTTTATATCTCCAAAGCAATACAGCACAGCGCCCTGGCACAGAGCCGGCACTAAATAAATGTTTGTTTCCTTAATGTTTATCAAACAAAATTATTCATGAGGCCCACCTACACATGCAATATTTAATGTGCCTATGATCGCATCTTTTTTTTTTTTTTTTTGCGGTACGCGGACCTCTCACTGTTGTGGCCTCTCCCGTTGCGGAGCACAGGCTCCGGACGCGCAGGCTCAGTAGCCATGGCTCACGGGCCCAGCCGCTCCGCAGCATGTGGGATCTTCCCAGACCGGGGCACGAGCCCGCGTCCCCTGCATCGGCAGGCGGACTCTCAACCACTGTGCCACCAGGGAAGCCCATGATCACATCTTTTAATGCATCATTTCTAAGTTTAGATAATGTATCTTGAATGCTACTATTAAATATGATTATCTCTGGTTTCTCCTATGAGACAGTGAAATAGCCCTCCATATTTGTCTCTGAAAATGTGTTTATCCTCAGATCCAAATGCAATATATGCAGTCTGAAACATTCTATGTATTATTGACATTTTGTCAAAATAGGGGATGTTTTCCAGTCTTTTGCACATGGGAGAGATTGGTATTGCTGTTGTAGAAAGAATGAAAATCTGAATTTGTAATAAACCTGTTTCTCACTGTTATCATTCTCATTTTCCCCTTGTCTAGTTTAAAATATTACCTGGAAAACTAGTTTTTTAACTGTTTATAGTTGCATTTTCATTTTTTGAGTGAAATTTTAAATCCCTTGTAGTAAGAGACTGTTTTATATATCTCTTAGCTTTACATGTAGCTGTTCATGTTTAGGTAGGTATGAGAAGTAGACAGGAAATTGAATAATTTTCATTATTGCTTCAAACAAGATGTGTTGGATTTAAGATGACCACAAATCCTTTGGCATTACTCAAGAAGACAGGTGACATTATGTCATCCCCCCTTGAATCAGGGTGACCTCTATGATGGCTTTGTCCCATTGTACCCTGTGGAAATGTCACTGTGCTAGTTTCCAGGCTGATACCTTGTGAGACTGTCACCTTCTACTTTGTGTCTTTTAGAATACTTTCTCTTAGAATATTTACTCAGGGTAAGCCAGCTGTCATGTCGGAAAGTCCGTCTTCCCTGAGACCACCGCTGTGGCTAGAAGGAGCGGGAAGGAGAGAGGGAAAAACAGAGGGAGAGAGAGGTAGGGAGAGAGAACCATACCAAGAAGCATCAAGATCCCAGATATATGACTGAAAAAGCCATCTCAGAAGTGGATTTTCCATTCCCAGCCTGCCCAGCTGGCACAGTATGAATCAGAGATGAATCACCTCTCCAGTTCTTCCAAAATTCCTGACTCACAAAATTATGAATTAAGTATTTGTATGGTTTGTTAAGCTACAATAGATAATCAGAACAAAGGCAATGACATGGAAGCTTAACATAGTTCAGTCTCTAATTCATGAATAATAAGTAGAAAATGTATTATTTTTCAAGGCCATTATTTTATTTTATTGCAAGCTGTTAAGGGATGTTGAAAATGTCTTTATTATACAGCGTTATAAAGAGTGGATCATGAGTTGTATCTTTATCATCCTTGGCAACTGTCACATGTTGCCAAAAGTTTCTTTTTATATTTCTTATTAATAAATTATTCAAATTATGTTTTTATTATTTAAATATTGGCATGAAAAAAGTTTTGGGAGCTGGAAAGAATAAAATTTTAGGGGATAAAGTAGAATCCAAGATGACTGTTCTCGTTCTATGAGAACTGTCTCTTCAGAATTTTGTAAACACTTTCTTTGATTTGCATTTTTTGAGGCTTAATTTTGCACCTTTTGGGCAAGCCCAACCCACTTAGGTGGCAGCAAGATAAGGACAACAAACTGTTGCAGATTGCTAGTAATCCAAATTGACTTGACGTCTTTCCATATATTAATATTTAAAACTTCAAATGATGAGGCAATGTGAATTAATGAAACAGTTTATTTACCCTGACAGTGATCATGTCAGTGAAAGAGCAAGAACACTTTTAGCTGTTAGGCTTCGTATGTTTTCTTTCATTTATAACTAAAATTCTTTGCCTAGTGATTTTATCCTTTATCTACGACAAAAATTCCTCCCCAAATTCCTCTTTAGACCATCCGCTAAGTGTGAAAATAAGCTGGACCGTATGTACTGCTGCTGCTAAATACTATGTATTAGCACATGGGTTTTCTCATTGTATTATTAGCTGGGAATAGCATGTCTACTGTTTGGTATTAGCCAGGCCTCCTGCTGTACTTGCTGATCTCCAGCATTGTTATTGGCTCTTATCACTTTTGTCCTTCCAGAAATCTGAATCAGTGATTCTCAACTTCATGCCATAATAACAGATATTTTGTAGTATCCCCTTTAGTGGCATGGAATGAAACTTGTTACCAATATAACATACATCAACACATGATTTTAAAAAGCAATAAAATGCCCTAATGTAAAAGAGATGTAAAAGGAAAGTAGTTTATGAAGAAATTAATATGTATTTGAATATGTTTGTATCTATTAATGTTTGTATATGTCTGTGCTGTAAGACATAATGAAGCTGTCAGATGCTTTCATCTGTTCATAGATTTACCACAAATGTAACAGCTACAGATGCTGACAGAGGTTTGTTTCATTGGTGACTCATCCATAACAGCAGCATTGCAGTGTAGTGACGTGATTTTCTGAAAGGTTGAACAGCTCATGGTAAAGTTAGGAACCAAGCAAAGAACAGTTTTCTCTTAACATACATGGTAGTTGCATTCCTGAAAAATTCATTGCTCGTAACGGTGCAAAACATACTTAGTGTTTGTATTAAAATGTAGTTAGGTGTTAGGCTTAGAAATTATTAACCAATGAATGGTTGGTAAGGCATTTGAATGTAATGCAGGAATCAGGACAGTTAGAGGTGGGGAAGTATCTTGTGCATTGAAGGGCCTTTAGAATCTCTGGCTTCTGTCCGTTAAATGCCAGCCCAGCTATTTCTCCCATTCAGTGTAAGAGTGGTCAGTCTGACACACACCTGACAAGTTTCCATTATACCCCTGCGGATAGCACTCCACCAGTTAAGAACTTCTGCTTTGAACACTCTCTCTTTTCTTTCTCATTTTCTCTGTTTATACCCCAGCATCTTGCTGACAGTACATGCTTCCTGAATTCTCTGAGTTAAGGCATGTAATTTCTCCTAACTGAACCTAACACAAAATGTTACCAAACTTATGCAATGACATAATTATAACTTTCTCTTTATGACATTTCTTACCAAATAAATTCTATATACATAAATCTTAACAAATTTCATAATTTTAATACTATATCTTTTAACTAATATTACTCATAATATTTTATATTATAACCCCATTAATGCAAGTGCAAAATTTTATGGGTGAGATGAGGATTGGTAATATGGCTTTAGAAGTCGTCAATGTAAGGTGGTCGTTGAAGTGAAGGAGATTAAGATAGAACAGCCAGGTAGGCAAATCAGAAGAATATCTTCGTATTGTATGCCAAGAAAAGGACATTTTAAGAATGCTTTGAGAAGGCCAAGTAAGGACTGAGATGGGCTCAGGGAAAGAAATTAACAAGTTGACAAAAAACCTTGACTAAGGTAGTTTTGATGGGGAGGTGAGGATGGAAATCAGATTAGAGAAGTAAAATGTGAGAAAGTAAAGAGAGTGAGTATAGACAACTCTCTCAAGTATTTTTTCTCTGCAAGGAAGAAAATACAGCTGTAGTTTTGGTGGATCTGGTGGTGGCTCAAGGACATGGATTGGATGTATGTATGTATGTGCACATGTAAGGACACACGTAAATGTGCATTCAGGCATGTACATCAATGGAGGTGTCTTAAGGAGGTTTAAATGCTAATGGAAACAGGCAATGGGGAGTGTATTAAAGGTTCGGGAAAAGGAGAATAATTGATAGATTTAGATTCATGGGAGGGTAGGAGAGGAACAGTATTGTTATTATCATTTTATATTGTTCTTTCCTACTAGCCTGAGCACTGAAAAGGCAGATGTTACACATTTCTTTGTATCCTCAGCACTTAAAACATTACCTAGGGAATAATAGGATCTTCTGTATTTTAGTTGATGGAAAGAGGAAACAACAGCCTGCTAAAAGAGTTAATTTCCCTCAGAACTCTTCCAAGATCCTGGGCCAATACTTTCATTATATCCTGTCTTTAAAAATTGTCAAATATATGTTCTTTATGTATTTTATCTCTGGAAACATTTTTAAATTATCCATCTCAGACATTAGATAACAGTTTTAATAATTTTGAATTGGTATTAAGTGTATAATTTCAGTGCTCTTCTAATATGCATTAAATGAAAAATAAGTGATAAGTTTGAGAAATTAGTAAAACCAATATGGTTAAATTTAATTAAATACAAATTGAAGAACCTATCTTATTTCCACAGTAATATCAGTGAGATATGTGACAAAGACTTCCTTAATATATAGGTTCCACAATAAGAGTAAGATGATTATGTACAGACAGTGTTTGCTTTCTCGGCCCCATATCTCACCTGTTCCTTTTTGTTGATTGATTCAATTTCAAGAGACTCAAGTCTGTTTACGTTAGATTAAGACTGTATACCAGCCACATGGTTTTCTGTCATGCTAAACTTTAAAATTTAATAAATGGTCAGAAGTTATCTAGTTTCTATAACAATAAATCATGATATAGTTCATGGATCTTGGCTATGATGACTCAGTTAAAATGAAATTTCATCTAGTTATATTGGTGGTGGTGGGATGTTATTTTGGTGGGAGTGTGATGTGTATTCTTTGCAGCCCATTGTCATACTTTCTTTTGAAGCGTATTGAATAATCACATATTCTTAAAAATACATTATATTTTGAGGATTTTGTGGATTTTTGGTGATTTGGGGATACCATCTGATTTATGAATTTAGATGCTATCCCTCATGATAGAATTTGAAAACACCAAAAAATAGTTATTTTTTAAATGATAGGAGAAGATAAGTCCCAGCTACTGATCATTTCAAGGGTAGAATTATTAACTTGATGGTAACTTGATTTTCTTATATCATAAAAAATAATGTTCCAAATAAGACAAAAATAATTTGACTGAAAATCTTATTTATTTAAGGGAAAAAGAAAACAGTTGACATATCCTTAACATTAGCTGATGGAAATTAGATTAATTTCTGTTAACATTTAAAGTAAATAATATAAACATGGAAACTGGTAAATAAAAAAATATATACTGTTATTGCTCCTGAAAAGTGATTAAAATTTTTTTATAAAGCAAATTAAAATTTAGTACAATTTTTTTAAGCTGGATGTCTCTTTGCTGCATTGTTAGTATATGTCAGGGTCTGTATCAAGTGCTTTACATACATTATCTCATTTAATCTACACAACAATTCTATTACCTATTATTATTCCCATTTTACCAATGAGTAAACTGAGGTTCAGAGAGTTTGGATTAACTTGATAAGGTCATAAGCTACTAACTAGGCAAAACAAGAATCAAATCCAGTTAGTCTGATTTGGAAGCCAATGCTCTTGACCACTGTGTTATGCTGTCTACACATATATATTATAATCTTGGCAATTTGTAACATTTGTTTTATACTTTAATATTTATACAATCATAATATAATTGGGTATTATAATTTATATTTTTAAATGTATTAAAAATATTTATGTAGTACCTGTTATGCGTAGAACAGCACTAGACATTATGGATTTCAGAATGTATAATAAACGGTCTACTCTCAAGGAATATTCAATCTAGCTAGAAAAGAATGACATGTATAAATAAAATAATTAGTGAACTGTATAGTCCAAATGATATGCTATATCATATTATACAATGGTATAATATGCAAAAATATGTTTGTAAATTATACAGGAGTTTTAAAATAAAATTTTATAGGGGTTTTGAAAGAAGAGTTTGATGGCATATGTCATTAGGAGAGCTTTTTGGAGGAGATGCCAACAAGGATTAATGGATGTAAAATACTTGAATTGATTTAGACACACAGAATGGGCTTGCGGAGATTCATCTGCTTGAGGACTAAAGTTCCTCTAAAACTGAATAGTACCCTTCATTTTCTGGTTCTGAAGGCACTTCTAACACAGTGGCTATATTATTGTGATGCAGCCAAGGCGTTTTCCTTGGAATCTTAACACCTATCTTGGCTAATTGAGAAATTTCTCTGCTTGGTCCATACTATTTCCCCACAACTCCTGCCTTTCCTCAGTTTCATTCTGGAGGATGTGCTCCACCATATTTCCATTTAAAGGCAACCTTCTTATTGTAGCATCCTTCCCTGGTTTCTGTTCTCATTGAGCTTACCTTCCTGGTCGCTTTATCCATGTTCCCCATTAAAGGGGTTGCTAAGTGTTTGCCAGCTTCTGTGGCTAACTGCCTCAGCACCTGCTGACTCTCCGTACTAATCTGTAGTAAGCCTAACAGTCAGTCACATGCTGTGGTCTCCATAGCATAGTCAAATGTCCTGAACTTGGTTCTAGTAGAGGGAACAGCTTCACCATGACAAAGGCAAAGAGAGGCAGTGAATCATCACAACATTTTAAATCCCAAATGCCATTTTTCTCGCCATGCTATTAGATGTGAACAATGATAATTTACAAGGAAAATATGTAGGTTTTTGATAATTTCTGTTTCTAATTTTCTATGAGAATACATGTATAGAAAGAAAATAATTTTAAGATAGTGAGTCAATATTTTACTTATTAACTTTTTATATCCTGTCATTGTGTATGAATAAGCATACAGCTTTGAAACAATTTAATGTTTTGCAGTAAAAACAAGTTCAGATATAAAATAGTTGTGCATTTTCCAAGTTACTCTGTTTTTATCTTCAAGGTTTACAGTCACTTTCCAATACATGAAAATTATCACATGGATAATTGGATACAAAATTTTGTTCTCTTCACATTTCAAGGTTTATTTTTAGCTATAGAAAAGAAAATCAGATTTTTTCCCCTTCCCTCCACTCCTAGAATCAGAATCCAAACCGCTTGTAGGAATTTTTTCTTACTGTGTACTTTTTAATCTACCTCACAATGATTATATCCAGCAGTGACCTGTACAGGATCAAGGGCACCTTGCTCTGTGTCAAGCTACTCCACTTAACTGTTTCTGTATTTAAAAGTGTATGTTATTAGACATTAAACTCTTAGTTTTTCTTTATTTACTTTTTGTGTTTTTTTTGGAGGTTCCTGGAAGTTTTTTTTTTTTTAAAACATCTTTATTGGAGTATAATCGCTTTACAATGGTATGTTAGTTTCTGCTTTATAACAAAGTGAATCAGTTATACATAGACGTATGTCCCCATATCTCTTCCCCCTTGCATCTCCCTCCCTCCACCCTCCCTATCCCACCCCTCTAGGTGGTCACAAAGCACCGAGCTGATCTCCTTGTGCCATGCGGCTGCTTCCCACTAGCTATCTGTTTTACGTTTGGTAGTGTATATATGTCCATGCCACACTCTCACTTTGTCCCAACTTACCCTTCCCCCTCCCCGTATCCTCAAGTCCATTTTTTTTTTTTTTTAGATTCCATATATATGTGTTTGCATACGGTATTTGTTTTCTCTTTCTGACTTACTTCACTCTGTATGACAGACTCTAGATCCATCCACTTCACTACAAATAACTCAATTTTGTTTCTTTTATGGCTGAGTAATATTCCATTGTATATATATGCCACATCTTCTTTATCCATTCATCTGTTGATGGACAATTAGGTTGCTTCCATATCCTGGCTATTGTAAATACAGCTGCAATGAACATTGTGGTACATGACTCTTTTTGAATTATGGTTTTCTCAGGGTATATGCCCAGTAGTGGGATTGCTGGATGGTATGGTAATTCTATTTTTAGTTTTCTAAGGAACCTCCATACTGTTCTCCATAGTGGCTCTATCAAATTACATTCCCACCAACAGTGCAAGAGGGTTCCCTTCTATTGCACTATTTGGCTATTCTCTAAATGTTAGATACTTTCTGAGGAACTCATAAGGAAACAGTGTTGTTCTGTACAGCAATAATTTACCTCCTGATACATTGCCATTGTGAAATCAGAAATATTTTTTGAAAACTAATTGTATTTCGTATATTACATATAATCACAGTATATAATTATGTGATTATATAATTATATAATGTGATTATATGTAATATCTTGCCTTACAGAAATGGTTCTCAGTGGGGGTAGGGGTGTGACTTTGACTTCTAAGGGATGCTTGATAATGTCTGGCTACAGGTTTTGTTGTCATAATGTATGCTGCTGACACCTAGTAAATAGAGGCTAGATCCTACAATGCACAAGACAGATCCCCCCTGATATAGACCGAATGTTTATCTCCCCTAAAATTCATACGTTGAAACCTAATGCCCAACACAATGGTATTAGGAAGTGGGGCCTTTAGGGAAGTACTTAGACCATGAGGGCTGAACCCTTATAAAAGAGGCCCCAGAGAGCTAACTCATCCCTTCCTTCCCCCATGTGGGGTTACAGGGAAAAGACATTCATCTAAGAAGCAGACATTTGTCTAGGAAGCAGGCCTTCACGATACTCCAAGTCTGCCAAGTGCCTTGATCTTGAACTTCCCAGCCTCCAGACCTGTGAAATATAAATGTTGTTTATACACTGCCCAGTTAATGGCATTTCATTATAACAGCCTGAACAGACTAAGACAGCCCCCACAGAAACTAAAGTATTATGTGGCCTGTAATGTCAGCAGCACCAAAGTTGAGAAACCTAGCATTAGGTGTATTAACTGCTTGATTGAGCAGTGGTAAGATAGGAATCAGTAAATGCATAACAGAGTGCATGGTGTTCTAAAAGCATTCCAGTACTCAGTAGATATTGAGTTAAGACAGCACTGACTGTCACAACCACCACTCTCTTTTTAGCAACCTTAAGAGTTTTTAGCCTGACAAAATAATAACACCTCTCTTCATCTTAAAAGTGGAAAATGAAAGCTAAAAGTGCAATGGTGTGCTTGTCAACTTGATATCACAGAAAATGTAATAATATTAATTTTTAATAAACTTTTTGTTTTAGAATAATTTTAGATTTATAAAAAGTTACAAAGATAGTGCAAAGAGTTCCCATGTATACCTCAACCCCTTTCCTTATTGTTAATATTGTCTATGGCCATATTGCCTTTGTCAAAACTAAGAAACTGACATTGGTACATTACTGTTAACTAAACTCCAGACTTTATTTGGATTTCCTCAGTTTTTCCAGTAATCTCCTCTTTTTGTTCCAGGATCCAATCCAAGGGTACCACATTGTTGTCATGTCTCCTCAGCCTCCTCTTATCTGTGACAGTTTTCAGTTTTTCTATGTTTTTCATGTGTATGACAGTCTTGAGGAGTACTGGCCAAGTATCCTATAGAATGTTCCTTCATCTCTGTTTGTCTGATATGTTTTCTCATGATTAGACTGGGATTATGACTTTTGGAAAGAATTTCAAAGAAGTGAAGTGGCCTTCTCATTACATCATTTAAGGGAATACATCATATTATGGGGGCATATGTTAGGGCGTATATCAGATCCTAATGATGTTAAACTTCCTCATTTGGTAAACCTATTATTTGCCAGGTTTCTCCATTTTAAAGTCACTCTTTTTCTATTTCCCTACTTTATTCCTTAGAAAACAAGCCACTAAGTGTAGCCCACTCTGGGGGAGGTGGGGAGGTAAGAAAGAGAGGAATAAGACAGGAATTAAGCCCACCTCCTGGATGGTATTTATATATATTTATATTATTTAGATATTATTTAGAATTCTTCTATAAGGAAGATTTGTTTCTTCTCCCTCATTTATTTGTTTATTCAGTCTTTAATTTTTATCAATATGGATACATGTGTATTTTATACTTTGAGTCCTAACCACAAACTATATTATTTTTTTTTGTTTCTCAAATTGTTCCAGCTTTGGACATTGGGGGTGCTTTGCGTCCTGTGTCCCTTTGACATACCCCCATCCTTTTGCTTTTCGAACACTTCCTTACTTTCTGGAGCTACAAAATTCTCCAGGCTTATTCTGTATTTTTCCTGCCTCAGACCAGGCATGTAATTTTCCTGCCTCATTTCACCAAATGTTCCTTCAATTGAGAGTGGTAATTAGAAACCAAGATCTGGATGCTAGGTGTTTTCTTTGCCACTGGGGTGTCATTGTTTCTAGGCCCTCTCAGCAGACAGAGGTGTGCAATAAATATGTGTTTACTAACTCATGTACACATACATATCTATAATTATTTCTGTATCTGTCCATTGTGTGCGCGTGTTTTGTGTGTGCGTATTAAGTTAAACATGAGTTCATACTGATATCTCTGACTCTACCCAGCACCATGGGGCTCATCTGAACTTTCCTTTCTTGTTTTTTCTGTGACTTTCCTCTCTTACAGTGAAAAACCTGACTCCCACCATCCATCATCTAGGTACTTAGTTGTTCAACTCCAGTATACATGTACAGCAGTTTCAGAATGATTAGCATTTACTCCTCTTCAAAATGAATTTGCCAACTGGAGTTACTGGAGTTTAGTAGTCTTGTTTTTTTGTCTGTCCTTTCAATTTCAAGTCAAAACATTGTTTTCCATACTTACTTAAGTTCCTCTTGTTGTCATTACATACATAAATGTTCGCTCTTTCTGATGTACAGTTCTCTGGGTTTTGACCAATGCATAATTTCACATATGCACCACCCTAGTAATGCAGAGAACTGTTCCTTCTTCTTAAGAGTTCCTTTGTATGGCTTCATAGTAGTCAGTCACTGTTCAACCCCTCAACTCTGACAACCATTAATCTGTTTTCCATCCCTACATTTTTATCTTTTCTGGAATGTTATATTAATGAATCATATAATGTGTAACCTTTGGGTCCAGCTTCTTAAAACGCATTTAAATTTTATTCATGATGTTGTGTAAATCTCATTTCTTTTATCATTGAATAATATTCCACTGTATGAATGTACCACACTTTCTTATTTACTCCCCTGTTGAACCACATTTGGAAGCTTCCAGTTTTTAGTGATTATGGATAAAGCTGCTATAAACATTTGTGTATAGGCTTTTATATGAATGTATGTTTTTAAATCACTCAGTAAATACCTAATAGTATAATTGTTGGGCCACATTTTATATATATATATATATATATATACACACACACACACACACACACACACATACATACACACACACATACATACACACACACATATATATATTTACATTATAATGAAAGTTTTATTTTCCTTAGTCTTCATGCATTTTGATGTTTAAACAATGTTTTGACTCTCATCAAATCAGTCAAGTTGAAAACTGTATCAGTAGAGGCGGTTGGTCTTGATCATTCAAACCAAAAAGACCTTTTCTCAAGGGATTTCCTCTCCCTGGTTTATTGTGTTGAATAATTTCTCCCTCCCACACACAAAATTTTATTGAGGTATAATAACAAATAAAATTGTATATATTTATGGAGAAAAGGAAACCCTCTTGTACTGTTGGTGGGAATATAAATTGATACAGCCACTATGAAGAACAATATGGAGGTTCCTTAAACGACTAAAAATAGAACTGCCATATGACCCAGCAATTCCACTCCTGGGCATATACCCAGAGAAAACCATAATTCAAAAAGGCACATGCACCCTAGTGTTCATTGCAGCACTGTTTACAATAGCCAGGATATGGAAGCGACCTAAATGTCCATCAACAGAGGAATGGATAAAGAAGATGTGTACATATATATAATGGAATATTACTCAGCCATAAAAAGGAATGAAATTAGGTCATTTGTAGAGATGTGGATGGACCTAGTGACTGTCATACAGAGTGAAGTAAGTCAGAAAGAGAAAAACAAATATCATATTAGCGCATATATGTAGAATCTAGAAAAATGGTATAGATGATCTTATTTGCAAAGCAGAAATAGAGACACAGACGTAGAGAACAAACATATGTATACCAAGAGGGAAGGTGGGGGATTAATTGGGAGATTAGGCTTGACATATATACACTCTTGATACTATGTATAAAATAAAGAACTAATGAGAACCTACTGTATAGCACAGGGAACTCTACTCAGTGCTCTGTGGTGACCTAAATGAGAAGGAAATCCAGAAAAGGGGATATATGTATATGCATAGCTGATTCACTTTGCTGTAGAGTAGAAACTAACACAACATTTTAAAGCAACTATACTCCAATAAAAATTAATTTAAAAAAAGACTGAAAAAAAATTGTACATATTTAAAGTACATAATGTGATGACTTCATATATTGTGAAATTATTACCATAATCAAGTTAGTTGCACATCTATCACTTCACAGTTACCTTGTTTTTTTATGGTGAGAACACTTAAAATCCACTCTCTTAGCAAATTTCAAATATACAGTACAATTTTATTAACTATAGTCGCCATGGTGTATATTAGATCCCCAGAATTTACTCATCTTAAACTAAAACTTCATACCCTTTGACCAGCATCTTCCTATTTCCCCCACCCACTAGCCCCTGGCAATCATCATTCTACTCTCTGCTTTTGTGAGTTCGACTTATTTTCTTTTAGATTCCACATATAAGAGAGATCATATAGTATTTGTTTTTCTCTATCTGGCTTATTTAACTTAGCATAAAGCCCTCCAGGTACATCCATGTTGTGGCTAATGGAAGGATTTCCTTCTTTTTTGTGACTGAATACTATTACATTGTGTATACACACAACACATTTTCTTTTTCATTCATCTGTCAGTGGACATCTAAGTTAAAATTCACTGTTGACTTTTAACAGTGTTTTGGTGGAGTCTTTAGGGTTTTCTATAATTAAGAGCATGCCAGCTGCACACAGAGACAATTTATTTCTTCCTATCCATATGTATGCCTTTTATTTATTTCTCTCATCTAATAGTTCTGGCTATTCCAGTACTTTATTAAATAGAAGTGACAAAAGTGGGCGTCCTCATCTTGTTCCTGATCTCAGAGGAAAAGCTTTCATCTTTTCACTGCTAAGTATGATGTTAGCTGTGGATCTGTTGTATGTGGCCCTTATTATGTTAAAGTACATTCATATTATATCATTAAAAGTCTGAATTTTTGTTTGTTTCTCATTCATATTGCCAGTAGAACTGAATAGTTTTCTGGAGAATATAGAATGTTTATAAATGGGGATGTAGCAGATATACACGAGAATTAGAGTGTATCTAGATATAGAAACACTACATTTCCTTTTTGAGTTCACAACAAGGTGGTATTTCACTGCAGCTATTAGAAATTTTAGAAATTTATGACTTATCATAAGGTAAGTGCTAACTTTGCAACATGTATCACTTTTGTAACTGACATTCTATGTTCAGGTTCATTGTGTTTCTGACATATTCCCATCATCTCCTTTCATGAGAGAATCTCTTCCTTGTAAACTACAGTGACTTTTTTATTGACATAATACAAGTGCAAAAGCTTTCCAGCAAAGCATTACTTTGTAACAATAGGCCAGAAACATTCTGCCAAGCAATAAGTCATCTATATATTCACTGGAGCACAAAAATATTTCAGTGATATACCAGGTAAAATTTTGATTAAATGCACTTTCTTCTGCAGCTTTGGTAAAATTTCAGGTATTTAATTCTTATATATAATTATGTTTCTGAACTTCATATATACATTGTTATGTTTTTCAACTGAATTCCCAGCTGAATATAAAAACTGAGAACAAGGAGAGGTGTTGTTACTTAGAGGTGTTTTTAACAGTTTTTCAATTTCATAACTTGTCATTTCGTTCTTCTTTGATTTAGAAATGTGTTATACTCCTAGAAGTTTTCGTATTTGCTATATAAAAAATAGAATAATTTGAGAGAGATTGTACTAGCATAGTGGTTAAGAACTCAGACTCTGAAGCGAGACATCCTAAGTTTGTAATCTCAGCTCTGCCCCTTACTTGCTTTTAGCTTTGTGCACATTACTTACCCTCTGAATACTTCAGCTTCTTCATCTTTAAAAACGGAAATAACATTCATCTAAATGGGAGCAATAGCTCTTAGGGTTATTATGAAGATTGAGTTAATATATATCAGTGATTAATATTGTGAATATCATATAGTAAATTCTATATGTTTGTTATCATTATTGCTATCAAAGGAAAATGAAAGTACATTTGCTCCAGTCATTGTGCATAACTAGTTCCAATCATTGCTGTTAATTTCTTTTATTTCAATTTTCCTACAGTGAAGAAGAATGCAATGGATTCCTTTGCCATTATTTGATATTTTAAGTTGTATTTTTAATATTTGTATATAACATATCCCATAATGTTTTGCTATATATTAGATATTGGGAATTTAACAATAATATGTGTTGTCTCCATTCCCAGAGACTCTAACACCATCCTAACTAGGGAAAACAAATTATTATACTAACTACTAAGCAAGTAGTCTCTTTAAAATCATCTTATTTTGGGGGTGCTGTATACATGTTATTCTTTAAGCATTTAACGATTGATACTTTTTTGTTTCTCACCTTGATTAAAAATTAAGACCTTCTTTTGACTATAAAAGATGTCTTTATGAAGGAGAAGGAAAGAAAACCACTGTTTTTTTTTTCTTTTTTCCAGTTTTCTGAGAAATAATTGACATACATATATGTTTAAATTGTACAGCACGATGGTTTGGTTTGTATATATAATGAAATGATTCCTACGGTACATTTAGTTAGCATCATCATCTCATATAGATACAATAAAAAGAAAAAAATTTCTCCATGTGATGAGAACTTACAGAATCTACTCTGTTAACAATTTTCCTGTATATCATATGGCAGTGTTAGCTGTAGTCATCATGTTTTACATCGTATCCCTAGTACTTATTTATCTTATAACTGGAAGTTTGTACCTTTTGACCGTCTTCCTCCAGTTTCCCTTCCCTCTGCATCTCTGATAGTCACAAATCTGATCTCTTTTACTATGAGTTTGGTGAGTTTTGTTTGTTTGTTTGCTTTTAGATTCCACATATAAGTGAGATCATACAGTATCTGTCTCTTTCTGTGAGACTTATTTCATTCAGCATAATGCCTTCAAGATCCATCCATGTTGTCAAAAATGATAAGATTTCCTCCTTTTTAATGGCTGAATAGTACTCCATTTTTTATATGTACCACAACTTTTCTATGTGTTTCTTGAGTGAGGCAATGAGATATGGTAAAATGAGCAATGGAGTAGAAGGCAGAACACCTAAATTCTGGCCCTGACTCTGCCATTTACTTGCTGTATGATCCTGAGTTGACCTTTGTGATTTACAGTTTCTTTGTTACCTAACTCTGTAATTATTGTAAAAATCAAATATGAGAATTAGTGTAAAAACACTTTGGATACTGAAAATACCATACAAATAAAAAGCAATATTATTGTTAATTTTGATTAGAAGCAACTCTACCTTTACCTTGCTGAAGGGGTTAAGGATTAAACTGGTTTTTAATGTGCATTGTATAGAAGTGAGGTTAAGGTACTGCAGAACATGCTTAGGAAAGGGATGGTGATGATTTCCAGCCAATTCTTAGAGTGGGACAGTGACTCTCGGAATTGTGTAATGGTAAAGCACAGGCTGCATTTGGCAGAAGTGGCAGTTTCTTAATCCCTGATTCAAACTAGAGGGCAGATCAGTGGTGTCCAAAAGATGATTTAGAAGCTTTATTTTTATTTAAAATCTTTTGAGAAATTTCCTATCAAAGGTTTTCCTAAGGATTTTTAATAAATGACAAAATTAACACATTTCAATTCTTTCTCCTTTTCATCTTTACTCAGGGTGGAGGTGCTAAACGCTCTAGATTATAGCCAGAAGGAAAACAATAATAATGTTGAGGAGGGTGAGGATGATGATGGTGGACACAATTGATGCTCATAATAGAAAACAATTACCAATTCACTGAGTGCTGTATAAGAAAAAGGAAAAATATTTACATTATTTTAACAAATATTTATTGTGCTACACATTTCAAGAGAGTTGCAAAGATGATCCTTGGCCTCAAGATCCTTCTAGTTTGATTGAAGAAAGACATGTATCAAGCCAAGTATCTATAATCCTCCTTCCCAAGCTACCTAAAAGAGATCCGTTGTTTTCCTAAAAGGATGTTGAGTAAAGGCAAAGATGAGGGCATGGGTAGTTGGGTGTGGGGAGGGGAGAACACAGACAGACCACTGACTCAACAGGGAGGGAGGGAGCAACTGGGGAAACTTTGAAAGGAAGTGGTACTTTGGGGCATGAGGTTTAAAGAAGATTGTTTCTGAAGTTTGTTTGCAAGTCATGTAACCCTCTCTTCTTGTCCCAGAAAATCATAACTGAAATTTTATATTTCACTTAAAGGCTTTTGAGTGGGATTGTGCGTACTTGGAGTTAATTTTGGATATGATATTATGCTGAGACTGGCAATAAAATGAGAAAAAACGTTGCCTAATAAATTTCACATACAGATTTATTCAAAAAATACAGAGATAATGCCACTAGATTTTTGCATAATGTTCACTTTAAGTGAACATTTTTAAATGTTCACATTTTAACATTTTAAACGTTTAAAATTTTAAACATTTAAAAATTTTAAAATGGTAAATATTTTGGTCATAGCCTCAAAATAAGTCAATAAAAACAATATGACTATATGTAATACATTATCCTTTTGATAATAAAAATTACTGCCATATATGAGCACCACAACCAGGAATTATTCTAGGTGTTATTATCTAACCCTAACAATAACTTGAAACATTGTAAATGCTGAAATCCTTATTTTAAAGATGAGAATAAGGGAGCACAGTTGTTAAGGTGATATGCCCCAGATGACACAGCTAGAAAATTTCAGGGCTGGAATCTCACTTGAGGTTGACTCCAAAAGCCTGTTCTCGTTCCAAGTTATTATGTTCCATTGGAAAGAACACAATTTATTTTAGCAATTACTTGTAGAAGTATCTCCCACTAATTCTATGTTTATAATCTCATATATCAAATCTTAAATTATAACATTTTGGAAATAGTATATTAAAAAATGGAACATATTTGGATCGGTACAAAGGATTAAGAGGATAAAAATAACCCAAAGCAATAAGTATTAATTTAAGCAAATTTAAGCTGAACATTGAGAAGTTAAGAATGTAAGCTTCTTAGATTTTCAAAGCAATAACCTTTCCTGTGGCAGAAAACATTCATTTTATGTAAACACTGATTACTATAAAAAAAGACTAGTCACATGTTGTTAAAGTCTCCAACTTCCTTACTGAATTACTTATGTTGGATAATTTTTATATTTATTAAGTCGTTGTTGATCCATTTTGTGTTCATAGTAAATTAAATAGTCTTACTTGTTCAGTTTGTGATGCTTTAGTAGTTTTTCCCCACTCCCACTACACTACGTTGCAGCAACTTAGTTCACTGACAAATCTTGCCACTTCTCACTTTATTTATTCCTGTGTCCGATCCAGTTAATATTTTATTTTACTGATTTTGAGAAAACAATGTGTTTGGTCTCCTTATTTGCTAAGAGGTGCCCCAGAAATGTGTGTTTTCGCCAAGGCTTGAGTAAAGCATGTGGTTATTGAAGTGTCATGGGGATGGATTCTGATGGAGAAACCCAGCAGGTGTTTAGGATGATACAAGTGAAGTCAGAGCTTAGGATAAGTGGTTTCAAACTTGTGGGATGTAACACCCACTGTTAAAGGAAATTTTGAAAAAGGAACTCGTATCGTCCTTATGGTTGACTTTGATTTATTTTTATTCTCTTACTTCTATGTATATAAATATTAAATGAGATATAATAAATTCCTGCCCTTATAAAGCTATAAAACCAAAATTAAAATATCTTTAAAATTTTGAACAAAATGAAAATCCCAAAAGTCAAAAACCCTAATGAAGAATTTGAAGACCTTCTCTTCTCATTTCCCTGTCACAATCTGTCTATATCTTAGGATGTGAATATAATGCTACCTCTTCCAAGGAGTCTTTCTTAATCATCCCCAATATAGTAAGTGATCCCTCTCCCCTATACCTCTATGAAAATCACACATCTTTCTCTTGTGGTAATTATCATGTAATATTTATGGGTATAATATTACCCTATTCAGTCATATATTCCTTGAGAACAAGAACCATGTCTTATTTATCTCTGCACACCATAAGCCTTGAATGGTATCTTTTTCACATAGTTACTTATTCCTGATTGTAAAAATAATACATGTTCATTTTTGAAAATTTAGAAAACAGAACTGTTTAAAGAGGAAATCTTAATCACCCATAGCTCTAGAGATAGCCACTACTAAGATTTTAGAGCATATCTCTCCATTCCTTTATGCTAATAATCACAAAAATGAATTACTAACTTAGTTATTTTAAAGGATAAGTGTGTAAGGATAGGTATGTATATATGTATCGTTTTATTCATTCAGCCAATGCTTTGGGTGATACTACTATAAACCAGGATTTTTTTTTTAAAGAATATTAGTATCATGCTATCTGTATGATTTAGTATTGTGCTATTTTTAGTTATTATTATGACTATTTCCCGATATAATTAAATATTCTTTGAGTATATGTTTTATGACTAAATTATAAATGAACCTTAAGTTCTCTATTTTAACAACTATGCAGTGTACCGTAACCTTATTCTGTTTTTATATACATATGTTTTGTGTAGATTAGTATCTTTCACATAAATATTTGTTGAATAAATAACCTAATGTGTTATTTTATAAGGCTATATGTCTGTGTAAGAATATATACATATGTTTGCATTGTTATCGTTCAGCCAGTACTTTTGGAGATCTGATTATATGCCAGCCATTGCATATAAAAACAGAATTAAATACAATTTCTGCACTAAAAAGGTTTAGGTCTTTTAGAAAGACAAATGAGCCAACAACTATAGTACTGTTAACAGTGAGCCCAGGATAGGGCTAATTCACTGATGAAAACTTACAATAATGACGTTTTCAATTTCCTTTCTAACTTGCATAAGGCTAATTAAATTAAGCATTCAACACCAGGCAATTAAAACTGAGGCACTTAGAACTGAGGGTTGCAAAACCCACGGTAGAAAACATCATATATTTCATGTCTTTCTCTTTCTCCCTACCCAGCTTAGATCTCAGCTTTTGGTTCTAGGGATAGAAAGCTTTTTGTGATAGAGCTTCATAGGTTTGTGGAATGAGCTCTTTTTGAATTGTCAGATGCCTTATTCCTTATTTCCACCTCCACTTTCACCTCCATACAAATGCCCTTGACTTTAATTTCTCTTACAGTGACATAGGGATTAATTTTTGTTCTTTTCTCATGCACATTTATCATTATGTGTTCTCATGTGAGATATTTTATGATTTTAATTAATAAAAAATAAATGTAAGATACAGCTGTTCTAAGCAATAAAGAACATTAAAAGATTGAAACTTTCCCTCAAATCACTGAAAACCCACTGCAGATACAGAATATTACATATAATAAGTGCAATGATTCATTCATTTACTGTAATGCATATCTTTTGAGAACTATTATATACCAAACTTTGAGCTAGGTCCTAGTAATATAGCAATGAACAAAAGACAAATTTCCTGTGCTTATAGAAGTTATATTTTAGTGGATGATAGAATTATACAGAAGATGCCAAGTGTTCATTTATAACTTAGTGTTTAAATTTGTAACAGATTTTCTTAAGATAATATTTATAAATGGAGTTATAAAAACATCTTTAAATAATTTATATTAAATAAAAAATTATAGTGCTACTGAGTAGAATCCAAGAACTACTGGAAAAATACATATCAAGATTCAAGTTCAAATGTGTATGACATTTATTTCCTTATGGAATGAATAGTGGGAACTAGACCACTGTTGCTACTCCCTTATCAATCGGTAGAATCTTATTCTTCTCCCTTTGAACGTGAACTGGCCTTAGCAACTCACTTACAACAGAAGTGTTGTGTACTCTTCTAAGGCTGGGTCAGAAAAAGCCTTGCAGCTTCTTCCTTGTTGTTCTGGTCTCTTGAAACACTTGCTATCTGGATCTTCCTTTCAGGATGCTTCCTTTTGGGAGCTGCCAAACTGTAAGTCTAGGCCACATGAAGAGGTCACATGCAGGCACTCAGTTGACACACCGAACTGGGCCCAGCCTCCAAGTCCTCTCAACCCAGGTCTCAGACCTGTGAGTGAAGTTCTGTATGTGCAAAGAAGAAAGCAAAGAGATATTTGGTGATGAGTATCATAGTAAGAGTGATGCATTGTGGCAGAGACACTAATGCTCACCAAATAGTCCATGTGTTCTTCCAAATTTCTTAGGCACCTTGCAGTTAATTAAAGCCTAAAGAATAGGCTGTGACAGCAGTGGTATATGTCACTTCCAGGCCGTAGCAGAGAAGGGCGGTTATGAATAAGCACTGACATATCAGTTGATATTTAGATAGCCTAGATCCTTAAGTCACTATGTGGAGCAGAAAAGTCTAGATTATTGTTGAGCAATATACCCTCTAAATTCTTCATTTTTTCATTTTTCTTAATCACTCATTCATGACATGAACTCCTACCATATGCCAGCTACATGCTAGAAATATAAAGATGGGTAAGATGTAGTCCCAGTTCTTAAGGAGCTCAGAGTCTTGTGGTGAACTTTCCTAAATACTTAATTGTTTACTTGCCACTTACAGGCTTTCTCCAGAAGAGATCTTTGAAAGACTGTAAGTTCCTTGAAAACAAAGGCTACTTATTTTTTTGTCTATAGCCTATATACCACCTAGAGTGAAATAGTCCACACAGTAAGCATTCAACAAATATGTATTGAATTGAACTGAGTTGGACACAGTGCCTTGAATTGCACCTGCATCATTTGTTCATGAATGCGTCATGGATTTCAAAAGTATAAGACAAATCTGAAATAGTATGAATATACAAAAATGGGGTTCCAGTTACTATCCTTTGACATTATTTTTATAAAATGAAGGCTGCCATATCAAAACTGTTGAGGAGGAGAAAAAAGACCTGAAATGTGAACTATAATATGAACACAACAATCCTATAAAATATAACATCCATGAATCTAAACTTGTTGTATAAAGTTGATCATTTTTTAATGATTGAATATTAAGTGCTTTTAAATTAACAAATTTCACCTCTAGGTATAGATTTTTGTATAGTGAAGAGAAAGATGCACTAAACTACAGGGATGATCAACTCTGACTTCGAAATCCAATAAAACTCAGAAATTAAAATATATTAACATTTGGAGTGAACCAAAGACAATGTAACGTTCGTTAGTTTCCGACTGGAAATCTTATTTTCTGTCCTGGGCCACATTATTTATTTGCTTAAGCCAAACGGACTCTTTAGGAGCTTCTGTCTTGCCTTATGTTCCTGTTTCCCTGGAAATACATAGTAAGGTATGTAGTGAAGGTCCTTTTACCAGATGTTCCTCTAGACATATTAAATTCCAAGGTTCACTGTTCATTTTATTCACCACAGATATTTTTATTACAGCAAATAAGAATGGGAAAATACAAAAGATCAAGGGACTTCTGTGTTGTACCTGCTGTGTTTATACACCTGGCTGATGTCACTAATAGCACTTTCATAATTAACTTTTATTGAGTGCTCACTGTGTGCCAGTTAGTCTTGTAAGTGCTTTACACCTATTGTTCAATTTAATTCTCATAACAACCTTATGTGCTGGGTTATTACTATTCCCATCCCATAGATGAAGAAAATCTGGCATGGAAAAATTAAATAACCTTATAAAAGGTAAAAAACACAAAGAAGCAAACAGACAAAAAAGCTTAGGAAGCTGATGAACAGAGAGTCAGGGAGTCAGGATCACCCCAGGACCCCAGGGTTCTGTCTCCAGAACCCATGGCACCCGTGGCAGTGTGATAAGCAAGGAAGGAAATTCTAAAACCTGAGTAGTTGTTCCTAAATAAATTTCAGTGATTAGTAACCCAGAACAAAAAGCTAACAGTGCATTTGATTACAGTTTCCAAAGGGTAATTCTTAACTTAGAAGAAATTTATCCTAGCCTATGTGAAACCACCCACAGTGACGACAAGGAAAGGATGTTGTGATGTACTATGGTTACAAAAACTAAAGAAAGCAAGTTTTCCAAGTAATTGTGTCTGGAGCAAAAAGCCATTGTAAAGGTTTTGTACATTTTGCTGAGCATAGAGCACGGGTTGGCCTATTAAAGAATATAGTCAAAGATATTTCTGAGGAAATATGTGTTTATTGAGCAAATGTTTGGCTTAACGGTTAATGCAAAATTCAGTAGAATTATTTACTCAGTTAACTAAGTAATCCTAATTCTTCTGCAGCTTCACTTTGCAGATGAGAAAAGAATGGCAGGTTAATTATATATGACCTGGAATGAGTGACAGATCTCTATTTCTCTATGTCTGTATTTCCACTTACCTATAGTTCAGTAAGCATGAAGTTGAGAACATAACCCTGAATGTTCTGACTTATAATGTGCCAGTTTATGTCATGTCAAATATATTTTTTAAAAGAAAGGTGTTACGACGTGTCAATGTAGGTTCAACAGTTGTAATAAATGCACCACTCTGGTGGGAGATGTTGATTATGGCTGAGGCTATGCATATTTGGGGACAGAGAGTGTATGGGAAATCTCTGTACTACCCCCTCAATTTTTAAAACGGAAAGTTTTAGCCTAAAACTGCTCTAAACAAATTAAGTCTTTTTTTTAAAAGAAAGTCTTAAAAGAAAGGTAGAGAAAAGTCAAACATGAGTCAAGGGAAAAGGAGCATATAGAGGAGGAGGAAAGAATTAAGATAAAGGATAACAATGGGGAAAGGGGGGTGTGTCAGATTACTTAAGCACCTGCTGAATGGAGGTACCCACAGGGAACATCCATGTCAGATATGTGTAAATACTGAACTCTTTCCTGGGTTCCTGTTTTTTCTGCAAAAACCGTGACCGACATTTCAGTTAAGGTAGAAACAAAAGATAACTGAACTTTTATAGTTCCTGTTACCTACAGTAACAGTACTTATTTCACTGCTATCATTACTTGTTTTTGTATCTGCTTACTTACTAGAATGTATAAGCGTCCATGAGAATTGATTATGCTCTTTTTATCTTCATTTTCTCAGTACCCACAGCATAGTGTCTTAACTGTAATAGGCATTTGGTTAATATCTGTTGAATAAATGCCTGTGTTCATGAATGAACAAAAGAAAACAAGCTGATAAAGGGTCATTGATATGCATGATTAGTCTCCTGGCATAGACTCTACGAATGTAAGTGTAGGGGAGTCGAGGGATTTCGGGGCCGGTTAGTGAAAAATATACGACCACAGGTGGCATCGGCACACACAAGTTTTATTTGGGTGACACTCTGACAAGTCCTTCACAGCAGGAGACTGTCTAGAAGCTACCATGAGGGGCCACCAACCAGAAGGGGAAGGTGAAAAGGAAACTTTCAGGGGAGAAGAGGAAAAGAGAGGGAGCTTACATGTCTAGGTGATGTTGTTCAGCAACACCTGGGGAGTCTCTGGGTCAGGTCAGAGAGCTCCAATGGGCATCAGTGGTTTGGGTCTTTATAGCCCAGGGCTTACCGATAGCCTGGGACTAGCAGATGTAGGGCAGTTTCCTTCGGTGTGCAAAGCAGGCAGGCTCTAGCTTAAAATCTGCTCATCTGGGCTATGTGTAAAACAATAGGATGTGTAAAAATTTGGGTTTGGTGCTGGTGGGCTTTTGAGCAAATGGATCTCATCGTGCTATGAAGAAATAAACAAAAGTGCCAATACACAGAGACCATCTCTGGCTCATTTATATAACAGTTAATTAAGCAGGATATAAAAGATAATAATTCAAGAAAGAGAGGAAGTGATTCTATTGGCTTTTACCAAGCATTATTTCATGTACTTAATTTTTTCAAGCACATCAAGGCAAAAGATTATATATCATGCTAAGGAACAAATTTATACCACCATACACATACTCATATTAAAAGCACAACTGAACAATAAATACCAGCCTCTATAGATTAAGAAATAAGCTATGAAGTTTTTATAAAATTGATTATGAAATAAACTTTTACTTTTATTAATATGAAAAAGGAATATTATGTGGAGAATCATTATGGGAGAATGAATTAAACCCTCTGAAGTAAAATGAATCATAATTATAATTTTATTACCACTCTACTTTTGTATTAGGAAAACTCAGTCTAGCTTCTCTTTTAAGAGAGAGATTGTTTGTAATTGTTTAGTATCATTTGAGTACCTATAATATAATAAATATTAGAGTTAACATTTTCTTGTATTATCTGTCTCCTCCCCAAAGGAAATTATATCTTAAGTCAAATGCTTTGGATGTATTTACTTCACAGATATCACTAAGGATGTCATATGTCATAGATGCCAGCAAGGGGAACAACCCAAAAGTCCTATCCAGTCACTGCATCTAGCTCAGGTCTAGATACCTGGTGATAACAGGTAGTCTCCACCTTAGGTCTGGACTTGGCTTTCTCGGTCCTGACCTATGAACTACAAAGATAATGTCTCTGTTCACTCCATACTCAGTGGATAATGGTAGAAGAGGGACGGAATAAACATAGCAAACACTTCCATTCAAAAATGGGAGGAATGGAAGATATGCAGCAGGTACTTTTCTCTAAGCATTTTGAAAACTCACTGTGCAGTGACTGTGAGGGTGAGGAATCCCAATTGAATTCCAATTGTTTCTCGTAGTCCCTAGCTGTACTCTCAGGAAGGAACTTCCTTTCTATTATCCTTCTTGGCCACATCTGAAGTAGGTGTTGTGGAATATTCCTTACTTGGAGGCTGTGAAGCTTTCTCTTTCTACTTCCTGCTTAAAGAAAGTTGGTAGCCTCAGGGTAATTTTACGTCTTGAATGGTAACATTATTTTTTTATTACAGATTTGTGGTTCCTTTGGCAGTACAAACCTCTCAGAAACTCATGGGGCTTCTTCTCTATTTGATTACAGTGAGTTCCATGTACCAGTAACCCTGCCCACAGTTCTTTTAGAGACATAATTCTCAGATCTGCTGCTTGCTTTCTCTCCCCATACCTAACTCTCTGGAAATAATGGGGGCTGCACTGAGGCTATCTGACTTCTGTGCAAAGGCTGAGCTTTCAATCTTATCTTTGCTCTAAGTTATTTTATCCAATTGAAATATTTTTAGGGTGCATCACCCCTATATTATATTCGCCCTGTGGCATCATAATCAGATCAGCAATTTTTAAAATGGGCATAAGGCTATAACTTCAATGTGATCTTTGACACAATATTAAATTTTAATGGGCCTTTGTCACTCAAACTCTTTCTCAGCTGTATTTCTTACTGTTTAGGGTCTATAGCAGTTCGCTTTCTCAGTATTTCAAGGCCTCAAATTTTTGGACTTTCTCTTTTCCTTCATGTCTCTTTGCAAACTGACTAATTATTTCGTGATCAAAGGTCTTTCCTTAATACCTTGACAGATGCAAGTTAACACACTCTACTAATGCTCTGTTTTCCAGTCTCTTCCCCTAAAGCTTGGATGCACTCAGTACATGATCTGTTTCCCAAGTTATCAAAGACAGAATGTAACCAATTTTTTTTTCCATTGGATAAAGTGGATTGCTATCTATTCAACTTCCAATATGAATTTTCTTATAACCTAAGTACTAAATCAATGCCACGTAGCTTAGGTTTTTGTTACAGCAGTGCCCTACTCCAAGTACCAATTTATGGATTAGTCAAGATATGCTTTGTAATGCTCTGATAATGAATTAACGTTGAAATCTCAAGCTTTATACAGCAGTGGTTGATTTCTTACCCCATAACATGTCTAAAGGAAGTTAGCCAGGGGCCTCTCTTCTACGTAGCACTCAGAGACCTAGACTAACAGAAGATCAACATCTAGATTCTCACTGGTCAAGTTTTATTGGTCAACCAAGACAGCTGTAGAGAGTTCACAGAGAATTTACATCTCTGCTTTGGCCCAGAAGTGATAGATGTCAGTTCCACTCACAGCTCATTAGACATGTATATACATTCCATAAAATGTTCTGTATACATTTTAGGATTATTTGTTCTAGTTCTGTGAAAAATGTCATGGGTATTTTGATAGGGATTCATTTAATCTGTACATTGCTTTGGGTATTGTGGACATTTTAGCAATATTAATTCTTCTAATACAGAACATGAGATATCTTCCCATTTCTTTGTATCATCTTCAGTTTCCTTCATCAGTGTCTTATAGTTGACAGAGTATAGGTCTTTCACCTCCTTGGTTAATTTTATTCCCATGTATTTTACTCTTTTGTGTGTGTGTGTGTGTGTGTGTGTGTGATTTTAAACAGGATTGTTTTCTTGCTTTCACTTTCTGATAGTTCATTATTAGCGTGTAGAAAATCAAGATATTTCCATATATTAATCATGTATCCTGCACCTTTATGACATTCATTTTTTAGTTCTAATAGGTTTTGGTAGAGACTTTAGGGTTTTCTATATATGGTATCACATCATCTGCAAATAGTGACAATTTTACTTCTTCCAATTTGGATGCCTTTTATTTCCTTTGCTTGTCTGATGGCCGTGGCCAGGACTTCCAATACTATGAAGTAGCAAAATAGAAGTGGCGAAAGTGGGCATCCTTGGCTTTTTCCCGATTTTAAAGGAAAATCTTTCAGCTTTTCACTAGTGAGTATGATGTTAGCGGTCAGTTTGTCATAAATGGCCTTAATTATATTGAGATATGTTCCCTCTAAACCAACTTTGATGAGAGTTTTATCACGAATGGATGTTGAATTTTGCCAAATGCTTTCTCTGCATCTGTTGAGGTTATCATGTGATTTTTATCCTTCCTTTTGTTAATGTGGTGTATCACATTGATTGATTTGCAGATATTGAACCATCCTTGCATCCCTGGAATAAATCCCACTTGATCATGGTGTATGGTCTCTTTTATAAATTGTCGAATTTGGTTTGCTAATATTTTGTTGAGGATTTTTACATTTATATTCATCAGAGATATTGCCCTGTGATTTCATTTTTTTGTAGTGTCTTTGTATGCTTTTGGTATCAGAGTAATGGTAGCCTCGTAGAATGAATTTCAGACTTTTGCCTCCTCTATAGTTTTTTGGAGTAGTTTGAGAATAGGCATTAGCTCTTCTTTATATATTTGGTAGAATTCCCCTGTGAAGCTGTCAGCTCCTAGACTTTTATTTGCTGGGGTTTTTGTTTTTATTACTAATTCAGGTTCACTAATAGTGATCAGTCTGTTTAGATTGCTTATTTCTTCCTGATTCAGTCTTGAAAGATTGTATGTTTCTAGAAATTTATCCATTTCTTCTAAGTTATCTAATTTTTCAGCACATAATTGTTTTTTGTATTCTCTTATGATTTTTTTTTATCTTTGTGATATTGGTTTTAATTTCTCCTGTTTCATTTCTTATTTTATTTATTTGGGTTCTCTCTCTTTTTTTCTTAATGTGCTTGGCTAAAGACTTATAAATTTTGTTTATCTTTTAAAAAAAGTAGCTTTTGGTTTCATTGATCTCTTCCATTGGGTTTTTTTTTTTTTTTGTCTCTATTTTATTTATTTCCTCTCTGATATTTATTATTTCCTTCCTTCTTCTGACTTCGGGCTTTTTGTTTTGTTTTGTTTTTCTTTTTCTAATTCCTTTAGATTGTATGTTAAGTTATTTGAGATTTTTCTTGATTCTTGAGGTAGGCCTGTACCTCTATAAACTTCCCTCTCAGAATTGCTTTTGCTGTATCCTGTAGATTTTGGAAAATTGTATTTTTATTTTCATTTGTCTTCAGGTATTTTCTGATTTCCTCTTTGATCCCCTCATTGGCCCATTTGTTTTTTAGTGACATGTTGTTTAGTCTCCACATCTCTGTGTTTTTCCTATTTTTCTTCCTGTAACTGATTTCTAGTTTCATACCATGTGGTCAGAAAAACACTTGGTATAATTTCTCTCACCTTAAATTTGTAGAGACTTGTTTTGTGGCCTAGCATGTGATCTCTCCGAGAGAGCATTCCATGTGCACTGGAAAAGAATGTGTATTCTGCTATTTTTTGATAGAATGTCCTGTTGATATCTAATAAGTCTAGCTGACCTAATGTGTGATTTAAGAACACTGTTTCCTTACTGATTTTTTGGTCTGGATGATCTACCCATTGATCTAAGTGGGGTGTTAAAGTTCCCTACTATTATTTTGTTATCATAAGTTTCTCCTTTTATGTCTGTTAATATTTGCTTTATATATTGGGTTGGCCAAAAAGTTCATTCGGGTCTTTCCTTAAGCTGCTGTGAAAACCCGAATGAACTTTTTGGCCAGCCCAATATTTCAGTGTCCCTATATTAGGTGCATATATGTTAACAAATGTTATACCCAGTGTCAGACCCCAGAGCCAGGGTGCCCAATATGTGTTTCAAAGAGCTCACTCCCCAGGGTGAGGATTTCCCCTTCCTCTTCTGTGCCCTCTTCTAGGGACATGGGTCCTGACCTGATCACCTCTCCTCCCTTCCTATCCAACTCCATATGGATCTTTCTTCACAGCCTTGGTTATGGGAGAGTCTTTCTGCCAGTCTCCAGTGTGTTTTCAGTGAAAACTGCTCTACACATAGATATAGTTTTTATGTGTTTATGCAGGGAGGTGAGCTCAGCATCCTCCTATTCCAGCATCTTGATCTCCTCCTCTGTCTGATTATGTAAAACTCCTCACCTCATTGCAGTTACCATGTCATAGTCAACTAAGGGGAATTTTTCAGGTTTCACAAATATTTTTTCTACTCTTTTCCCCACCCTCATTGTCACCCATTCCCATATGTTTACTTAGTGACTGTATCTTTAAGAAACACTGTCTTTTTTTTTTTTTACATGCACCTTTCCACCTACCACCTCCCTTGCGACCCACTGCTCCAGTTTATGTTGGTAATTACTTTTGCTGTGTAAGGGGAAAGGTAACATGTAAAAGAAATGCAGGTATTGCTGGTCTCAGACAGGCTTACTGTTTCTGGTCCTGAAATGTACTACAGTGGTTGAGCATGAAGGATTCATGATCAAACAAGGTGTGAACTATGTGTGCAGCCTTTCATTGTTGTAATAATATTTTTCAGACTAAGCCTTAATGTTTAACACTGTTCTTACTCCAGCTGTGAGAATAAAAGTCTCTTGGGTTTTTCTTTCTGTTATCTTTGATGGCTAGATGGATAAATGAAATATAGGGCCTAGGGCCTAGCTCCATAACTTAATCACTGTGTGAACTCAGGCAAGTTACTTTATGATTCTGTGCTTTTGTTTTCTAATCTGTTAAATAGAAAAATAAGAATATGTACTTCCTATGTTGTTGTGGGAATCAAATGAATGACTACTTGTAAGTAAACTGCTTAGAAATGTGCCTCTTATATAGTAAGCACTCAATATATAATAATGGATGTGGTGGTGAAGATTATTATGTGAGAGGAGCTAGCTAATTCGCTACCTTTATGTTCTTATGCCGTCGCCAGTGGAAATCTCCCACCAACAGGGCAAAACAGTTGGCCGCTGATAGCTCCAAGCGGCTTTATACTTCTAAGTCATACTGTTTCTTACAAGAATCTATAGAATAGAATAGGAACTACAGTTTTCTTTAACTATCACAACAGAGGCACTATTAGAAAAGAGATTAAAAGCACAGAATCTGCAATGAGATTACTTGGATTTGAATCCTGACTCTGGCTTTTACTAGCTATGTAACCTTTCACAAGTTATTTACCTTCTCAGGAGACAGTTTCCTCTTCTGTAAAAAAGGGATGAGGGAACAATCATAGTCCTTTTCTCGTAGGACTCTTTTCTCTTATTAGGTACATATTAGAATCACTTAAGTGTTTCTAAAATAAATGAACAAAATTTTAAACATACTTTACCAACACATATATTGTTCCAGACTAAGATATCTTTTCTATTGTGGAATTCTGGACCAATGATGGTGTAAATATTAAACTTTAGATTTGACTCTGAGCTAGAAGACCAGGCAAAATGTAAGAGACTCACTTATATAATTATTATTATGAATAAGAAAGAAACTTTTCCCTAGTATTTAATTTATTGTCACTTAAAACTCTCTGAGACTTAATTTCATTATCTGTTAGGAAATGATCATTTCTAACCTAGATACCTGCAGAATTTTTGTGAAGATCCTCTGACGTAAGGAACAGAAAGAAAGTGCTTTCTTTATTGAAAGGAATCACGTAAAAAAGCAAGGTGTCTGGAAGAAGAAGAGGGCGAGTAGTTTTTCACATGCCTGACATATTCAACACCTTTGGATATTTTCACTCATTTAACCCCACAACAGCCCCACTAGCTAGATTATTTAACAATGAAAATACTTGACTAATTTGTAATAAATAAGTTGTAATGCTCCAGATTTACCTCCAAAACTCAAAAAGTGCACATAATTAAAATTCAGATGAATCATAGAGAATTGTACAACCTAGTAACCAAATTTCTGGGTTGAAATTTGTATAAACATCAATATTTTTAAAAGATTTACAGTGCTTCCCTGGTGGCGCGGTGGTTGAGAGTCCGCCTGCCGATGCAGGGGACACGGGCTCGTGCCCCGGTCCGGGAAGATCCCACATGCCGCGGAGTGGCTAGGTCCGTGAGCCATGGCTGCTGAGCCTGTGCATCCGGAGCCTGTGCTCCACAACGGGAGAGGCCACGACAGTGAGAGGCCCACATACCGCAAAAAAAAAAAAAAGACTTACTATAAATTTCATAAACAATGATTAAGTATACAAATATAGGTATAGTATATAAATAATCCTGCTCAAGAAAGTTTTCATTGACCCTATGTGTTTTAGCCTAATTAGATTCTGGGCTAGTATTCTAGATATTCGATATATACAGTTTTATCTAATAATGTGTCGTGTTGAGCTCTTCTAGTATCAGTATACTGTTCATGATAATTGTTCCCATATTTAGATATTCTTGTTAACCTATATTAATAATTATATAGTAGTTTAATTGAAAGGAAAGTTTTTTTAGAAACCTAGTAATTTCTGTAAAACATTTTTATTAGCTGAAGGTTTTTAATTTAAACTTGCTACGACTTGGCAATATATTGTTTTCTTAGTATGTTTTACATAATATTTATGTACTTAATAGGATATTTCTAAGAAACTAATTTTTCTTGGGCCCTCCAAAATCAGTTCATTTGAAGGATGTATTAAAACTTTAATATGAAGCATAGCAGGGAACATTCACGGTCATCATCACTGGTCTGTGAATCCAGAATGCTGGGAGCCATCCATTTAGTAATTCATCTTATGCCAAAATCAACTTTAAAGTAAGGAAATCTTATATTTGCAGATGATATAATACCTTAAAGTCAGAGATAGTCTTTGTAGACCATTGAGATTGTGATTGAATACGAAAGTATTTTACAAAATATCCCTATTTTCTGCAATAAATTGAATATTGTCATTGAACACCATCCATACATTATTTGGTGATTTTTAAAGTCCTGTCTTTATTTTTATATTAGATTAGGTTTTGATGCTTTTGTTAAGCCCAAGAAAACAATTTATGACTACATTATATATTTGGCATCTAAATTATTAAAATTTTCCCACATTTCTTTTTTTTTTTTTTTTTTTTTTTTTTTTTTGCTGTGTTGGGTCTTCATTGCTGTGCGCAGGTATTCTCTAGTTGTGGCAAGTGGAGGCTACTCTTCGTTGTGGTGCGCGGGCTTCTCGTTGTGGTGGCTTGGGCTAGAGCATGGGCTCTAGGCATGTGGGCTTCAGTAGTTGCAGCATGTGGGCTCAGTAGTTGTGGCTTGTGGGCTCTAGAGCGCAGGCTCAGTAGTTGTGGTACATGAGCTTAGTTGCTCCACGGCATGTGCGATCTTCCTGGACCAGGGATCGAACCCGTGTCCCCTGCATTGGCAGGCGGATTCTTAACCACTGCACCACCAGGGAAGTCCCTCCACATTTCTTAAAGCAAGGCTTTTCTATATACCAACTACACAATGATGGAGACCTACATAGTTTTATTGTAAATAAAAATAACTACTTACCAAATATGAGGTATAATTTTTAATTCTTTACAATGAGTTTCTTATATAGTTTATTTCTAGAAGTTTAGGAAAATTACAGAGTGGTGTTTGTAATTTATTCTTTCTGCTATTCTTGTAAGGCATCACAAGGTGAAAGACAATAATTAGATAACTTTCTAATAAAAAGCTTAGCCTTTCCTTTAATTTGAATAGCATTTGTTCTGTTTTCTCAGGAGGAAGTGCTATTGTGTTAATTTTGAATTTTTAATGGCATGCCACCTCATGGGGGAAAAAAACCGACAACCACATATTTGAATGGTTGAAGACAAAGCATAGCCTTTTAAGGAAGAAAACAGTGCAGCACTGCAAATGGTTCCTTTGTAGCAAAAGGTATTTCTCCCTTACAGACTTTGTTTTAGAGCATTCTAGTCTGACCCTTTTTTTGAGATATTTTCATTTAGAAACCTCAGTCACATTTTTCCTAAATATGAAAATGTTGCCCTTTGTCCTCAAGACAGAATGGGAAGGTCTGGCAGAAGCTGCCCTAAACTCTTATTAATCTGCATTTTTGTGGCAACAACAAAGTTCTGTTTCTGGAATGTAAGGTCTGAGTGCCCGGGACTCTTCCATTTTCATCTCTAGTACCTAGTGTGATGCTTGCTTGGCACATTAGTGGGTGCTCAGTGAGCATTTGTAAGATGAATAGATTGCAAGCCAATGGACCAAACCCACAGATGTCAAACATATGATTAATTTTAAAGTCACTTTCAACTAAGTCGTTTAATTCAAGTTTTGTACTCATGGCTTGATATCCGAATTTCTTCTTCCATTTTTCTCTGGACCTGTTTGTCAAGAAGTGATAGAAACCATGACTACTACATTTGGAACACAAGTTGGCCCAGTACTGTATAGGGTAATGAGTATAAGTATTGAGTGATGAGTATAAAATTCTGAACTTCACCAATGAAGCATTTTTAATATCTAATGTTCTGAGATTCTTCTCTAGAGTGGAATAGAATAGTATAATTTAAATTCCTAACTCCTGAACAATTGAAGAAAACAGTATTCCCCTCAACTACAGTAAATCAAAGTTTTGGCTATTAACAGATGGGCCTTATTGCTTTAAGGACCTCATTGCACCCAGAATTGTTTTTCCATTACTAGACTTTTGAGACAGGAGTTCAGGAATAACTGTCAGTAAGCAAAACAGTGCAGGAACTTGCAGAGTAAATTGCCATATGGTGCTGGCAGTGTACAAAGTTGCAGTCAGGAGCCATGAACCCTAAGCACATGTTGTACTAGATATGTTACAGGTGAAGACCCCTCTATTACGTTTATGAGCCAATGGGCCCTGGAAGGCTTTATTTGACAACAGATGTTAGATTGTTAAAGCACTTTTTAAAAATAGCCCTGTAAGAAATTTGTAGAATAAGTTTTCTAACCAACTGAGATCCAACATAAATATGTAGAAAATAGTTACAAAACCAAATAGTAGTTTTAGAAAATGTTGATATTTTAGAAAATAATATTTTGACTCATTGTTAAGTATATGCCTAGGCCGTTATCATTTGACTATATAATCTATGGGTAAGGGAGAGGATTTGTTTTTCCATAGCCTCTTTTAAATGCAATATACCTCTTATATATAGGCATTATTGCTTCCAAGTTGCCACATTCTTAAAAAAGCACTTAGCAAAACCATTGAAATTTGATTCATTTAGGTACTGAGGAGCAATTTCTGTGCAAAGTTCTTTCCTAAATTAGTTGGATTTTTAATATGTAATAGAACAAAAAGGGGAGGTTTTATTCACATAAGGGTAATCACCAACCTTTGTTTTTATGATTCATAGCGATACTCTGGTAATGCTGTACTTAAATAGCAAAAAGATAACTACTTATTTCAAAATGTTTTTATACTCATTTCTTTTTTAATGCCCTATTGTGGGCAGAAATGAAACTGTACTTAAATTCAGGTTATTACCATTACTCTAATAGCTATAAATGCACCACTATTTCATGTGAGCAAACATGGGCTGAGGTTTAGCAAAGCTGTTGGACCAGAAAAATCTTTTTATCTGGTGGCTAGTTTATAGTTTTCAACAGAACATTGGTTTCCCCATTTTTTGATTAACTTCAATACCCTTCATCTGCACCAAAATTACTTACAATTCTAAATGTAAAATAAATACAAGAAAAATTGCTGTATTTGACAGGGTCGGGGGCAGAAGGGGCCAGAATCTTGCCAGCTTTTATCCTCCTATGTCCCTAGCCCCATGTCTTTACCAGCAAAGTACATTTCAAAAAAGGATATTTGAATGGAAAATCAAATAACATGTAAATTAAATGATATTGGTATTTCTGATAAACTAATTATAAATCCTACATCAGTCATAATACTGTTTTCTGATCTAACCTCTTTTTTATATTTGCCACGTTTCTTTTTCTAGATACCACTTTCCTACTTCTCACTTCCACCCCTGTAACCACCTCCACTGCTACAGTCTACACAGATACACACACACACAGACACATACGCAAAGCTGGTGGCCAAAGATCAGATCAAAATTAAAATTTTGAAGTAGGTGAAGAAGATCCTCATTCCATCACTAATCTCTTTCCTTTCTTGGTAGTCGTTCACTAACAGAACCTGGCCATTACCTCCTTTCTGGGTAGCGCCTATTCGTTCAACTTTCTCAACTGTTTGCTTTCAATCAGAGTCAGTCTGTTCTAGGCTCGGGTTCATTCTCTCAAAGTCCTGATAATTGACATACATCCATTAAACAGGTAGCTAATATATTGATATTAGTAATATGTAATGAATTAGTTTCTCTCCCCTCATCATGGTTAACACCCAGTAGTTATATTCAGTTGCATACTACAAAGACTTAAGTTTTATGGAACTCTAGTAATAGGACTGGTTAAATAAATATTTTTATGAATACCATACAGCTGGGTGACCACCTAATAATGATGATATCTTAGATTTGTATATTAATAATGATATCTTAGATTTTTATAGTGCTTATAATCTAGGTTCTTGAAGTAAGTCAGTGAGTGTTTCCCAGAATATGAGAACCAGGCCATCACTGATGTGGAATGTGCTAAGGCAGTTTGAGGCGATATGTAAACACTTGGAATTAAATAACACTGAATTATATGTTCATTTGTAAATTATCTTTTTATCTTTTGAAATCCCAAAGAGAAAGCCTCATTTCAGTGCCAGTTTTATTTTGAAATAAATTATCTCAGTAAAAAGGTGAGTAAATTTAAATTAAAAGGTTATATAAATAGTAGCACAGGAGGAAATGACAAAATTTAGTAAGGCAGTTCTGGAAGTATTTAAACATGAGAAACTGCACTAGCTCACTTGCTCTTCATAAAAAACTCTTGGGTGGGTGATGCAGCTATTCTATCCCTATTTGTCAGCTAAAGAAACCAAGGCTGAAAGGGTTAGTAATTTTTTTGGATTCTGAAGTTTAATGATTAAGCAACAAATAAAATGAATTTTTACTTCATTGAGTTGGTAGTAAACATAAAATTCACTACTAGAAAGGTCAGGCAGGAAACATAATTGAATTATAAAAAGGTCAAAGTAGCTATTATGAAATTATACAAACTACATAAAAACTTGGGAAAATATGATGTTATAATTTTAAAAAGAAAAAACAATTAAAAGTAAATGCTTAATACAGATACAGTAATATAAAAATATGGAAGCTTGGGACAAAAGATAGAGGGATTTATAAAAGGGTTAGTGATTTGTCATGTCATGTCTACATAACAAATGTAGATGTTTGTTATGTTCTAAACTTGTGGAACTTTGGATGTTCTAAAGTTGTGGAACTAAATTGGGTAAGTTCTTAGGAAAGGAAATAGTAGACAGATATCTTGCTTAAACTAGAATGCAGGTAACACTGTTATATGAAGAAGCATGACTTTTAAATTTACCTATAAAATGCATTTCCAAAGAAATTGATACTGTTATATCCACTTTGTATGCATTTAACACCATTTCAGACATTCTTTTTAAGCTCTTGATAGTAAATAAATAATATTTGGGGGAGTAGTAAAACTTACTTAAACATGATTTGATTTTCAACACAACTAAGAAAGTTGTGAGTGGAACACAAAGATACTATAAAAGAGGCTACATTTGGAAAAGAATTTCCCAAGATGGGAATAGGCATTTGTTATGATTAGGCTAAATATTAGATTCACTTTTCCTTTCTTTATTTGGGAGGGCAGAGGATGGTAGAAATGCAGTTTCAAGGGATTGAGTTCTGTTTTTCCAGCCATTTACAAATGTAATAAAATGCCGCACACACACAAACACTAAAGATCTCTATCCATTTATAAGACTCTGTGGAGATAAAAGAGGTTGTGAAACATGGTTTGGATTTAGCCAATATGTCCTAAATATCAAAAGCATACTGATTTTGATGAAATAAAAGTGATACTTTCAAAAATATGCTTTGGGAAAGATCAACTAACTAACAAATTAAAAAAGAAAATTTTAAAAAATTAAAAAGAAAAATCCCAGACACTATCTTAGTCTAGAAACAGACGGGTGTCAGCAGGTTGACATCTTCCAAATTTGACTTTAGCAATGCTAATCTGAAGCAGAATCTTGTATGATCATCAGGTCTAAACTCAAGGGACCATTATCAAAACCAAGAATTTAAATTGCACCTGAAATTCAATACTGTGAAAATATAGCTTATTTCTGTGATAGTTTCATTTTGAAAAGTGTGAAGTATTTATAAATATATGTAATACTTAAACATTCTTTTTTTAAAAGGATGGAAGATGAAATTGGTAAACAGTGAGTATTTGAATCTACCAGCATTCAGTTCAGGCTCTCAGTATTTTGAACCTAGCATAATGTCATTCTAAAACCCACAGAGCTCCTTGACATTTGGCCTAGGCAATGATTTTTTTTGAAGTTAATCCCAAAAGCATAGACAACAAAAACAAAAATAAGCAAGTGGATTACATCAAACTAAAAAGTCTCTACACAGCAAAAGAAACAGTCAACAAAATTGAAAGGAAACCTACTTAATGGGAGAAAATATTTGGAAACCATGTATCTTATAAGGGGTTAGTATCCAAAATATATAAGGAACTCATACAACTCAATAGCAAAACAAACACCACCAACAACAACAGTAACAACAAATAATAATATAATTTAAAAATGGGCAAATGACGTGAATAGACAGTTTTCCAAAGAAGACGTACAAATGACCAGCAGGTACATGAAAGGATCAATCAACATCACTAATCGTCAGGGAAATGCAAATCAAAACCACATTGATATTATCACCTCATACCTGTTGGGATGGCTATTTTCAGAGTCAAAATATAAGTGTTGGCAAGGATATGGAGAAAGGGGAACCCTTGTGCACTTTTGTTGGGAATGTAAATTGGTGTAGTCATAATGGAAAATATTTTGAGATTCTTCAAAAAATTAAAACTAGAACTACCATATGACCTAGGAATCCTACTTTTAGGTATATGTCCAAAGGAAATAAAGTCATATCTCTAAGAGATATCTGCAGTCCCAAGTTCATTGCAGCATTAGTCATAGTAGCCAACATATGGAAGTAACTTAAGTGTCTTGTCAACAGATGAACGGATACACACACACACAGACACATGCACACACTGGAATATCATTCAGCCATAAAAAGAAGGAAAATCTGCTACTTGTGACAACATGGATGAACCTATAGAGCATTATGTTAAGTGAAATAAACCAGAAACAGAAAGGCAAATATTGCATGATCTTACTCATATGTGGAATCTAGAAACAAGTTGAACTCATAGTAACACAGAGTAGAATGGTGGTTACCAGAGAGACTGGGAAGTGGGGGAAAAAGGAAAGATAATGATCAAAGTGTACAAACTTTCAGTTATAAGATGAATATGTTCTGAAGACCTAATGTATCAGCATAGTGACTATAGTTAATAATAAGGTGTACTTGAAATTTGCTGACAGCAGATCCCAAGTGTTCTCACTATGAAAAAAAAAGATAACCTTGTGAAGTGATGGATATGTTAGTTATCTTGTGGTCATCATTTTGCAATGTATACATATATCAAAGCATTATATTGTATTACTTAAATATATAATATATAATTTTAATTTGTCAATCATACTTCAATAAAGTTGGAACAAAGAAAAGTCCAACACCAACAAAAATTTTTTTTTAGATAAAACCACAAAGAGTAAATGTGATTTGTATTTTAATCTACATTCTGTAGAGTACACATTCATGGTGTTGATAACCCTATATATATTAGAGCTATATCATAATCCTTTATAACATAAAGAAAATATTAATAATATTATGTTAAATAAAAATTTAAAACATTTATATATTCATCTGTAGGTAGTGAGGAAAATCATAAAATAATAAGAAATTAGTTGACTGAATATTTCCAGTCATCTAGTAGTAACAAAATAATAGTTGAAGAGTGAATGTTACAACAGATTTTTTCAAAATTTCTAAAAGGCAGAAATTGTGTATTATTCACCCTTTTAGTTCCAGCACCTAGCACAGTACGAGGCATCTAATAGGCATCTGATAGGATGTTCAACTAATGTTTGTCAAATCTATATACTATTTTTAAATATGCAAAGGCTTATCATCTTACAGTCTTTCTAAGATTGTACTTATCTTTTCCTTGAATCTTCTTGTTTTCTACTAAGTGAAGTATAAAGATATGTCTTTCTGTACTCTGTATTCTATTTCTTTGCCTCTAGGAGTTGTCAGTTAACATGATCAAGTCCTCCCTATTTATCTGCCTTTATTATTCAACTGCAAAGCCAAGAACTGCTTTACAAATCAGCACAACCTGCCTTGGCTGTTGTTTACATTTGCCTTGATTTCAGTTAACTGAATTTTAAAAGTTTTAAGTCTTCTTGTTTGGTGTCATGGGTAGGCTGATACTTCACCCAATAATGTTTGTAAAGCACTGTTTTATTTATATGAGAAATATGTATGTCTGAGGGAACAGAATGGTGAGTAGTGTAAAGAACTGGTTGCATTCTGCCTAATTAACAGAATATCACAGTTGGAATTTATAATACAAGCATATCATCTATTTTTTACTTAATGAAAAAAGTAAAAAATTTTACTTTTAGCGTTAGATATAGAAATCCATTATAATCAGTTTTTATGATTGTAAATATTATGGGCTATACTGTATTTTATGCTATTTTGAAACTTCCTTTGAGTTAGAGGTTTTTACTTTAATGCTATCTTAATGGTACCCAAGCAAAGCACTTTTTATAACTAAGAAGACAGAGCCTCCCTTTGACCGTGTCATTGCTGCTCTTCTGTACTTGGCTGTCCTTTTTGTTGTAAATTAAAATAGATGAAGGCTGTTGAGCCAAGTCAATGATGGAGGCTAATTTAATGTGATATAATTGATGAAGTCTAAATTGTCCCACTTTTCCTTTCTGAAACACACTGAGTAGAGCTTAAAATTCCAGACAGAGTATTTTGATTTATGCTCTTTGTCACATGGATATTGAACAACACATTGTAGTGATAGAGAAATAGGAATTAACTCTTTATGGATACTTTCATAGTTTCTGTATATTTGACTGTACAACAGTCAGCTTAAATATACTGCTAGAGTAACCATTAAAAAAAAAAAAGAAAAGAAATGCTACCTGAGAGAGGAGGCATGTAGAGGTTACCAGCTTAATATTAATGCAGTTAAATACTGTGAAACAGACTATTCTAAAAGAGAGAAAAGTCAAGTAAAAAAATCCAAGTAAAATGCTGGACATGTGTCACTATGATTTTTGTGAATTTTGGTGAATCTGAATGCCCTTGAACCTGAATTTACAAGAGGAGAGCTATTATAGGCGTCTCAGCATGATGAAACTTCCTTGCATATGGCACACTGTTAAAGTTCAGTAGAATTTGAAAGATGCTATAGTTGTCACTAGTATCCAGAAGCAATGTAAGAAAGCAGCTATCCAGAAATTACCATTACTATCAATATTCTGTTCAGTGCTTTTTCTATTAGGTTATGTCAAAAAGTCCATCAATAGTGCACATTAACAGAATTGTGCTTTCTGCTCACACAGTCTGTGTAGGACAGCTCACACAGAGGAACAAAAAGAAAATCAAGACTTTTACATAATATTCTCACACCTTTTACTATCTGGCAGAAATGTTAGGGGCTATGCACTAAGGCTGCCAATCGTTAACTTTGGTAGTTCATAGCTACTGAATTGAGATATTGGAGCTCTTCTTTACTCATGTGATCAATCTGTAACATTGTTATGTTACAAATAGACTGGAGCATACCCAGAAAGTGACAAGTTATAAAATAAGATTTTAATCAAAAACAAAAACTTTACACAGCTGCCCAATGTGAATAGAACTGCAAATCCAGACCACAGTCTCATGTGTGCAGTATCTGCTTTTTTCTTTTTTTTTTTTTTGGTTGTTGTTTGCTTGTTTTATTTTGTTTTGAGGAGTTATAATGGTACTAAATCACACGGGCAACAAGGAGAGTTCTTTAGAGTAAGGACCGTCTAGAGCTATTGATAGGCTGAGAAGTGCATCTCGTAAGCAGTAGTCAGCTACAACCTACAGAAAATTTAGTTCCCTGTTTGTGAAAAATTATTATCAGGAGAAGAGAGCCAGAGTCTTCCTGTTAAACTTCTAAGTGATGAGGAGCACAGAACAGTTTAGGGCCAAGAAAATTAAATGCCCAATGAAATTAAAGTGAATTATGTAGTAAAGTCAGTCCTTTAGAAATGGAAACCTGTTGCCAGACTAAGTTCAAAAACACTGGTGCATGAACTCAATAAAGCAGATGAATTTTTTTTTAAGTGTTGCTAGTGTCAGGACAATATCAAGAGGAATTAAGAAGCAATGATTGAATCACACAGGCTGTTAGAGGTTAGAGACAAAAATCGGGAGTACGGTATGTCTTCTACCTTTGAACACTCCTACTGTTTGAAGTTCTCTCTTCCTTTAGCATCCGTAACTTTATGCAGTTTTGGTTATTTAACCACCCCTATGATTATTCCTTCTCATTATTTGTCTATTTCCTAACTTCCGAATATTGGTGTTTATCATATTTATAGAAAAAATCCTATGATCATCTCAATAGATACAAAAAATTCAACATTATTCATGATTTAAAAAAATAATCTTAGCAAACTAGGAATACAAACAAATTTCCCTTAGCTGATAAAAAGTATCTGTGGAAGCCCAACATACAGCAAATACGGAACTCAGTGGAGAAATGTACAAAGCACTCCTTTAAGAATTGTAAACAGTGGAAGGATACCCTCTGTCCCATTTCTGTTTAAAATTGTACTGGTGAATGTAGCCAGTGCAGTAAGTCAAGAAAAAATTTAAAGTTATGCAGATCACGATCAAATAAATAAATCTTTCATTGTTTACAGATTATGTAATTGTCTACATAGAAAATCGAAATGAATCTATGGAAAAATAATTAGAAATATTAAAAAGTTAGATAGTAACCAAAAATAAGCTAAATACATGAAAATTTCATATTTATATACACAAGAAACAAATAGTAAATGCAATTTTTAAAGAATTATAGTAACAACAAAAATATAAGCTATTTAAGAACATATCTAACAAATGTGCAACATTTTAATGTATAAATTATAAAGTTTTATAAAGCTTTATTGAGACACTAATAAAGATCCAACTAAATGGAAAGAAATATCTTCATGCCTAGGAAGATTTAATATAGTAAAGATATGAATTCTACTCAAATTGATCTGTAGAATTAATGAAATTGCCATTGCAACAGGGTTTTATAGAACATGAAAGATAATTTTAAGATATACATGGAAGAGCAAAGTATTGAGAATATCCAAGGCACTCGTGACAGAGAAGAATAAGATTAGATAACTTGCCTTTCAAGATATCCAGGCTTAATATAAAGCCAAAGTAATTGAGAAGGCATCATGTTTTTGCACAGGGATAGACAGATCAAGAGAACAGAATAAAAAAGCCAGCAAAAACCCATTTGGAAACCTGATATATGTCAGTGAAAAATCATTGGGGATAAAATAAATTATAGCCTCATACAACAACATGGTTAAATGTTAGAAACATAAACTTAAATGGAAAAAACAAGTTTTAAAGGACTGTTCACAGCTAGAGAACATTTTAATAAACATCAGAAAGCTCCAGAACTATTGACAATCGTGGTTACCTTTGGAGTGGGGAAGCAGGGGAATTAAATAGGAAAGGAACACATAGGTGGCTGGAAGGTTTAGTAACATTATAATTCTTGAGTTGGGTGATGGATTCATGGTGTTCATTTTGTTATGCTTTTAACTGGATATATGTATCATATGCATTAACTTATAGATATATATTTACATTAAAATATAATTGTATATATCTAAACATTTTAAAATAAACTAATACTAAATAAATGAAAGAAAATCAAGATATTTTAGAAATAAATGAAAAGGTTTCAAGGAATTGCCTTTTCTGATGTCAAAATTTACTGTGGTGCTTGCATAAAGAGAGGTCACTCATGGAATTGAATAGAAAGTCCAGAAATAGACCCCACATGAATATATCAAAATATGTGGAAATTTGATCTATGTCTTGATTTGCATATTGGTGGGAAAAGGATAGAATATTTAATAAATTATGGTGGGATAATTGATTATCCATATGGAAAAAATGAAATAGGATCTTAACTTGCATAAAAGTTAATCTCAGATAGAGTAGAATTAGTAAAATTTTATTTAAAATAAAAAGCAAGAATTTTCAATTGAAAAAAATTACAGAAACGATATCTTAGTAAGGTTTAAGATACACATGAATTCCTGGGTGAATAGCCTAAAGAAGCTTGCGCTTGTGCGCCAGGAGGCATGTACAAAATTTTCTTGGCAATATTATTTGTGACGGCAAAAACTGGAACTAACACAGATGTCCATTTATAAAGAAATTGTGCTGTATTCATATGGTGAAACATGAGAGAAAAAAAAATTACCTACACAGATAGGCATCAACATGAATAAATCTCAAAATCATAATACTAATGTACAAGAAGAGCAAATTGCAGGATATACACAACATGTAAAAAATGAAAAGTGCATATCTAAGCCATATATTGTTTAGCAATACACATATATATGGAAAACTATTAAAAGAGACCAGTTAACACAATGTTCAGGATATAGGTATCTGGAAGGAGAGAGATACAGTCTGGGAAGGGAACATGGGAAAATCTGGGAAGGGAACATGGGAACTTCAAAGATACTGATCCTTCTCTTCTTAAGCAGCTGTGGGTACGTGGATAATCATTATATACTATATTGGTTTCCTAGGGCTGCTGCAACAAAGTACCACAAACTTGGTGGTTTGAAAACAAATATTTATTTTCTCACAGCCGAGAAGCTATAAGTCAAAGATCAAGATGTTAGCAGGATTGGTTCCTTCTAAGGCCATGAAGTAGGGTCCGTTCCACACCTCTCTCTTAGCTTCTGGTGGTTTGCTGGCAACCTTTGACATTCTTTGGCTTGTAGATACATCACCTCGATCGTTTTCACATGACGTTCTCTTTATGTCTCTGTCTCTTCACATTACATTCTTCTATACAGATACCAGTTGCAGTGTATTAGGGTGTCCACCCTACTTCAGTATGACCTCATCTTAACTAATTACATCTGCAACAATCCTATTTCCACATAAGGTTACATTCTGAGGTACTAAGGGTTGGACTTCACCATATCTTTCGGGGAGGGGGCACAAGTCAACCCATAATAATAATCTTCATATTGTGTACATGAGTTATATGTACTATTTTCAAGATACATTTCATAATTTAAATTTTAAGAAAAAAATGTTACCCAGGATAAATTTTTAAGCAAATATAACTTATGAGCAATAAAGATTTTGTATCTTGCACTAAAATTTTAAAACAAAAAATGAAAGCTAACATAGCTAGATTCCTCATCTCCTACAGAACACTTTTAGTGATACGGACTGTGAGTCCTTGCCTACCTACCTTCATTTTCACTACATTCCTTTATGTTCTAAGGAAAGCAAAATACTGATTCTTCCATTGTAATTTATAACTCTTTGCCTTTACATTTTCTATTCTAGTCCTTTTGCTTATTGTATTCTTATCTTTCTTCTCTCTCTCTTTCCCCTCCCTACTTCTCCCCCTTAACCCGGCTTTCTCTGCTTTTCTTCTCCTCCTAGATAACTCCTTCTTCTTCAAATTCTTCTAGAAGCCTTCCTAGCCCACTGACCAGTCACTCCCAGTATGAGTTAAATGACCCTTTCCTTTTGCTCCCACAGGTGGTGTGGATTTCTCTTTCATGGAATATTTAAATTGTGTGTTCAGGAAATAGAGAGTCATGTCTTTCTATTCTCAATGTTTAGTACAGTTCCCAGAATCTGATCTGTACTCAGTAAATGTTTGTTGAACTAAACAAGGATCTTAAATATCTGCAGTTTATGTTTCTCTTGTACCTGGCCATGACCTTGACCATCAGATTACCTGTTTTCCCTCTGAATCCGGAAAACTAAAAACTAAGTCCGTACAGTTCTATTTTTCAAGCCTTAAGTACACACTACAGTGACTCAAATACTAATACAAATTTTTAGCATTACATGTAGAAATTTTCTTCTTCATTTCCCAGAAAACAGGATTGGTTAAAATCGTAGAGGTATTGGTAAAAATAATAAAGGGGAGGAATATGCTGCACATGACTTCTCACACCAGTGATATCTTTTCATTTTGTTGAACTTAACTGAATTTTATCTCAAGCTTCACTTTACTCTAAATCTGTCCTCCACTACAGGCTAGCTCCTCACTTTGGTTAATATTTAACATTCACAATACATTGCTGAGTGAAATATGAGTACACTTTTAAGATGTTTGCCACACTTTAAGGAAGAGCCCCTAAACACTTGAGTGAAATACATTCACTATTCCATTCCTCTAAATTACCTACTCGGATCACAGGGATTATGACAGAAAAGAGTTTGTATGTGCTTTCAGTTTGGTTACTTCCTGAAGAATTTGATGACTTTTTCAGGCTTGAAAAAAATTAGTTTGGGTGACATACATTACTTATTGACAGACATGGTCATATTTAGGATCAATCAGTGGAAAGAGTTAATTTTCCACACCTCTTCTTATAGCACTGAGATCATCCAGTCTCAACTTCTGTCCCACTTGTATTAGTTTCCTATGGCTACTGCAACAAATAACCATAGTGCACTTCAAACAACACACACTTATCCTCTTACGGTCCGGAGGTCAGTAGTCTGAAATCAGTTTTACTGACCTGAAATCAAGGTGTTAGGGCAGAAATTCTAGGAGAGAATCCATTTTAATGCCTTTTCCAGCTTCCAAAGCTACATTCCTTGGCTTCTGGCCCCATTGCCCTTGCTTCTTCTTTTATAGTCAGAGCTTCCTCTGCCTCCTTTATAAAGACACTGTGATTACATTTAGGGTCCATCCAGCTAATCCAGGATAATCTCCCCATCTCAAAATCCTTAATTTAATCACACCTGCAAAATCCGTTTTGCTGTATAAAATGGCTTTCACAGGCTCCAGGGATTAGGACCTGGATATCTTTGGGGACCATTTTTCAGCCCTCCACAGCTGTTATCTGACCAAATCACACAATATACTTTTCTTTGCTGTGGCTTTAATTTTATCCATGAATGTATTTAGTACCAATATTGTCTTCACATTTTTAGACCCAGTTCAAAATCTGACACAGAAACATAATACGTCAAGACATCTGATTTGTATCACACTGACCACCAGATGGCAAACTTTGTTACTGTATTCTTAATCCTAATCTAAACTAAATCTGCAGTCTAAATTCAATAGTTAAATATGCTAATTTAAAGTCAGTTATAGTGCCATGCAGCCTGGGATCTACTGAATTTTTATCATACTAGATCATTTTTGATGAGAATGACTACACACAATCAGATTCTTTAAATTGTCCTTTGAGCTACTTTAATGGCCTCCGAAACAGATAATTACTTAATCTAGTTCTAACATCAGCACTTAACAAAAGATTCTTCCAGTAATGCATTCACTTACTTTTCCAGAAACTACTTGTTTCCTAAATTTTATTGACTATATATAAATACTTGCAGTTAAGATAAATAATTGACTATTGACTAATATTTATTTTAATTGTAACTGACTATTATTTATCATAATGGTAACTGTTTATATACAGGATTTCTTCTAAAACTTGTTTTATTAATACTTTTATCTCAGGCAAGTACTAATCCTTGCCACTTTTATCCTGTAGTATCACATAGTATATAATATAAATAATGTGCAAAATATGCCAGCTTTCTACCATACCAAAAGTTATTACTTTATTATGCTACTATTTTTGTTTTCCAGGTCATACATCCTCATGATAACAGTTCAGACAATTCAGAGGCATCAAAATAATGGCTAATATTCCCCTTCTTTCTCTGTTATAGAAACTGCTGTATAAAAATTGGAGAAAAATATAAATTTAAATGAATTAAAATTCATGTTCTAAAGATAGAACTTCCTTCTCTTTCCTCCCAGGCGTAGAGATATAGGTATAGATGTAGATATAGATGATATAAATATAGATATATAATTGGGATCATTCTTTACAGTGATCTTTTTTCTTTTTACTTCATGCAAAATATCATATTAGTTGTACTGGTCCTCCTCATTCCATCTCCCTTCATCCCCCAACCTGAAGTAAACATCATTCCAAATCATATTTTTATTTTACATATATATATAATTTTATATGATTTGTGTATTTTTGTATGCATATTATCCTTTTCATGTAAAGTTATATCCTTGATATTTTCCAGTGTCATTAAAAATTTTTTGAAAACATTTTTTTTATGATTTAATACTTGTATATATTGCAAAATGATCATCACAATAAGACTAGTTAACATCTGTCACCATAGTTAGTTACATTTTTTTTTTTTTTTTTCTGATGGGAACTTTTCAGATCTACTGTCTTAGCAACTGAAAACATAATTTTAATGGTCATAAATGTTTAACCTTTTTGGTACTCCAATTTGTATAACCAAATTGTCCCCAATTTTTCACTATTATAAACTATACTTTGGCAGGAATTTATAAATCTTGCTTGTGTCTCTGATTACTTCATTAATATAGAGTCATAAAGTGGAATTACTGAGTCAAAGGATGTATGCACTTATGATGTTCTTGATATCTATTAGCAAATAGCTTTTCAAAAAGGCCAAACCAATTGCATTCTCTTAATACAATTACTGAAGCTCCTCATTAATTTAATTTTTGCTAATTAGATTAAAATAGTCTTTGATGTCTTTTTGTTACCAATTTATCTTATGAATCTCTTTCCTTTTAAATTATTGAAATTACATATTTAATAAAATCGATATAAAAATTATCCAGCCTACTGTATTAATGTTGGGAGGATAAATATAATTTCTAAAGATGTCAGGAATTATAAGCTGAAACAGAGAATGCTCTTTACCTAATAAGCCTAGGGTTCTCTAGCTTCTTATTTTGAGTAGATCAGAGTTGTCAATACTGCAGTAGAAAAACAAGAGAATAAAAGTAGATCTTAACTAGACTTTAGCAAGTCCCATATATACTTTGTGAGTTACTGTTCCCTGAGAAAATTGGAGCCTAGCCTCACAAGGTTCTTGTGAAGACTCAGTCACTTTCAAAGTGTGATATTCCTAAAGGAATGGCTGTATTAACGAAATGGTATATCAGTAGATAATAATTAAGACTACATTTGAAAATTCACAAAGTCTTGATCCCTTTTTAATACTATTTATTTGGAAAGGTTAAGAGATCTTTTTATAAAAAGAGGGTACTATTTCCAACAACATTATGCAGTGTCTTCCTCTCGTTCTGTTTTGCACTAAAGCAAATCTAGCCAGATCTGATACATTATTCTCTGAAGGTAGGTTCACATCGTTTCCAATTAAATGTTTTAAGTCAGCAGAATACAGTAAATTATCATAAATGTTATTGTAAGTTCCAACTGAAATGTTAGTAAGAGAATTGCTAAAGGGTAGCGTTTGACTCTTATTGGCTTTGTGTATTTGCTAACATCTGTGGTATATATTCCTTAGACTGATGAGCTTACGGTAGCTTCTAACTTGAATTAAATTATGGTTTTGGTCTCTCTCGGTCTCTTTTTATTTTGAGGTCAATACAACATTTAAATTAGAGGAATATTTGCTTTGTTAGTCATCTCACTTTTTTTGTAGCAAGTAGGCAATAGTTTGGGAAAATAAATTATAATTGTTTACTTAGGATTCTTAGAAAGGAAACATGCATGTGTTTTGTTGAAAACTATGGCATTCAGTGGATTGAATAATAATTTATGCTATAGTCTTTACTTTTATTACTGATATAGAGAAGAGCTTTTTGAAAAGTAGCAGAGGTCCTTATATTTTCACATCTATCTTAATAGTATATATAAAAATCATTCACTTTCCAATAGTCTATATATTTCTTTGAAATTTTATCTACTTGGCTTTCAAATTGCTGATGAATATAGTGTGGTTTCTTAATTAACAAAGCGTAAAACATACAATACAGTGGCAGAATTCTTTGGGTATTTGTTGGCTTGTCACCCATTCAAATACCATGCATGTCCAATTCCTATATATTGCAATGTTTGGTGATTAAAGCTTATGTCAAAGGAATGATTGATACAAATGTAGTTACGTTTTTCAAATCCTGGAACACAAAATAATTCCAATGTGTTTGAAGGGTAAAAACTTATTTCCTGTGGTTCCTGTAACTAAAAAAGAATAGAAAAGTCAGGGTGAAAAAAAATGTGTGATTCAGAGATGAGATAATTTGAGAGATTCTAAGAGAAAGAAGGCCTGAAAGAAAACAAGATGTAGTGTTTGACATATTACAAGGGATAACATACAGAAATCTGTAGTATGTAGAAGAAGAAGAAAGGGCTCCATTTATTCTCAGAACAACAGAATTGTGAAATAAAATAATTATTCTGACCCAAATTATTATTTAAATATCATAATATGGCTCATTCAAATCCTACGCATCCTTTAAGTGTCAGCTTTGTCTCACAGAACTCTTAAGGCCTTTAGTACCAGTCCAGCCTACAGAGATATCTTTTTCTGAGATCTTAGCATTTGTTTATGTCACTCACTTGACAACTGATCACACATTTGCATTTCTGACTTGTTTTGTCATTAACATATTCTACGGTAAATTAACATTTCATGCTTTAAATCTCAATTTTCTAAGTAGAGTATAAATCTGGAAGACAAGCGCTCTGCCCTATTTCTTACCTCCACAGCCTTAGCAAAGCATCTTGCATTATGGAGGACTCTCAATTTTCTAATGATTGATTGAGTATAATATATACCAGTGTTCAAATAAAGTAACTTACCCTATATTAAGAGAAAAAGAGGGACTTCCCTGGTGGTACAGTGGATAAGACTCTGCGCTCCCAATGTAGGGGGCCCAGGTTTGATCCCTGGTCAAGAAACTAGATCCCACATGCATGCTGCAACTAAGAGTTTGCATGCCACAACTAAGGAGCCCATGAGCCACAACTAAGGAGCCCACCTGCAGCAACTAAGACCCAGTGCAACCAAATAAATATTTTTTTAAAAAAAGATAAAACAGCATTGAAAGCATGCAGAGACGTGGGTGAAATTTAGAAGCTTTGAAACATGTGGTTTATCAGTAAGTTATTTTCATCATGCAGTAGTCCTGAGATGGAGGATTGGTGCTTGTGAGCCAAGATAGTATCAATGTAAAGGGCGTAATAAATGGAAAAGGGGTACATGAATCAGATTATTTACATTTTAGGGATGGTGGTTCTAATGAGTACTGCATTTGAATTAATTCCAAAATATATCTCTTGAGCTGAAAGTGTGTGCAGTCATAATTGCATGACTTCTGATAAATTGTCTTTGTCCCAAGACAGATTATAAAACTGGCACTGAATCTCGAGAGTAATTGTAGGGAAATAGAAACCATCTCGTAGAAGGCACATTCCACTGAAAGCTGAAGATAGGATCAATTCTTACCTCGCTTTGCTGACAGCTTCCACTCTCAGAAGGTAGAGAGAATAGTGGCAGTCCAGGTTGGGGGAGTCGAAGTCCTGAGAGGGAAAATTGATCACGTCATTTTAGATTATATAAAAGTAAGGAAAAGGAATACTGGAGGTAAGCATATACGTACACCAGATTTTAGCAGGATAGATTTCAAAATGTTTACAGAAAAACTGTTTGATCAAATGGCAAGAGATGCTAAAATAAAGTATCTTAATTAATCATCTATTCATTCCTTAATTTGTTAAGTAAAAGCAATGGTGTTAGAAAGTCTAAAGCAACAAGTAGGTTAAGACTTCAAAACTGAACTTTTGACTTTTTTTGTTACGATTACTTGTCTGATACACCAAAGATATGCTGCAGATACAATGTATCAATTGTATCTTGACTTCAGCAAGGGATTTAACAATATCTGGTAGTCTTCTGGAATAGAAAAATTGTGATACTGTAGTTATTGTTGGTGGTTTCTGGGGGAGGCAATAATTAGCACTCTCTTCTCTGCCTAGATTCTAAACAAACATGAACTAAACAATTAAATGGCCTTGGGTATATAAACCTAGTGAACTCCAGAATTAGGCAGATTTAGTCGCCTGCCATGGATAATGCTAGAATAGGGCATGATTTCCCCGTGGTGATCTTTCCAGGTAAGAAGTTATGAGATGGATGATCAGAGTAGAATCCACATATTTCT